>NW_026294551.1:11935052-12487552 GCF_007827085.1 Peromyscus californicus insignis
CAACAAGCCCAGTGACCTGAGTTCAGTCCAGGGGCCCACATGGTACCAGGAGAGAACCAACTCCTGAAAATTTTCTTCTGACCTTCACATACACACTGGGACACACATGTATACACATACATGCAGAGAAAAATAAGTAAATAGAATAACAAGTCTAATCAAGCCAGTGACACCTTGATTTCAGACATTTCACCTCCAGAATTTTGAAAATATAAATGTGTTCTGAAAATCATATTGCCATGCTGTTATGATGAGCCGAGAAAGCACACCCATGTCTCAAGTCAGCTACTAGAAGGAAGAGACAAAATAGACATTTTATTATGCTTTTTCAAAAAGACAAATTGGAGAAGAATGTTTGGAAGTGGAAACTTCAAACTTTGAAATTCCCAAACTCCAAACTTCAGTTAGAATGTTTCCAAAATGAAAACTCCTTTGGAGAATTAACTTACCATGTACATTCTTGCCTCAATATTTTAAATCTGTCCAATCATAAAAGAGAATTCACCTGGAAATATTCTGTCTTTTCTGCCTCGATTCTCTCCTATACACACTGATTTCTAGTTCACTTACATGAAAAAATACACTCTACACCTCTAGTGCATTTAGTGATTTATCTTCTCACTCATCAAAAAGTTATACAGATACATATTGATAGCAAACCAGAATTAAAGGCTCATTCTAGCTTTTACAAGGAGTGGAGATTGCAAGCAAGGCAGTGGACGACTATAGTGAAACACTGTCTTCTTTCTGTACACAGCAGGATCATTGCACTACGAACTGACTACGAACTTCATGTATAATACATGCACAAAATCAAGCCAGCTGAAAAATTCCAGCATGGATGAGGAGCTGCTTGGAGAGGGAAAATTGGGTTTTTTCAGGGTTGTGCCCTCTAAGAGGCTAGCCATGCTCCAATAAATGTCCCTCTACCCAGGCACATCTGTGTTTTAAGGAGATAATACATGAAATCAGATGGGAATAGTGGTTGTGGGGAAAGGGAAGAATTGGTGTGAAAGGAACCGGGGTTTGGTTTCACCAAAAATATACTATATGCGTGAATGAAATTCTCAATAAAACAGTATCATTCCATATCCTGGAACTATACGTTTGAAAATGGTTTCTTCCCTATGGAGTTTGCATTTTAGTAATGGAGACCCAGATAGAGCCATCATCAGGTATCAATGATGATGCTAAGTCAGGTATTTGCATGTTCTGAAAAAAATTACAAAGCCCAAATGGGACATTGCTACTTTATTTAGAGTTGCCTCTACAGTAAGGTGAGAATTGGGTCTGCTCTGAAATATACACACCAAGTGGGAAGAATTGTGCTCTAAACAGAGGAAAGATCAGGTTCAAAGGTCAAGAAGTCATATTCCTAAAAGAAGCTCTGTGTGCCTGGAAGAGAATATGGACCAGAGAAGAACACTGAAGAAGCTACAAGGCCTTTGCAGGCTGCTGTAAGGGAACATAGCTAGAAGAATGTTCACTAGGGGTGTGTTCACGAGATTGTATCTTGTACTGACCCTCTCATCTACCTTGCTTTCCTTCTTGTCTGTCAGGAGATGAAGAACTCTCTCTGCCATGCACTCCTAACTCCATAATGATCTGCCGAAGCACATAGACCCAAGCAACCATGGATTTGTACCTCTAATACCTTGAGCTAAAGTTAAACCTTCCCTCTTTTAAGTTATGCTCTTGAACATTTTCGTTACAGCTACCTGAGAATGATGTCCTTTACAGTGGCATTATACTCTATGATCATAGGGAATTTTTTTAGACTCTGGAAAAGATGAGTATAACATTTCAAAAGATGGAATGTAAGGTGTCAATCCTCATCTGTTTATCCTTCCTCTAATTCAACCCAAAATCTTGGGTCTGGAGAAAGGCCTGAGTGTTTAAAAAATGTCTGTTGCTCTTCCAGAGAAACTCAGTTTGGTTCCCAGCCCTCAAATCAGGCCGTTCACAACCACCAGTAACTCCAGCTCTAGGGAATCCAACACTCTCTCTGGCTTCCGTGGGCATACACATACATTTGGCAGATATATATGCATACTCACAAACAAAAATAAATCTAAATTTTAAAACTTGACATAAATGAGTTGATAAGATATCAGTTTGCACTAAGAATTAAACCAACTATTCCATCTCTTAAAAAAAATATATTTACACTATTAATACCAAAATTATCAATTATATTCATTTTTTTTTAACAGAGAATGTCAGGAGTTAATCCATGGCCATGTCATGTGTCATTTCCATGACATGAGTTGACACCCTCTGCAGGTCACTGTAGCTATCTTTGTCTGTTCTTCCCTGTACATCACCTCTTTTCTCTTTCCTTTTATGCCATTCTCTTGTTCCTCATGTTTGGTTCTTCTAATCCTAGTTTGCAAGCCAAGGATTATAAATGGAAATTTGTGTCTAATAATGTGAATAATCTCAGGATTCTATTTGCATAAATGAACATGTGTGGGAGCTTTTGTCCTTGGTTTGTACAAAGGGAAGATGCAGATGGCACAGCAGGAAAGGAGTCTATTTTTGGAAACACGCCCTTTTTAGCTTGGAGCACACGAGGCAGTCCAATGAGCCTGTTTGGAAACGTGAGAGATGAACATGTGGGGGAAAGCCACCCACGACCGCACACCTTTATTTCTTCATGACAACTCACCAACGATGGAGAAATGGAAAAAATACAGAGAACATGGCATTGGTAGGGGAGAGAAGAGCGGTGAGGCAGCATAAGAAGGCATTCCGAGGAAGATACTGCACAAGCCATTTGTACAATAGTCCGCTTTCTGTCAGAAGCACCTCGGTTTTCCCTCAAGAGTGTATACTTCCAGTCTTCGTTCCCAGTATTGATAATGGCAGCCAGAGGGCATCATGCAACCTGTGGGACAATCAGTGCCCTCTAATCCCAGTTACCTGCCCTGTATTAGAATCATCAGCACACCGGGATCTCATACTTGATCTACTGAGGAAAAGGTATCACGACTCCTGTCAATAGCATCTTGCTGAGTGGTCACTATGGAAGCTAGATGATGGGGACTTATGTCACAGAGAAACCAGGGGTAAGAAATGGTCCTGCTGATATCCTTTGAACAATAAAGGATCACGACTTGCACACATAGTCCCTTTTGATTGAAGCTAATGAGAGTGGCGCTTCTAATCACTGACAAAGGAGAGAAGCTGCATTCCCAGGGTTCCCAGGGTGTTACTGGTGTAAGGCACTCATCACATTGATCTCCAGTGTAGCTCTGTGGGCATATGAATATAGTCCTTCCCACAGAGCCCTAAACTGGATTGAGAGCTGATGTTGTTAAGGGCTCCAGAAACTGAAAAAGCAGACTATCTGAGGAATGGAATACAGCCTTAATGAGAAGTATAAACAAATCAAAGACAATTTTTTTTCTGACTCAAATGTTTTCCTTGTGCCAACACAGTGTGATAGTTTAAATCAAACCACTGAGGGAAATAATTATGAAAACGTATATGTTCATTCTTTGTTAATGGGTGTATAGCCCAAATGAATCCAGTAATTGGGTTCATTCCCTGCTTCGGCATAAAACCATTGAACTTGTAAACTTAAAGTACAATACAACTTGATTGACTAGGCTTTGGAGCATCCTAGCATGGACATAATTAACTGTTGACAGCATCCATTCTACAAACATGTTTGAAGAGCTTAGTATTAGAATCCTGGGAAATTCAAGGGTATCTCTTTAGTTTCGTGGACCCCAAATTCATCAAACAATTGCAAGTCATAATGAAGAAATGAAGAAAAATACTTTAAATAACATAAACTACGGAGCCCATGATATGTGGTTCTTTGAACAGACAGTGCATATCATATATACAGGAAGTTAGAGTATAAAATGTTAAAAGTCAGTGGTGATTCATTGAGGGTGAGGACACCATGGGTTCTGTTATAGAAATTCATTTATAAATCCAAGATGCAAGGTTCAGGTGTCCAGTGGTAGTCGCCTTCTTCACCTATACACATATGCTGCAGTGCTCTTTCTCCACTCTTCTGCTTATCCCCTTGAGTCTGTCTGGCTCTCATAACTACTGACCAGAAATTAAGGTATAAGTTTTCTTTTTTTCAAGACAACTTAGGCTATGTCATAAGAAATCCTGCTCATCCCACCTAACTATTTTAGTCATTTATCACACTCGGCATTGCCAAGGTCCATCAGAGGAAGGAAGCCACCTGCTAAGGCTGATACACTGTGAGGAAGCCCAAGATATGAGTGCATGAAAGACATATTCAGAGGAGAGGGGGAGACAGGGAGGGCATGAAAGGATAAAAAAAGGAAGGAGGAGGGGAGAGAGGAGAAAAACGGGGAAAGGAGATAGGAGAGGACCAGAAAAGAAGGGAAGAGGAGAGTAGGCGCAGGAACATGGAAGAGAAGGAAAAGGAAGAGGATGAGTGAGGGAGATGAAAAGGAGATGAAAGGGAAAGGGAGAGGGGAAGGATGGGAGAGGCAGAGGACCACCTATTCAACTTTACCTTACCATCCAGCCCAGGCTCCAAACCTGTGGATAATACATTAGTCCTATCAACTGTGTTGTATTGAACTAAGGGAGCAACTAATGCTACACAGGAAAACTCCTCATAAGCCACCTGAGAAGGCAGAAGTACTGTTCCCAGCAATGCCCTAAACATCACAGGGCACTGAACATCAATCCCAAATGGGCCCTATTTCAATTCCCCACAAAATTTGTGAGAAATTGACCTTTTATGTGACGAGGTATTGCAGTATCTTGTTACACAGTATTAGATAGCCAGAGCGGCAACTGTCCTCCAGAGTCAGTATCTTTTTACCCCAAATTCATACTTGAAAAATGAATAGGGTGGCTATGAGGCAAAGTCTGAAACTAGAAGCTGGACACTAAAGAGGTGGTGGGTTTTAGCGTTGCTGTATTGTGCTTTAAGGAGGGAAGCAAGAAATGGATTTATCATAAGATGGTTCAGGTATATAGAAATGGAAGTACTGCAAGCCAGAGTGCTGAGATCTAGCCTGGGCATATTAAAGACAGTGAGAAGCACACATTCAGCACGTGGTCACCGAAGGCACAGAAGCCTGTCGCTGTCTGTGTGAGGTAATCAGGCCAACAGAGCACGTCTGAGATGAAGCTGTTTTGCCAACATGGACTGTGTTCTGCTTTTCCAAACTTATACTACATTTGACCTTTATGATTAAAATCTAATTAAAAGTACGGTTATTTTTAAAAGGTAGAGATGGTGTAATTGTCTCATCTATTAAAGTTATGACTAATTGTTAACCTTCTTAACAGGCTGAATCACTGCCATGCCTTTCATTTCAAACTTTTGCAAAGCAAAGTCCAAAAGGAATTCAGATTGCAAAACAAAGTCTGCTAAAAAAAAAAATACAATTCACTTTCATCACATGAGCAAAACAATTTCAAAGTGTTTTGCCCACTGCAAAGTCTAACTTAGCATGGTTATTCAGTTACTCAACGTTTCTATTTAGATTCAAAATAATTAATAAATTTGATTAAATCCAAGACATGGATTTTGTAGCTTCTACATACCTAGCCTGATCTCACATGCCATTATATATACTTATGTACAGAAGACTTATAAAGTACTGACCATGATCAGGTAGCCTACACACTAGTTGGGGGAGATAATTCTGTGAACACAAATCCACTGAAAACAGAGCAGAGATCTGCCTCTTTCTAGGAACAAGACTCATCTATAGCTAGAAGAAAATGATAAGTGTGTGCTTGTCTTCTTATATTCAAAATATCACCAGTATTTTTCCAATGTTCTGCCTGAATACTGATGAGCTTCTCCTGATGGCTAAGATGACTCCCTAGAGACAGTAGGCAAGTGTCTTCCTGCTGCTACTATAGACCAAAGGCTGCCTGTGTGAGAGAAACAGTGCTCAGAGAAATCCCAGCCACCCAGATTTCATTTTAAGATTCCTGGTTTGGGGCTCCTAGCTGAACCCACCATGTTCTCTGTCCATGGTCCTCAGTATAAATTCTATGTCTTCTCTGCACAGCTGTGAGAGCCTCTGTCAATCTTGTTTCAGTCTCTCCCAAGGAATGACTAGGTATCTCTTTAAGGTGTTTCCCAAGTAGTGCCCCAAGCTAACTCTTTGTATGCCGTGTAAATATACTTGAATTAGATTATTGCAGACATGCTGTGTAAAAATGCTAAGACACATCACAACCATAAAGCAAGGACAAATACAATTTTGCTTATGAAACCACATAAAGACAAAATATATTCGAAGTGTGTTCCCAGAGAAACCATGAAAAATAAAGTATTGCCTTAAGTTGTTTACATGTGACTACTTTCATTTTAAAAAGTTGCACAAGCTTAAAATAGAGCAGATAAGTTAACAGTACTTCTTTAATGTCCTTTAAATGCTATCTACCTCATCTCCTGCCTCTTAACTGTGGAACTCCACACTCAGACCCCACTCTACCAGCATATTGCCTACCACTGCCTGATCCTCCTGGATCCCAACACAATACATGTATCTTTTCTCTCTTTTTAAATCATTGTATGTTTGTGTGTGAGTGTGTGTTAGTGAGTGAATGCTGATGCACACATAATATGTGGGAGTCAGATGACAAACTTGGGTGTCAGTCTTTACCTTCCACCTTGTTTGAAACAGACTTTCTCATTGTTTGCCTCTTCCTATGGCAGGCTGTCTGGCCCATAGGTTTCCAGGAATTCTTCAGTCTCTGCTTCCCACATCTCTATAGTCGCCCTAAGATTACAGACACATGTTACTGTTCCTGGATTCATGTGGCTTCTGAGCATCTAAACATAGGTCTTCACACTGCAATGATTAGTGTTTTCCCTGTGTAGCCATATTCTCAGCTATTCTACTTTGTTTTCTACTGCTGTGATAAAACATCCCAACCAAAAGCAACTTAGGGATAAAAATGGTTTATTTCCACTTACATTTCCAGGTACATCACTGAGGGACACCAGAGCAGAAACTCAATGCAGGAACCTTGAATCAGGAACTGAAGTAGAGGTGATGGAAGCATGTGCTTAGCAGACTTTTTCCCAGGGTTGTATTCAGCTACCTTTTTATTATAGTCCAAGCTCACCTGCCTAGGGATACTACTGCCTACAGTGAACTTGGCTCTCCCACATCAACTAGCAATCAAGAAAATATCCAAGAGCCCCACAAACATGCCTACATGCCAGTCTGATGGAGGCAATCTTCAATTGAGTTTCCCTTTTCCCAACTTGACAAGTTAACAACCAAGATTAGGCATTAGACCAGCCCCATGTTTTCTCTTAATCTCCCTCCTCTCTCTCCTCTCTCTCTCTCTCTCTCTCTCTCTCTCTCTCTCTCTCTCTCTCTCTCTCTCTCTCTCTTTCTCTATCTCTCTCTGTCTCTCTGTCTCACTCTTTTTATATCTCTGTCTCTGTCTCTCTGTCTCTCTGTCTCTCTGTCTCTCTCTCTCTCTCTCTCTCACACACACACACACACACACACACACACATACACACACACACACAAAGTATACTCTTTCCATCAGTGACTTAAGATTTTCCTTTTTCAAACCACTGCCAGGTCCTTAAATTCTTCTCTCTTGTCATAGAAAATAAACAAGAATACCAAAAGACATCCCTGAATGCTTACTTACAAAAACCCAAGTTTTAATGCAACTTCTCAAAAAGTATGCCAAGGTTAATTGTTCCAAAGTCAACATCTCTTAACTGAAGCCCTCCCTGCCGAAACAAAAAGAAAAGACAATGAAACAGTAAGGCTATCAATTCTTTAAAAATATCTATAATATTAGAGAATTGCTTTATTTTCTTATTTATCTGATCTACATTCTTGAAAGCAGACCTTGAGGTAATGGACAAAAGGTTATATTTTAAGACAGAACCCCCAGCAAATACGTTTCACCCCTTATGAGTGAACTTTGTACAGGAAAAACCCTGCTTGAAGCACACAGCCTTGATTCTTCGGTTTGATTGGAGATTCAGTTACCACCTGCTTCTCTCCATTTACTTCTTTTGAATGGTCTGGCTCCCACAAAATGTCAACTGTCCAAACGTTTTTGATTCCCAGGCAAGCACTATCCATCACCTCACACTTTCCTTAAGCTCACCTGTCTCTGGGCACCCACCTGAGTAAGGTTTGAATTAAGGAGAGGGTTAAGTCACTAGGCATCATTTATTGCTTCCTGCGAGGCTATCCCAAGATGCCTTGTGTATTACAACCCAGGATGCTGTGATATCTGAGATGTTTTTCCTCTTCCAGTCTTAACTGAGTCTTTTAAAATGAACAGAGAACTTTGTAAGAAAAGAAAAAAATATGATTCCAAGAATGGGTAAACATTCCAGAGAGGTTCTTGTTTTCCCCCAACAGGTCTGCCCATCCCTACAAATTGCATTCTTGTATGAATAGTCCAAAAGTGAGTCACAAAACAACAAAGAAAACAGCGTTTCTCAACGTGACAAAGGAAGATTTTTTCTTATTTGAATTTGCACGTTGTTTATATTTTCAAACAGGAACTGGAAGGAAGGGGTTGCACTCTCAGTGAGTATATCTAGTCACGAGTTCTTCTAAAGTTTCACTCTTTGCCCAGTTCCTCTCAGTGGTGAATACTTGGAATGGGGGACTATGACTCAATTTCCCTTTATTCTTTCATCCGTCTTTTCCAGCATGCCATGCGTAGATTCGGTGCCAGTGTTGATTCCAAACTTTAGTTCTAACCGCACTGAACCCTCCCCATCTTGTGAAGTCCAAGTTTCCAACTTTTCCAAATTCTTCATAGACCTTCGTCACTCTTTGCTCGTATCATTGCTTCTATTAGTCCCTTGCATGACACTGCCTTAGCTAACCTTCCCTGTGTCTCCTCTCTCTTTTGCCTAAAATAATATTTTTTTATGAAATGCCTCATTCCTTTTGCCTTTGATAACAATGTGTTCTCCATGTCTGTAAATAGCTTTTCTGAACCTCACCTAGAGTCATTCTTAGAGGAATACCGTTGCCCTTCATGACTGTATTTCTCACACCAGTCACCATTACTCAGAGTATATTATCTGACACGTGTAGGCTTACCACGATGTCTGAATTATCATATAAATCACCCTTGTCCCATTACTGTCAGTTTTATGACAATTATCTTTCCCAGATAGAGGATAATGAGAATTCACATAGTATACTCTGATTTCATCCTACTGCCAAGACGAATGCATCACAAACACATTTGACACGTTAGTGTGAGACATGGATGTGATATCCCAGGAGAAAATGGGAAGGCAGTCCTAGAGCTATTAGGATGTGGGTGCGGAAGAAGGGAAGAGATGGTAGGCAATGGAGCGAGACGCAAGCATGAAAGGAATGTGGTGAGGAAATTACTAACTCCTAAATTATCATAATTTCCAGCCTCATTTTCAGTCAAGTGATCTACCCAAGAGTTGCAAGAAGAAGCAGCAGGATTTTCCAGCACATAGGAAGCCCCAGGAGTATGAGGTACAAGAACATGTTCAAGAAATAGAGAAGCTGCCGTATGGAAAATTATGACTAGGGCAGGCCCAACAGAAAACTTAAGGGTGCTTCACAGATTGTGTTGGAGTGAGTGAGTTAGGATTTATTTAAATATATCTTGTATCTGTGCTAATATAGAGTGAAATATCCTATGTAAAAGAAAATTAAGTTCAGCTTCAGAACTAAGAGAACCAGAGGGCAGAAGGATAAGGATACAAGTAATGACAGTTTTTATTTAGGTGCTCTGTGTCCCTACACTTCCATTTCTTCATTTGCAAAATGGAAAGAGTCATGTTTACCTTTTTCTCAGCTGGATTGTTTTGGTACTCAGATGATGATCACGAGGACATGAGGAGGTGTTGAAAGCTGAAAGATGAACGGCTATTGTTGCTATGACTTCCTTTATTTGGGATCGAACATTTCCATGAGTTCAGTCTGGAAGTAAACACAGCATCAAGCACTGTCATGTAAAGCCTAAAAGGACCATCATCTTGGAACTTATTTCTAAAGCTACTGTTTGGAGATTGCCTGCAGGCCTTGAGACTTCTGAGACAGCTACAGTTACCACCATTTAAAAAATATCCCATGTACTAAGAAACACTGCTCTTTAATCCTCACAAAGCCCTGACTTATATATATAAATATAGATAGATAGATAGATAGATAGATAGATAGATAGATAGATAGATAGATAGATATAGATAATTGCCCAAGCTGCCCTGAAACTTGACAGGTAGCCAAAGAAGCTGAAGGCAATTTTAGAGATTCTCCTGCCTCTGCCTCTTGAGTATTGGGATTACAGGTGTGTCATCACACCTCAGTAAGCAAAATCCATTATTTTAACAGAATTTTTAAAGATGCAATACACATAAATGGAACTTGTCTTTTTAAGGAGAAATGAATGAGATGAAAGGACCTTACCCACTTCCTCTGTTAACCTCATAGTGTCCATTCCCAACATTGTCTCCTCAAGAACACCTACACTGATCTCTTTGGTTTGCTAGAATAGAGTTCAGAAATACTGCACTTTGCACCCTTGCCTACTTTTCAATGCAACTTTCCAAGTCTGAAATATGAGGGCATCCATGTAGAGCAGGAGGATTGCATACTTTTAGAAGCAGAAATGTCATTTACCAGTGGTGCCAGGGTCCAATGCAGGAGGCATCCTAGTTTCACATTAGCGCCAAGGGAATTCTTCCTGGATCACTTATGAAGCTTTAGTCAGTACTTGTCATGGGCATAGTCCAGAATGAGGTCAAAGACTGCTCTTGGCCATTCCCTATGAAATGAGGGCAAGAGAAGAAAAATGCAGTATAGTTGAAAGAGTTAGGCTTGGACTTGAAGCCCTGGCTGTCACTTACAGACTGTATCATTTTAAGAAAGTCTCCACCATCACAGGGAAAGGTTGGTGGAGGGTTTTCTATTCTCATTTGTAAATGAGAAAATCAGGCTGTTAGATCAGGTATTCTCTAGAATTTTCCTATTTCTGGAGTTCTCTAAACCCAGGAAGAACATTTTCAGTCTTGTGTGTCCCAACTCCCCAGTAAAGCCACAGTAATGCCAAGACAGCTTTGTTCTTTTTTTACTCTGTCCTCAGTTTGTGTGGCCCTGTCTATCAGAGTGCTGGTAAACAATAGTCATCTGATTTAAAGTATTTCCCAGTGTCTATATTGTAATGTACCCCCAAGGTCAACATCAAAATACAGGATTGTACACAAGTATATATTCTTTCTATCAAAGTGATATAGTAGATATATCACAAAACCTCAAGAGCTTAGCAATACCAAAATATAGAAAAATAATTAGGAAGTGATATGTTTTTAGTACTTCTTTTTTTTTTTTTTTTTTGGCTTTTCGAGACAGGGTTTCTCTGTGTAGTTTTGGTGCCTATCCTGGATTTCACTCTGTAGACCAGGCTGGCCTCGAACTCACAGAGATCCGCCTGCCTCTGCCTCCCAAGTGCTGGGATTAAAAGCGTACACCACCGTTTGTAGTGCTTTTACCCTGTGCTTTATATAATCTATGTAACTTCACATCATTTAACTTTCTTTTGAGATTATAACGTAATCATAACATTTCTCCCTTCCCTTTCCCTGCTCCAAAACTTCCCATATACGCCTCCCTACTCTCCTTCAAATTTGTGGCCTCTTTTTCACTAACGATTTTTGAATGCATCCTAAATATAACCTGTATGTAGCGTCCATATAATGTTGTGTGTATGTATGTTTTCAAGGCTGACTGCTTGGCACTGGATAAACACATCATTTAACTTTTAATGATAACTTTGATTTTTGGTTTTTTTTTCTTCTTTTATAATACTAATTCTTTTTCTTCTTTGTTATTAATTAATTTTTTCATTTATTTTACATCCCCAGTTTCCACTCCCTCCTCTCCTCCCACTCCCTCCACTCCTTTCTACCCCCCCATTTTTTATTCTTCTATCATGCATTACATTCTAACAGCGATTTTCTCTCCATCCCCTCATTCCACTCACCCCCATGTCTCTTTCCCAGAGATCCATTCCTCCTCCATTTCCCTTCAGAAAACAGCAGGTTTACCTCCCAAAACAAAGCACAATAAGTTACAAGAAGATTAGGCACAAACCCTTATATCAAGGCTGGATGAGGCAACCAGTAAGATGAAAAGGTTCCCAGGGGCAGGCAAAAGAGTCAGAGACACCCCTCCCACACATACTTCTCTGCCTTCTTACAACCCTTCCTCCCCTCTTCCATAGGTTTTTTGAAGCTCTGCCTAATATTTGGCTGTGGGTCTCTGCATCTGCTCTCATCAGTTGCTGGAAGAAACCTCTCTGATGGTGATTGGGCAAGACACTGATCTATGAGTGTATTAGAATATCATTAGGAATCATTTCATTGACTTTTTTCCAGTCCTATTTGGTCCTATTGTAGGTCTCTGGGTTATCCAGCCTCTGATTCCTGGCCATCCAGGCAGTGCCAGGCACTGGTTTCCTCTTGTGTCATGGGCCTCAAGTTGGACCAGTCCTTGGTTGGCCCCGCCTACAGGTTCTGCATCACCATTTTCTCAGCACATTATGCAGGCAGGAAAAATTGTATTTCTAAGGTTTTGAGGACAGGTTGATGTCCCAATCCCACCATTGGAAGCCTTGCCTGGTTACAGAAGATGGTAGTTTCAGTCTCCATATTCTTCATATCAGCTATTGCTCTAGCAAACCACTGAGATATATGTTTGTAATGGCACAGTCTATTTGATGATATGGTTTCAGAGACTCTTACCCACAATCAGTGTTTCTCCCTCCCTTTAGTCTCACACCAGCACAGCATGACAGGAACACTTAACAGAGCAAACTAGCAAACTCACTTGCTTACTTTGTGCCTGCGAAACACAAGAAAGAAAATGAGATGTGGATCTCATAGTCCCCTTGGAGGACACACCCCTAGTGACCTAGGCATCTCCTACCAGGTCCACATCTTAAAATCTCAGACATACCAGACCCAAAATTCATCATACTCTCTCATTCTCTCCCTTCTCCTCCTCCCACCCCCCCCCCACCCCCCCCGCGCTGCGCGCCAGCATCTCTGTGTCAGTTCAGTTAGGACATTCAACTTCAAGTCTTCATTGAAGTCTAGATCTTACACAAAACAATGGTGTAAAATCAGAAATATTAGAAAAGTCATGTGTAGTGGAAAGAATGAGCTCACCCACTTGGAGAGGCTAATGACCTGCAGATCCACTCACTTGGCTTAAAGTTCCATGCTGCTCAGTGACTTGACAGAATATTGGTTTGAACACAAGACTGCCACTACAGAACACAGCCTTCACCTGGGTTAGTTCTAGGTCATAAAATAAAGTTAAGACAACAAAGACAGAGTATTTGGGGCATTTCTACATTCCTGGCCATTTTCCTTTTTCTTTGTTTATTTATTTTCTTATTTTTTTATTTTTTTAAAAAAAATTTATTCATTTTATATACCAACCACAGATCCCCTTCTCATCCTTCCTCCCATTCCCCCCACCCCAGCCTCCCCACCCAACCCACCCTCAAACCCGCCCCTATCCCCTCCTCCTCCAAAAGTGTAAGGCCTCCCATGGGGAGTCAGCAAAGCCTGGTATACTCAGTTGAGGCAGGGCCAAGTCCCCCAGCCCCACCCCTGCATCAAGAGTGAGCAAGCTGTCCTGCCATAGGTAATGGGTTCCAGAAATTCTAACCATTTTCTAATGATTTATGCATCTACTCACTAAACTGGATGAATAAGTTTGAGAAGTAAATGTCATGAATTGAGAAAAACTAAATCGAGAGGTAAGACGTAAGCCTTATTTTGAGATCCTGGTTGTAGTTTCAGCATTAGTTTTGTTATGTTTTCGTGGACACAATGTGACCATCAGCTTAGACCTAGGTAAGTGTGTAGCACACAAAGCTCCTGAGTAAAGCTCAGGCTTGTATGGGTGAAGGAAATATTCCAAATCATACCTGCATACTTCTTCAACAAGGAATCACCATTCCTTTACATCCACCTACTCCACATGATTGAGTTGATGTGAAACTGCTTTTGGGAAAAAAAAGAATCATTTCCTGTACTTGGGGCAGCAAAAATATCAGAGAACTGTGGTATGGTTTCAAGGGGAGGTGTTGGATAGAGCTACTCACGATCGATCATAGTTTCAAAAGGAAAGGAGAGGAGAAAGAGGAAGAGGAGAAGCAGGAGGAGAAGCAGGAGGAGAAGGAAAAGAAGGGGAAAAAGAAAGAGAGGAGGAATAGGAGAGGAAGAGAAGTTAATTCCCTATGGTGCTAGATGCCTTACTCAGCCTTGATACAGTAGGGAGGGGCTAGTGCAGGCCCTATTTGGTATGCCAGCCTATGTTGACTACCCAAGGGAGGCCTTACCCTCTATGAGGAGGGAGTGGAGAGGTGGGTGGAGGAGGGGGGAGTGGGAGAAGGGGAGGGGGAGTAGGAATATGGGTTGGTATGCAAAGTGAAAAAGAATTTTAAATAAAAAAATAAAATAAGAAGGAGGAAGAACAGGAGGAGGAGGAAAAAGAGGAAGAGGAAGAGAAAGAGGTCGAAGAGGAGACTGAAGATGAGGAAGTGGAGAAGGTGGAAGAAGAGGAGGAGGGGTACCTAGAGCAAGAGCATGCATGAGTAACCACTCAGGACCAACTCAAACAATTAACATGTATGTCTAATAAAGAACTACCAAGCTAGGAATAAATAATAATTATATAAAAAAGGGGGGAAGGGGCTGAGGCAGTAACAGAAGCTGGTGGCAATTGTACTCTTAGCCACATTGATAAATGCTACCTAATTGTTGAAATATTTTTTAAAATTTTAAAAAACTTTAAGAACTCAGAACAAAGCACATTCCTTATTTGAATAAATTCCTAAAGTTTCCATGGATATTACACTTCGAATGATGTTTTGGTTGCACAGAACCTGGGGAAATGTGGTACTGTGCATAGGTATGGAGTCTTTCCGATGAGTGCACTCCCTCAACAGAAGGTTGAAGGCAGATATGGGGAGTGCACAGTCCAGGTTTTTGCTGCACGTAAGCAAACTGGCAGTTCATAGTAGGTTAAGATGGTGGTAAGGTACAGGTTAAAGCAGTGAAAAGTATTTCTGGTATTTCTGGTAAATAGTTAAAATGATTTTAGGAACTGTGTTTAGAATGCAAAATAGATGGGTGAAGAGAGATGGCTTAGCAGTTGAGAGCACTGGCTGCTCTTCCAAAGGACCCAGGTTCAATTCCCAGGACCCACATGGCAGCTCAAAACTGTCTGTAACTCCAGTTCCAGGAGATCCGGCACCTTAACATAGACACACATGTGGCAAAATACCAATGTTTATTTAAAAAAAAAAAGAATCCAAAATAGAAATCAAAATTAATAATGTAAGTGATTTATGGGTGGATTTTAAAAATTATGTATAAAATTGCATCATAGAACAGTAACAGGTGTAAAGAAGGCAGAAATGGGTCTTAGAACTGATCAAGCTGAAATTCAAGTCACTAGTATATAGTTCAGGTAATGTGCTTTCTAAAATTTGTTTTTTGCTGAGGGCACAGTAGTGTTTAACATCAGTTATTATTTGGACCTTGGAAAGCTGACTAAATTGTCTTGTCTTCATCATCTGCCAAAGTTTTAATGTCACCTACATTACAGGTCTGTTTATTTTTTAATTAACACAATAAAGGTCATGGATCCTCTAGAAATGAATTCTTAAGAAGATTAAAAAGAATTGGTATAACAATCTCCCAGTTGAAATTTTTGTTGAGAATGTATGATGTGGCCAATCTGAAATTATAGTGGAAAAAAATACTTGAGTTCAATTGTATATAGTACCATGTCATTCTGTGAAGAATGGGATAGTTGAAAGTGGTTAAAAGCAATAGTCTGGAACTAAAAATGGAAAGATTGGGCAAGATATTAAAAACAAAGCAACCACAACAACCTCCCAAGTCGTAACAAGGATTGGGCAATGGGGGCAGGGGGGCTGAGTCATTGTGTAGAAGAGGATGTAAGGATAGGTTACAAGTAGATCAAACCATGCTGGAACAACTACACATGGAGACGGTTCGAGGTGGATGACATGAAATGGTTTTTCCAATCCCATCCAGTTTATTTTTATCTTCCTCATGAAATGTAAAATAATTCACATGACACTTTGATTGAGACCTTATGGGTACCATTTCCATTGTGCAAGACAGGAACATTAGGGTAGAAAGCACTTGCCAAATGGTAACAGAAGATGGCTAGTGTGAGTGAGAGTCGGGCAGAGGGCTGGGAAACAATTTAGCGAGTTTGGAAGAAGAGGCCACCAGTGTTGATAATCCAAATCAAAATGTTTCATTGTCATCATTAGAGCCTCCTCTTGTTTGTGTCATGCATGGGATGGATCAAGAAGGAAGTAGTAAAAGCCAAGAAGACAGGAGCATTAGCCAAGGCCCTCTGCTCTATGCTGTGGAAGTTATCCTTTCAGGAGTGTGCTCAGGTCTAGCAAAACTCTAGGTAGCTCTTGAAACCTGTTTCTAGAGAAATTCCGGAAGTCTTAAGAAAATGATAACAAACTTTACTTTTGTCTCGTGAGACACTAGCTCCAGGTCCTTTGGGAACGTAGTGTGGCATCTACAACAATCTACATGAAATCTGGAAACATTTATGTCTATGGTGTGACTCTGCAGTAGAGGACTTACTTTGCATGCATGAAGTCCTAAGTTCAGTCTCCAGCACTGCAAAGGATGAAATCTCTCAGGAGCCTAAAGAAAAAAATGTAGGCCCTGTTTCATGAAATCTGTTTCTAATTTTATTCTGTCTTTGGAGCACCATTGGGACATTTATAAAAAGGATCACTTCACTGCTGGCCAGCTCACGCAGTTCAAGTCTCCGATGTATGGTAGAGAGTGAGAATAATTAGGGTTATGAAAACTCTATCTATCCCATCCATTTCCAGGTACGGGCTGTACTGTTGTTGGGCAATTTCATAATCTCACTTGCGCATCTGTGTTTGCTTAAAATTTGAGTGTGCTTGGACGTGCTTTTACAAATGGCTATCTATAAATCCCCATCCATTAGGTAGCCTGGACTTTTACAAGGGGATCCAAAGGCCTAATGAAAAAAACATTTTGATAATGATTTTCTGTTTACAGAGAGTGTTTCCCCCGGCCAAGGAGCATAAAGTGTTTTTTTTTTTTTAATTAAGCCATAACAGCATATCTATGAGGTAGGTAGTCATTTGAAATCAGTAGCTTTGTGTTTTATAGATGGTCAGCTCACTCTTCTGCCAGTATGACAGAGTCTCCTGGGAAAATGATACAAATTATCCAAGTCAGCTATGACTGCTTACTCTACACAGTCACTACTGCACAAACCAAAGAAAATTTGAGTCTAGAAGTGCTGGAGGCAAATGAGCACTCAACATGCAAGATGGGTTTCGAGTGCATGTCTGTGAAGTTCCTCTCTTATTTATGTTTTCAGTGCTGTCCCAGTAACAGTATCATGGAAGCCCCATTTTCTATCACAGAGAAACACCTTTGTGTATGGCAGATAAACACCCAAGACGTTAAGCACAAACATGTCAGAATAGGAACACACTGCTAAGATTCACATTTCCAAGGAAAACCATAATAAGATTTATTTCAGAAAGTATATTGGACATTATTCACTAAGGGTATATTAATGTGTGTGCTAAATGTAAGAAGAAACAAAAGGATTTCTGCTTACTTCATGAAAAATGCTTGAGTAACAAAATAAAAATCCCAGGAGTAATTTACCAAGTAAGAGAGCTCCTGATATTTGCTGGGCCTGGAGTAATGGTTCAAATGAAGCTTTATTTGTATATTCTACCTCCCAACTTCAATGAACAAGCTTTGAAAATGACAAAATAAATACTCTACATTGGAGACCTACATGAAAGATCTATATTATATTCTCTCCTTTTGAGGCTTAGGGATCATTGTGGAAGAGGAAATGGGATGATTGCAAGAACCAGAGGTGGTGGATTTCTACCAGGACATAATGTTTTCTGAACTGTGTGTAAGAACTCATGGCAGTTGTGACAGCATGCACAAGATCTGTGCAAACTCAAGCCAGACAAACTCACAAAATGGAAAGGGAATGTGAGCATTAGCAGGGGACCTATTGCATCGACAGCAGCTGAGAAAGGGAGAGTTCATTTTCTGTAAGAGTGTAACCCCTAGTAAGCCAAACACATTCCAGTAGAAGATCACACATCCAAGAATGAACAGCACAAGTTGGAACTGATGACTGTAAAAGATAGAAAACACAAAGTTGGGTGGGTATAGAGTGGGGATGGATCTGGGAGGAGCAATCAAAATGGGGAGAAAAGACTGTGTGAGTCAGAGGTGATAGACATGACCCACCAAATCAATTAAGCAGGGCTCACATGGGCTTACAGAGATGGAAAGGACAATCATGGGGCCTTCATGGGTCTGCACCAGGTCCTCTGTGTATTTTGTGACTGTTAGCTTGGTGGTTTTGTGGGATTCCTAACAGTGGGAGTGGCTGTGCCTCTGACTCTTTTGCTTGTTCCTGAGACTCTTTGCATCCTATTTGGTGCCTTATCCAGCCTCAATATGGGGGTTTTCTCGTTGTCTTATATCTTTTTTTTGTCCTGTCTGGCAGACATCTCTTGGAGACCTGCTATTTTCTAAAGAGGAAACAGAGGTGAAGTGGATCTGGGGGAAAGGGCAGGTGGAGAGGGCTAGGAAGAGTGGACAGAGGGGAAACTGTAGTCGGGATGTATTGAGGAGAGAAGAATCCATTTTCAATTTTAAAGAAGTCAAAAATAAAAAAGAATTTCTCAAAGAATAAAATTTTTAAAAGAACTATGTAGTATTATGGTTGTCATAAGACAACATTGTTCAAATATATAGGAGAACAAAGCAAGGAATAAAGAATTAAAGCATATAATGGAACTGAATTCAAACTATACAAACTTGGGGATATTCTCACTTTATAATTCTAGTATTCAGGAAACTGAGGCAGGAGGATTACCACAAGTTAAATAGAGGGCAGCCTGGGCTTCAGAGCAAGACACTCTTTAAAAAGCAAAGAAAACATTATTATCTACCTATATTCAATTTCAGTGGTTGGTATCTACCCAGTTCTTGGAAAAAAAATCAATGTCAGATATCATGCATTTTATTTCCATATATGCAAATTTACCAGTAAGGTGGACTGTTTAATATAAAATATTTCTCAGTTTGCAAATTCTGAAAATGATTTATGAATTCCTTTGGAATCATGCATCAAAATATAAAGAGAAACAGGAAACTAAGTGTTTAATATTATGAGAAAATGATATGTAGGCCTGCAATAATCTTTAGATGCATGCTACCCAGTAATGTTCTATATTATCTAACAAACTAATTTGTTCCTCCTCTAAATTAAACCCTTCTATAGCCCTGATTTTCCCTGCAGGCTGAAGCAGCATCCATCTCAGTAGGGAAGCTGAGACCAATGAATCTTCATGTAATCTGTATATAATCTCTTTGGCTTTGAGGACACACAGCAAGAAATATGAAGTTACTCCCAAGGGCTGAGACAATGTTGGTCCTAAGAATGGATGGTTAGGACCTTTGGTCCCATTATGCCAGGACTGAATGTTAGATGACCAGTGTAGCTAGAGTTTTCCTGCCTGGCCCACAGTCAGAACAAATCTCTCTCACCTGCCAGTCCCACAGTCGCTCAGACCCAACCAAGTAAACACAGAGACTTATATTGCTTACAAACTGTATGGCCATGGCAGGCTTCTTGCTAACTGTTCTTATAGCTTAAATTAATCCATTTCTATAAATCTATACCTTGCCACGTGGCTCGTGGCTTACCGGCATCTTCATATGCTGTTTGTCATCATGGAGGCTGGCAGTGTCTCTCTGACTCAGCCTTCCACTTCCCAGCTTTATTCTCCTCCTTGTCCTGCCTATATTTCCTGCCTAGCCACTGGCCAATCAGTGATTTATTTATTGACCAATCAGCAACATATTTGACATACAGACCATCCCACAGCAGACCAGTGTCAAGAAATCTTAAGTGTTCTTTCACAAATTGCATGTGTAAGTACATGTGCTTATATGTGTGCTTATGTTCATGTATATACATGTGTATGCATGTATTTATTTGTATGTGCACATGCATGAGTATGTGTGTGTGTATGTGTGTGCATACATGTGCACACTATCGCTGTGAGGGTTTCTAAAGCTCAGAGCCTGAAATAAACACTTTCTTTGACTCTAAGTAGACTATTATTAGTTTCAGATCTTAGAATCCAAACACTTACAAGAACTTTTGCTGTCACTCAGTTGAGAATGCTTGAACTACAGAAGACAATTCCTGAATCTTCAGGACTGGTTTGTTTTAGCTTTTATCATTGAGTAAACAAACAGTGCATCTCAAATCTATCACTTAGGTTATGGACTAAATAATACAGTTGAGATAATGACCCTTATAGGATGAACAAGATCATGGCAAAGTGTTTAACAGTGAGAAACAAGAGTTCCATCTTACTTTGTGTCTTTCAGTAAAACAGTGACACCCCCCCCCAAGGCAATATTGTATGGTTAAATCCACTTTGCACACATCCAACAAACACCATGCAGATCAGTGAGCAGAGAGGGACAATGTATCACACCCCCTGCCTTCAGCATAACTAGAAAACAGAAATAATACTGATGCCAGTTTTTATAATTAGGTAAACAAGTATTGTGGCAGGGTCCTATGCTGTTGTTCCTTTTGGGGGAAGGGGCAAGTAGGCACAGAGTCAACAACACAGACTCTGGGAGAATGTTGATACAACAAGCTCAGTTTATTCAGGAAGAGGCAAGCCTTATATACCCTACACCCTGCCTCAGGGGAAGGTCTGATGAATATTCATCTACTGGTGTAACATGGCTGCCTCTCATTGGTCCAGGTCATCTCCAGATCATGTCTCAGCTGCTGTTGCTAAGGCCCTTAGGCAGACCCAGGTTGGTTCTCAGAAAGTATCTTATTACTGATTTGGGCCAGCTGGCCCTCAAGCCTGTTAGGAATGAGTCCTCCCACATGATAAGATCCAAGTGATGAGAGAAAACAAAAAATGCCGCTCAAACAAAGACAAGGACTGGTCCTCAGAAAAAAATCAAGGTATAGGTCTGAGCCCTGAGGAATCAGTTCTGGGCCTGGGCTTCATAGGGAAGAGGGTTTTAAAATGTCCAATGTCAGGGTTTGCCTCCATGGGAAGGCAGCACTTCCAAGAGAGAGGGAGAACATGTAGGAGAGGGTAGCTTGGTGTCTGGTCAGGAAACCAGAAGAAAGGAAGGGGTAGGTGACTGGAGTTCTGGGCTAATGAAAACCTAGAAATGGAACAGCATGCTAGATTAGCTGTGTGGATCACCAGGTATATTCTAAGCAACTGACTAGATATGCAGATAAATAATACTGGGATTAAGCATGGACCAACATGCCCAGCTCTGTTTATTTGGTTTCTGGGGAACAAACTCTTGTCCTCCTGCTTACAAAGCAATCATTTTACCAACTGATCTATCCACTCAGCCCAAAGTTGAATTCTTTATATAGTAACTGCTATCATTTTAGATCCAAGGAACAACAGATGTGAAGGAGCCTGGTCTTCATATAGGTCAGTTGGTTTACTTGCTGTTTGTTTGTTGTTTGAGAGAAGGGGACACAGGAGAAAAGAGTACCTTTAAAATCAGAGCAAATGATTTGATCATTCAATCTTTAAGTAAGATGGTCAGCTACCTTGTGAACCAATTGCCATTGCCCATGGTGATGTCCTTAGGAATCTGCTGATAAAGTGGATAAAACAATTTGGATTGAAATCCATATTCCAAATAGTGCCAAATTGGGTTGTACCCAAAATCATATAGAGAAAAACCCAATGTACTTGGAGAATTTTGAAGAAACATTTCTACCCACACCCATCACTTTCAAAAGCAAACCCTCTGTGGGAAAGCATGAGAGCAAAAGGCATTGGCAGGTTATCCAAAGGGCTTCTGGATACATATCTCCTAGAATTCTGTGTTCTTTTAACAGATGTTAGACTTCTAGAAAGTTCTATTTTGCAAAAAGCTTGGAATCGAGTTCCGTTTTACGTATGTATCATTTTCAAGCCAGATGTTACATAAGCCTGCAACTGATTGGTGGTTTCATCACCTGCCATTACTCAGATGGAAATGGAAGTGATGTTCTGCAGAGTCAACTCAAGAACAATGAGAAAATCCTTCCTTTCCTTATTCTTCCACATCTATGACATTAAGAGTAAAGGAGTATTCCTGAGCAACCAGGACTCCTTCTTAGTTGAAGTCATCTAATTCTCCATAGATCCAAGCAAAGATGAAGGTTGCCTGCACTGGGCTCCTAATCTTTGAGATAAAAAAAAAAGTAGTAATTAGTGGTGGGGAGAATAATTCAATGAAGACAAGAAAGTCAAGTTCTTACTAAATAAAATTTTGAGACACTGCATGGATTAAGTCTCTTACCTCCTTGAAGTCCATTAACAAAAGAGAGATACATAAGAGCAGATAGGAAGAACGATGGAATAAATACCTAATGTATTTACCATGGTCTCCTATTCCTTGTTCTCCCTCTCTGTTGTTGATCCAGCTGGGATCTCCCGCTCCCCCAAGCTCTCTTTCCCTCAACCCTCGCCTTTCATTACCGCCACTCATGTCCAGGCTGTTCATGTAGATCTCATTCCATTTCTCTGTCATTGGGTGATCCCTGTGTCTTTCTTGGGGTCCTGTTTTCCAGGTAGCCTCCCTGGTGATGTGAGTAGCAGACAAGTCATCCTTGTTTCATGTCTAGTATCTTGCTATGAGTGAGTACATACCATGTTTGTCTTTCTGAGTCTGGGTTACCTCACTCAGGATGATTTTTTCTAGATCCATCCATTTGTCTGTAAACCTCATGATGCCATTGTTTTTCTCTGCTGAGTAGTATTCCATTGTGTATATGTACCACATTTTGTTTATCCATTCTTCAGTTGAAGGGCATCTAGGTTGTTTCCATGTTCTGGCTATTACAAACAATGCTGATATGAACATAACTGAACAAGTGCTCTTATGGTGTGGTTGAGCATTTCTTGGGTATATGCCCAAGAGTGGTATAGCTGGATCTTGGGGGAGATTGATTCCCAATTTTCTAAGAAAGCGCCACATGAGAATAGGAAGAAGCAAAGTGCTAGAGAGGCCCACAGAAATCCACAAAGATACCCACACAACAGACTGCTGGCAATGGTCGAGAGACAGCCCGAACTGACCTACTCTGGTGATGGGATGGCCAAACACCCTAATTGTGCTAGAAACCTCATCCAACTACTGAGGGATCTGGATGCAGAGATCCATGACTAGGCCCCGGGTGGATCTCTGGGAGTCCAATTAGCGAGAATGAGGAGGGTTTATATGAGCGAGAATTGTTGAGACCAAGGTTGGATAAATCACAGGGACAAATAGCCAAATGAATGGAAACACATGAACTATGAACCAATGGCTGAGGGGTCCCCACTGGATCAGGCCCTCTGAATGGATGAGACAGTTGATTGGCTTGATCTGTTTGGGAGGCATCCAGGCAGTGGGACCAGATCTTGTGCTCATTGCATGAGTTGGCTGTTTGAAACCTGGGGCCTATGCAGGATTGTTTGGCTCGGCCTGGGAGGAGGGGACTAGACCTACCTGGTCTGAGTCTACCAGGTTGACCCCAGTCTGTGGGGAAGGCTTTGCCCTGGAGGAGATGGGAATGGGGGGGGGGGGTTGGGGGGAAGGTGAGGGGGACGGGAGGGGGGAGAACAAGGGAATCCGTGGCTGATATGTAGAACTGAATTGTATTGCAAAATAAATTAATAAAAAAAAAAATACCTAATGTACATGGGTAACTTACTACACACAAGATGAGAGTCCTTTCCATGTGTTAATCCACCAAAGTATGGTAATTAATTCTGTAAGATTAATATTATTGTTTTCTAGTCTTATTATTAAGAAAGTTAAAGTTAAGAGAGACTGTAAGACAATCTGTCTAAACTCAGAATTAACTAAAACTCAAGTCCCAGTACATTCTGACATGATGGTCCATGATCTTCATTGTTTTATCATATTCAAAAATTTAAAAAATACCAAAACATTGAAAGCAGAATTATAGAGCAAACAATTATAGAAAACACTGGCACCACACAGCTCAAGAATGGCTAACATTCTTCTTTCGGGTGGAAGCTTTTCAAACTCGTTAACGATTGAACCTGGTATTATGAAAACTAAGCACGGGAAAAAAACGGGAGGATAGGACCATAAGAATAAGGAACAAGGCATATTATAACAAGTTACCCCAAGCACAGTGAATTAAAATAACATGAATTTATTGGCAGAAGTCAAAGATTGGACCATTAGAGGATGATCCTGCTAGAGGCTCTTTGATAATCCATTGCTTGCTCTTTTCAGTTTCCAGAGGATGCTCCATTCCTTGGTTCATAGCCCCTTCCTCTGAAGTATGCTGTCTGACCTCTATAACTCTTGCCTTCTTGCCTTCCTCTTCTAAGTACTTTGGCCCACCCAGATAATCTCTCTATATCAAAACACCTAATTTAATCAAATATGCAGAATTTTATTAATGGTATAACACAATGTATTCTTAAGTTCAATTAGAAAGTGGAATGTGATTCAACCTGTCACTACTGTGATCAAAAATTTCATTTAAAGATGTCATTTGCACCTATTGAAGTTGTGTCACTGATTTTGGGGCACCAGCACCTTAGGCATTAAGTTTCCCAGAGGCAGTGGGACAAGATATATATCAATGGTTTAATTGTATTGTCCTGATTAGAAACTCAATTTGTCTGAGCTTTTCATGAGGATATCACCAAAGGTATTAGCCAAGAGCTTTTATTTAGATGAAAAATTATAAATCATCTTAAATTATTATGATATGTTATCTAATAATGATCAAAATGGTTTAAAATATCATATTGTATAAAAATAAAGACATATAAATATCTAATATGAAACAGGCTACAAATGTGAGGTGTAGCTCCCTTCTTAAAATCATATTGGAGAAAAAAGATGGGATGTTTCCCATTAAATCCCTACTTCCAGATTTGTTTGAGTGAATTTGTAAAACTGTTAGGATAATATCAGTTCTGTTCATCAAATAACTTTCGTTAGCTTGAACCCACATAAATAGGGCTCCAGTTTTGTCAAGTAGCAATAGGAGGAATGAGATCATTGTCAAGTGCTAGCCAGTCTTGGATTTCTCTTTCTTCACTATCAATAAAGTCATTGACAATTTATAACAATGGAAGATTGGGAGCCAGGAAAACACAGTGGATAACAAAAGGCTCTTGAGTCAACCATCTAAATTGGAAGCTGATTCCACTCTTTATGGGCTGTGTGATCCAGAACGATTTATCTAATTTGCCAGAGCCTTGATACATCATTTGCACATTGTTGCTGATGATGGTAAACCTCAGAATTGTCATGAAGAAGAGATGAGATCATCTACAATATAAGGGTCACACACATACAAGTTTATCAGTTGAGATTTGGAACCTGAAATTTTCCTTAACTAAGAATATAGAGAGGAGGGACTGTAAAGCAGTTAAAGAGTACTGGTTGGTCTTCCAGAGGACCAAGGTTTGGTTCCCAGCACTCACATGGCAGCTCACAACATTCCATAACTCCAGATCCATGAGATAAAACAGTTCCCCTGGCCTCCAAGGGTGATAGGCATGCAAATGATGCACAGATACACATGTAGACTAACACACACATATGAAATAAAGAAAATTTTAAAATTAATTAATGTATTTATTTATAATATATGTAAGGGTAAAAGAGTTTCACCTACTGTCTCCGCTTTATCTATTTATCATGGAGCCAATAGTACTTTAAAAGTAAATGTTATTAAAAAAAAACACTTTAGAGTTTATACAGTGCTCTTGATTACACACATGCTATAAAGACTAAAATCAAATACCAGCTGATCTAACAGGTACTAAGTAAATTCTAATATAATCACTGTTTCTAATTATGAGAATGTCACTTGTGTGTGTTTTGACAGTGCTCTGGTTCTGATCCTCTGACATAAAAAGATTGGTCGTCTCTATGAGTTTCACTGAGGTCATGATGGGAGGATCTGCAGAGATGACCAGCCACACTAGTAGAAGTCCATGAACTGTGGACTGGTGGCTGTGGAGCCCCCATGGGACTGGACTAGGCCTTCTGGATTTGGAAGATGGTTGTTTGGCTTGAACTGTTTGGGGGGCACTCAGGCAGGGAGATTGGGATCTGTCCCTGGTTCTACAGGCAGGCTTCTAGAACCTGGTGCCTGTGGTGTGACACCTTGCATAGCCTTGGTGCAGTGGGAAGGGGCTTGGACCTGCCTAGGCTCAGTATGCTGGGCTCTGCTGACTCCCCATGGGAGACCTTGATTTTGGAGATGTGGGGATGCTGGGTGGCTTGGGAAAGAGGGCGGGGAGGGGGGGAGGAGGGAGGAGGGGGGTCTGTGGATAGCATGTGGAATGAGTAGAAAATTTCTTAATAAAGAAAAATGAAAGAAGAAAAAAAGGACATAGAAAAAAATCAAGTAACCAATGGTCAGCTCTTCATATTGAAAAACTATGTTTTTCAAACCCTTTACAACTTCCTAGTGTCAATGATGAAAAAATGATTGGGATACATTTCAAATGAATTGCTCATGGTAATGAGGCTAAGAAAGTCTTTATTTGGGGGTCTTGGGGTTATTTTTTAGATTTACTTTAGAAGAAAATCTCAGTTTTACTTAGAGAAAAGCAGGCTGAAATCATCTTATCTTGGATTCCCAGAGTATGAAACACTTCCAGCTAGGGTTTTTTTTTTTTTTTTTTGAAAAGATAGAACACACAGCCACAGCTCTGGAGAAACATTAAGTGTATTGTCACTCTTTCCATTTCTGTCACTGAGATAAAATAACCACATGAAAGCAGCTTGAAGGGAGAAAGGGTTCATTCAGCTTATAATTTCAGATTATAGTCTGTCATCACAGGAGAGGCAAGGCAAGAATGTCAAGTGGCTGGCCACATCATATGCAGTCAAAAGCAGAGAGAAAATGAATGCATGCATGTCTATATTCAGCCTATATTTATCCTCCAAACCCAGCTAATGGTGATGCTCACTTTTAGGCTGGGTCTTCTCAAGTCAGTTAATGTAATCAAGACAGTCTCCCACAAACAAGTCTGCAAGCGAATCTAATGTCAGCGATCCCTCACCAAGATTCCCAGGTGAACTCGGATGCATCAAGTTGACAGTTAAACTGTCACTGTCATTAACACATATTTAACTACCACTTTGCTGCTCTCTTATCCTTCTTATCTGCTCTAAAATGTTACTGTTCTTCAAGGTTGCAACCATCTTTTTTCAGTCTGCATCCATACTCTCAAGAAGAACATCTTTCAATCAACACCAAAGCAGATGATTCCATTTTCTATCACTGTTCCAATTCTCTCTTTCAAACGTTAGCGGTATTTCTAGCTACTGATTTCTGTAATTAGAGGTCCCACCATATCCAAATTCAACTTGTCCAAGACAGACTGCAGAATTCACCTTTTTTGCCCATTTGTGTGTGTTGCAGTGTGTGTGTATGCACACACACAGCACACACACACACACACACACACACACACACACACACACACACACACACACACAAGAATGAGGTTCCCCAAAGAGGCCAGAAAGGTTATTGTTATTCCATGGCACTGGAGTTACACCAAGTTGTGTGCTGCCCATCATGGATGCTAGGAACTAAGCTCCAACCCTCTGGAAGAGGCTTACCTGCTCTTAATCACTAAGCCACCTCTCCATTTCCATAATTCATCTTTTTTATTTAGGATTTAGATTATTGATTCATCTGCCACACAATTATATAAATCAGACCCTTAAGAGTTACCACAGGTCTTTTTTTTCCTTCTCCTTGCCACCTATAAAATCCAGTGCATCTTACCATGGCTCTTATAATTGCTGTCCCCTGTAGAACCAGTGCTGTTCCTTACTCCATGAACTACTTACTCTGTTTGGAGACACCACAGTGCTCTGGAGTCTACTTCCACCTCAATTTTCTCCCCCAAACATTCCCTAGAGTAATCTTGATCAAGCCATCCTGAAGGAATCTCTAACAGAGAATCCTTCTGTGGTTCCCATTCACATTCATGAAAATCTAAATTCATTGTAATGACAGTCCAGGCTCTTTCTTACCTCACCAGTCCTCCTATTTAGTTATCCTTCCCATCACATGACCTCATGCATTTTACCCTCCACAGTAACAAAACAAATTTAAATTCTATAAGGCATCAATACCCTCAGTCTAGAATGCCCATCTCAGGCTCTTCCTCCCAACCCTCATTCATTCCTGTCACTTACTTGGCTAATTTTAAATTGTTTTACTTGTCATCTCAGTTTCCAACTGTTCCAGGTGAGTTAGTTGGCTCATACCAGGTTCTTAGAAACCACCTTTGATACAAAAAAAAAAAAAAGACTTCTCACTCAGGTCTACAAGGCAGCTGAAAGTGAGATGAAGTCCAGCACCTCTACTTTCTCTTTGTCTCTGTTTCCTCTAATTCAGATTATCTACTTACTTGTATCTATAGGCAGATGAATCACTTTGAGTGACTGCAGAATATTCTCTGGTGGGTCAGCCATTCTCAGTGTATCCTCATACTCCGGTGGTAGGCCACATTCACCAATAACAGGTCATCTACCTCATGCATCTCTAAGGAGGGAGGTTCAGGTAAATTTTCATCTAGAGTATCTATCTACAGCATTCATCTCTAAGGACAAAGGCATAAGGATGAAAGTCACCTTACATTCCAAGGACAGACCTGATGATAGTGATTATTTGTGATAATAATGCTATAGTGTTGAATATTGTCCTCTAAGAATAATATAGCCATGGTCATCTTTATCGGAGAAGTTGTGATCGCCCAAAGAGCTCCTTAACAAAATCAGGTCTGTTGATTTTCTCTCACAGAAGGACAGAATGGAGAGGATCATTAGCCCCTTACCTAAGACTCTAGTCTTCTTTTCTTACACCTCTGCACACACAAAGATATATGTAATCCCATTCAAGCTGTATGTGGTCTCAGTAGGTATAGAGTATATAGGAGGTGGAGGCTTCATGAGAGAGAGGACTCATTCTGTTCAGCTTTGGAGAACTCGTCACCAATAGTGGGATAAGATCTCAGTTATGCAACTATATGAGGGTCAGCTGCACTCCTGTAAGCAGCTCCTCAGCCATGTTCTTATACTTAAGCCAAGCAAACTCATTGGTTCACCAAGCTAGACTTGAGCTGAATCATCTATTCAGTCTTTGGTTGGTGTCCTGTCTGTGGTGAATAGACATTTGTTCACTTCTTTCCAGGAAAAGTATTTTTTTTTTGTAAATATTGTAACACTTGGCTTCTGATCAGGCACGTGACAGAACCAAAGGTAAGGTAAATTTCAAAAGAGTAGTTTCTTGTACCTGTTATAAGTAATAAGTTTTGCAACTGAAGCCAAGCATTCTAATGGTGGACTTTTTCAGAAGCAATTGCTATGTGGCTGTCCTTCACAT
Source organism: Peromyscus californicus insignis (assembly GCF_007827085.1). Lineage (NCBI taxonomy): Eukaryota > Metazoa > Chordata > Mammalia > Rodentia > Cricetidae > Peromyscus > Peromyscus californicus. The sequence continues at coordinate 11,964,608 of NW_026294551.1, forward strand.
GCTATGAAATGATGTGCTATTTGATAAATATGGCCTACCAACAGAGTGTGAAGATAGATGGAGAACGGCTAACCCATGAAAGAATAAACTATAATCACTTGAAAAGATGCGCACAGAAATTGTTAAGAAAGCAGCAGCAGTTTTTGTTTTTATCCTGCTATAGGTGAAATGTATAGGTATATGTCTATACAACTGAGGCTCAGATGTCTTTTCAGAAAGAACTTGCCCCCATAAGGAAAAATTATGATAAAAAGACATACAGGTGGCATCTTCTATGTTAGTTTCTGGTTTGACAGATAGATTGGATAAAAGAGGGGATGTGATTGAATTACTGGCTTGCTATTTTATATAACTGGAGGGACATAAGGGAAAAAGTACAATTAGATCTTTACTAAGTAGTTCCTCCTGGGATCCAAAGTATTTGAACCCATGGAAAGAACTAATGAGAAAGAAGAAACGAAGATAAAAATGACAGTGAGGGAACTGGGTGTGAGAGAGATGATGTGTGGGACCTGATTCTCTGGCCCAGAGAAAACTGTGTTTGCCAGAGTGTTAGGAAGGGAGAAAGGGAGGGAGGGAGGGAGGACCTCAAGACTGGCATGAGGTGTTGGTGGTCTAGCTGAGTCTTGATCCTTTTGAGGTAGAGGAGGCACTAAGTGGTCTCAGTAACTTATATTGGCATCTAATTTGCATTTGGAAGATGCTAAAGCAATCAAGAGGGGATCAAAAAAGGAAAATTCAGGTGATGTGTCCTATCTGGGTCATTTGATAGCAAATATGGCAGAATGTGTGTTAAATCAGAGTTTCTGGTTAGAAGCAATGACAAAATGTTATGAATGTGGTTCTGGAAGACTTTAAAGACTGAATAACAGTTCATAAAGAGGTACAAGTGATCCCCATCATACTGTTTCTGTAGAAGGAGAGATCCTGGGGTGGGAAGAGGGAAAAGCCCACTGCTTCTCTAACAGAATGGCCAAGGTTGTCTATAGGTGAGAACTATGCAAAGACATGAGAAGCACCATGCTGAATTGTAGATTTACTGCTCCTTTATCAGTGCACATACCATTTGGTCTTGGGTAGGTGCTGAATCCAGATGTCTGTAGTTAGAAGTTTTTCTGTGTCCTGCCTGGCCCACGGCCAGGACAAATCTCTCACCTACAGTCCCACAGCCTTTTATAAAATAATCACACGGAGGCTTAATATCATTTATAACTGCTCAGCCATTAGCTCAGACTTATTGCTAACTAGCTCTTACATCTTAAATTAACCCATTTCTATAAATCTATACTTAGCCACATGGCTCATAGCTTATTGGTACCTTCACGTCTTGCTTCTCATGGCAGCAGCTGGCAGCACCTCCTCTGTTCTTTCTCTCCTTCTTCCTCTCTAGTTCGAATGTCCCACCTAACCTTATTCTGTCTCACCATTGGTCAAACAGCTTTATTTACCAATCAGAGAAACACATATTCACACCATACAGAATGACATCACCCATCAGATGTCCCTTGGTTCTTGGTTGCCTGGAGGATCATCAAGAGCAATGAATATCAATGGATGAATATGGAGATAGAGTGATGCAGGAGAACAGGATTAAGGAAACTGGGGCAAGCAATTACCTCTCCTCCACCCATCCCTTATATTATGTTGTGTACATTTCTTCCCAATTATTGAGATTACCCCCACACACACACACTTCCTAATGAAAGTCCCTTTAGCAGTCAAGTGTGGCCAACAGAAAGGCTGCAGGAAGAGCTTGACAAGAGCCCATCAGATACTGGAAGCAATAAGCTATGTAGCAGGTGAAAATGAAGCCCATCTCCCCTTTAGCTCCAGGGCAAGCCAGCTTGGATGAGCCCATAGGAAAGAAAGCAGGGCAAGTCCTCAGCAGAATGAGGAAAAAGCAGAACAGCCCACAGAGAATGGCTGTAGATTAAAGAGTGTTAAATAATGCACTGTGTTTCATCCATGCTGTTGTACAATCCCATTCTATTTTCTCTTATTTTTTATATACATATGTATGTGTGTGGTGATGCATATATGGAAGTCAGAGGACAATTTGCAAGAGTCAGTTCCTACCTTCGACTGTGTGTGTCTTTGGGAATCAAACACAAGTCATCAGGCTTGGTAGCAAGCATCTTTACTCACTGAGCCATCTCTCAAGCCCCATTGATTTACTAAGGAAACAATTGACAGAGCAATGTGGTCTTTTAATACTTCATTTAGTCTGGCATATACCATCCTCCAGAGATCTTGCCCACTCTTTGTGAAAAGGTTTCTTTATGTCACACTGAGCTGTGAGTGTCTTACAGATTTACAAAGGCATCTGAAATATGTACAAGCACACCCAAAAGAACAAGGATGGTCAATCAGGATGTGAAGGCCAGACAGACCTGTAAAATTCTTGTGAGTATTGTGTCAGATAAGATGCGTATGATATCTGACAAGATTAATGAGCAACACATACAGTAAATAACCTGTGCCTTCATACATAAAATGATTACAAGTGTCTTCCCACAATGCTGGCATTTTCATTTCTCACCTTTTTCAACTTCCCAGTCTTTGTGTCACTTTATTAAAAGGAGTTCATACGGAATTGGGACATGAAAGCTCTAGAAGCTTTAGAGCAAGCTAAGACACTTACAGAATGGGCTAAATGGCTGTGTGTTCCAAAACCCCGGTGCCTGTTTATGTTGGAATTTACTAGACACTCAGAGGCCTTAATCAGGGGACCTGGGCAGAAACAATCTCAGCAAACAGACTCAGTAGAATTTTGGTCCCAATATTTAAAGGGGCAGAGGTTTCACATTCATCTCTAAAATGCCAGTTATGAGCTGCACATGAAGATTACAAGAGGTGGAATTAACCACCAGTTCCACTGAAGTGACTATGAAAACCACTTATTCAATGAGGAGCTGGACTGAAGGGCTTCTGACCAACCGTTTTCCTTCAGTGACATTGAACTGAACCTTACAAAAGTGGCATGCATTGTTACATCAACAAAGCATGCATTCCTTTAAGCCTTATCACCAATTCCTTGCAGGTTATCCTGGGACCAGAGTCCTTTCAAGCCATCTGGCCTCTCTCAGGAATTTAACCAGCAACCAAACCTGACAAGATACTGGAAGAAGTCATGAGCATTTTGGTACACTGAGGGTACAAGCCAGGATTTCAGACAAGAATGGGTGGTTGCATCAGTAAAAATGAACACAAATACCATGTGGATTGAGAAAGGAGCATAGTAGACAGTGAGCTAAGAGCAATATGGAAAGGAGCAAGTCATGAGACTTGGCCCATGATCATCTGTACTGAGCATTGGGCTGTAGTCAGAGGCTTGACTTTATGGGTGGCCCAATGGGAAAAGAGGTCTGGTAAGTGCTGAGTTGGCCACTGTGGAGACAACAGATGTGGAAGAAAATCTGTAACAGAGTCCAATGGGAATCAGAGCCACTGGTAGTTTTCCATGTGGCAACCCATAGACCACTAAGCTCTCAGAGACACCAAGAAGTAGTTCCTTACTAAAATATGGGCCATCTGCTCACAAGTACCCTTGGAAACTTCTCACTGGGTTCAAATAATGTCTGGCCACAGGGGAGGCAACATAGACTGGAAAATAGCTAAGGTTCCTGGCATTCCAGTGAAGTATTCTGACGTTTTGTATGCTGTCCAATTATGTAAGGGCTGTTCTCAATTATAGCCACAGAGGAGTGTTGCTAGGGTGGAGCAAATACATAAATCTACCTGTCCTATACAAGATTGATAGGTAGATTACATAGGACCCATGCCTGGAAGTGAAGGATGCAGCTATGCCCACACCCATGTGAACAATGCCACAGGCCCCTGGCAAGTATTTTCCTGGAATCAACAGGTAATGTTACTATCAAGGGCCTCATCCAGTTTAGTATTATGTATGAGTACTCTGTAGAATCAACAGGACAGTCGCTTCACAAACACTGGTATGCAGAACTTGGCTGAGGACATCCAGGACCAACGGTACATCTGCCTGCCTTACAACCCTATAGAAGCTGGGTTTGTTGAAAGGAAAACAAAACAAAAAAATAATTTAAATTAAATTAAAAAATAATTTAAATTAACATACCTTAGAGGGTGGTAAAGACAATCCCACAAGTCACAAGGAATCAAATGAAAATCTCAGTACTAAAGGTACTTGGACATAGAGGTAGTTGGACATAGAGGTCCCTGTGGCTTCCCAGATAACTCTGATTCTTGCTACTGCTATGGGCTACACTATATGGCAAGATGGTAAGGCTTTCTTACTGAAGATACTGCATCTTTTGGTTGCTGGACATAAAAAAATCAAATTGTAAGTAAGCCAAAAGCTAGCCCTACTGGCTAACATTCATATTGTTATGAAGGTCCTATGTAGGCGACTGGGAGAAAATTGTCACCAATGTCTTAATTATTAGCATGCCAGACAAAATGTGCCTACTGGGATAACAGTGGCATGACATATATACAATAAACTGCTTTTTTGATGAGGTTTAACACCCAGTCCACAGTAGAAATATCCGTATTTGGTACTGTAAGGCAAAAATCTGTGGCTAAGCAAGCAATAGCCCCTTATGGACACACTGGTGTTAAATAGAGATAATATGTCTGTCAGACTGTTTTTAAAGTATTTATGTTTATGTCATAGGTAATTGCTATTGTTGGCCTTGGTCAGGGAAGCCTCTTTTTGCAGTGGGCAGTGGTTATAGTAAAGACTCAGCACTGATTAAAGTGTTGAAAATACGTGATCATTACTGTGGCATTGTGGCCTAATGTTCAGCCCCAAATAGAAGAAAATAAAGATACATACCTATCACCCCCTCCAAGTCTCAGTAACATCATGGAAAAAGAATGGATAGGTGCTGGGGAAGGCTGTCTTCACATGACACAATCATTAGGATCTTAATCAGAGCAACCCTAATAGTTCTCAGGGGACCCTCAACAAGATAGGGCTTGGTGTCATGTTTTCACAGAATAAAGGGTGGAAACACCCTTGCCACCAACTGTACTTAATCCTGCCCAGTTGTTCATGGACTCAGGAAGTGATAGAGTGTTGAAGGTTATCTGAAGGGAAGACCTCATCTATACAGCTTTAAGGAGACCATGACCCATGCTGGGGGTGGGACTTTTTAATGATGCAACTACTGGGGGATCATCCACATTCCTACAAATAAACTCAATGAAGTCTTTGGCTCACCGATCTAGGCTTGTGTGACCATTTCTTTTCTCTGTCGCTGGTATCCTATCTGAGATGAAGAGACATTTGTTCACTTCTCCCCAGGAAAAGTAACACCACCCTGGAACAGTAGTCACCATCTCAAGAAAACCAGCCTATCCCTTCAAGCAATAAGGACATTCTCAAGATCACCTGACAACCAGGACTTCAACAGTGATCAGTCAGGTCACACCCTGATAAGGTCTGCTTAATTATGCATGTCGCTCCCCCAAACCCCCACCCTAAGTTTTTCTATATTCAAATCTAAAGCCCTGGTCAGAACCCTGAAGATGGATTTGAGGTCACTGGACCACTTCATATGCTCTTTGCAAGATGACAAACTAGTTAAATCTTTCTCTGATTTCCACCATTACTTGTCTCTGGACTTAGAGAATTGGGACAGATAGCCATACTCAGCATTTTGCAGCTCACAGAGCTGGAATTTTTCACCCTAAAATGCTAGAATTACTTCCTATGAATGAAGTGTCGTCTCTTGCAATATTTACACACATTACAGTAGATTGTCCAGTAGAATTTTCTGGGTTGATGAAATATTCTATACTTACTTTGTATAAACTGGGAGCCACTGCCCAGATGTGGCTGTCAATCACTTAACATGTGACAGGAATAAATAAATTAGAATTTGAATTTGATTTAATTTGCTTATAGTGAAGCAGCGCCTTTTCTTTGACAGTGCTTATATGAATGTTAATTAGGCATTTGTAGTACAATCGTAAAAGCAGAATCTTCATATTCCTTTGGCAATATTTCCTCATGACTTGGTCATACCCAACTTTGAAGAAAAGCAGATGAAGATCTTTATATCAGTGTCTTGGTTTCTTTTCCTGTTGCTGTGATACCCTGGCAAAAGCAACTTAAGGAAAAAGTAGCTTGTTTCAACTCATAATTAAAGGTACAGCCTAGCATGGCAGGAAAGCCATGGCAGGAGGAACATGAAGCAGTTGGTCACATTGTGTCCCAACCAGATGATGAGATCAATAAATAGATACATGAAGCTCAGCTAGCTTTCTACACCTACAATGCCCATGACCCAACCAACGAATGAAGTCACTCACAGTGGGCAGACCTTCCTAGTTCACTTAACGCAATTAAGACAATCCTCAGGGATTCTCAGAGGTCCCATCTCCCAGGTCTCCCAGTCTCCCAGGACATTCTAGATTCTGCCAACTTGACAATTAATACCAACATTCACAATCAAGAACTCCTCTACCTTGAGGAAAATTTCCACCTGCCGACTTCTGAGCTCAACTCTGGTTTATTTCTGCCAGTGGCATACCTCCCCAGAATCACATGGACATACCTCATTAGACATGGAGAGAAATTTAGCTAACCTCTAGTTGCACATTCTCATCTGGTTTCCAAGAAGGTATATCTTGACCTCCTGTTCCCATGTGACTTTAGGTGGCTTGATACCTCCTAAAACGCTCATGGAAATTGGGATTTTCAAGTAAGAGGTACCTGGAGACATGAAATTGCTGGAGGACAGACACTTCACCCCAGCTGATGTTATATTTTCTCAATTTTTGGAGGGAGTGTAACACCTGCAGGATCATATAGTCCACTGTCTCCAACATCCAGGCTTCATTTCAACACCAAATTAAAGAGCATTTTGCCTTCTGCATAAAACAGTCCTCCATTCCTGAGGTGATCTACATTAGAAAGAACAAACAAGTCTTAGATCTAGGACTCAATTTTGACTCTTGCTCTCCACATCCTACTTTAGTGGTATTTGTAGTCCCTGACTTTATCTTGTTTGATGGCATTCGGTGAGGACATCCTTATTGCAATAGGAGACAGTAGGTACTAAATAAACAGTAGTTGTAGACATGGTTAAACACTTTAGTCTTCCGTTCTTACTACACAAAATCCTGTTTTTCTTCTAACTTACATTGAATGCCTAAGAAATCTAACATAATGTTTAGACTATCATTTTACTGTCAATTTTTAAGAAGTCATTGTCTACTTAGAAGAAAAATAGTGTTGACCTGTGCTTACTAATCACAGTCTGACAGGTGCATGCAGTACACAGCCAGAACCCTGGAGATTTACCTCTAGTTAACCCACTCAGAAGCAGGGCACTTCTTCACTTACAGCAGCCACTCCCGTGGGGACCTTAAATTCTGTTCACACAGCTTCTAGCATGCATCCTTCTCAGTATTCTCTGTGCAAAGCAGACTGATTTACAAATATTTCTTCAATGGAAAAACAGCATTTGCAGAGCAGAGAGAAACAACTTGAGAATGGCTGCCTATTTGTTCTGCCAAGAAGATACGGGTCAATGCCTTGATTCCTGTAATCTGAAATTGTAAGTCATGGGTAGCCTCAACATTTAATTCTTATTCTGGATCCAATTTAGTGTTAGCCTCAAGAATGAGCTCTGGATCTTATCAAGAGAGCAGAAGAGCATGGTGCCTGTTCATTATGGATGCTAGAATATGGCACAGATGGCATACAGTCCCAAAGATGAGAGCTGGAACCTCCCCTACTCCACAATGTTCATGGAGCTTCCTCGCCAATACTCTACAATGTCCAACAGGGTACAAAGACCCACTGTGGGGATCCCTGCTTATCTATCACGACTTTTCCAAATGTTTCATTCCCCAAAGAAAGAAGATTTCAATAAGCGGGGTCCTAGGTACTCTCACAAGATGAACCTTACTTATCTGGCAGACCACTAAGAACCCCAAGTTACATTAACAGCAAGCACAGTCCGTTCTCCTGAGTGGAAGATGATGAGGTCATCACAGAGGGAGACAGCAGCCTCTGTACCTAGGATACACTTAGCCATGGAAACCTGGACTGCATCCAGAACAAAGGTGCTAATGAGCTTCTATCCTGTGTCTAAGCAACATGTTCTCTGTGCTGCTGCCTTCTGATGAAGACTTTCGGGTAGCTCTTTCATGTACACTCTCCCTGGCTACAATCCTTGGTTCTTACTTGTCCCAGCTATAACTCACACTGTGTTAACTGCGTCAATGGCCCAAGTTCTGCTCACAAACTTGACTCACGTGGTTCCCCATCAGGCTTTTGTCAGTGTCCAGTTAGTAAATTCATCCCTCATAGATCTTAGATAACTGCTCTGGTACCAACAACAGAGCTTTAGTCTAGTGAGATTAAAGCCTAAGACCAAGATTTCTTTGCCATTGAATTCACACAAAAAGAAAAAAGGCATTAATTAAATCATTTTCCAAACACTTCTTGTAAGACTTGGAGGTTAGATTTTTTTTCTCAAAAAAGCATTAATTTATTCATTTTCCAATCACTAGTTTTAAGAACTTGTAGTAGAGTAGTGCTCTGGGAAATGAGAGGCTAACAATAACAACAGGTCAGGCCGAGGAGGACTCCCTGAGGATGGAATCCTGCCCGCTCGCACTGCCAAGAGTATTAGCGCACATCTTCACCCTCATCTCCCAAGGTATCTATCTCAATCCTGACCCTCAACGATTCTGGCTGAGATTTGATTGCCCTGGGCTTTCTGAGAACAGCAATATGAAAAAAAAAAAAAAAGAAGAACAATTTGTCCACAGTTTGATGGCAGACAAGTGTTTTCGCCTTTGGCAATGTTCTTCACTAGTTGAAAGATTTAAAGATCTTTCAACCCCAGTGTACCCTTCTGACTTTCACACTTTCTCAAAACTCCCCTCTCAGCATCTTGCTCTCTAGCTTTAACACTGTTCTCTTTAAGGTCATCCCTGTCCTCATGCTAAATAAATCTCAAGGCAGTTTCTCCGTTCTCACCCTCCTTTACCACACCCTCCTTCCTGCTTCCCTTGCAATCTGTGAGCTCTGTTGTCTCCGTTTTCCACCTCTGCGTCACTTCTTTCCATCTCTCCTTTATCCCCCCATGGCTTTGTGCTGTTATACTCTTACTCTCCAGCATGGATTTTGTCCTTCAATGTCTATCTTTTCATTCCCCTTCCATGTCCCCAGCCATCATTTCTGATTACTCAGAGCTCCCCAAAGGAACTGTGATTTTCAGCCAGGCACAGCTGCAGACCCTGGCAGAGTCCTCTCTCCTTTGGAAAGAGAGATACCAACCCTAGTCTACACACACTTAGGACAGAGCAAATGCCTCTGTGTTTGGTGACTGATGGCCCTACCCTTATAATGCTGTCTCATGTTTGACTTCATAATGAAATTCAAAGCCAGGCTCATTTGAAATTCACTTTCTGTCCTTTAGGGATATCATTTAACGAACCCAATACAGATCTTCTATCAAAGCCCCTTCCAAATATTTTCCTTCATCTCTTTCTTGCACGACTGTTAACCCTGAATTTTTAATGACATAATGACAAACTACTTGAGTTGACCATGTGACCTCCCTGTAGTTTCCTTGTAGTTATCCTCTCTGTCCCCAGAGTCATAAGAGTACCTGAAACAGCGTCCTCATTCTTATAAATGAAGGCATTAGTCAACAATCAACTCATAACAGGTTTGCACAGAATGATAGACTGTTGTGAAGGGTTTGACATACAGTATGAAGACACAGTTGCAGAGTCCACCAGTCTGGATTTGACAGTAAGAGTTAGATGATGTATGAAGGGTAAGAAGCAGTTAGGTATTCCCTAGAAACAGGAAAGAGGTATGCAATGGTCCTATAGCAGGAAGAATCACAATGCATTTGAAGATCGGAGGGAAGAGGTGTATAATGGACCCAGAGAACTGGGGTTTGGAGATACCTAAGAAATGAAACTGAAGCCATGCCAAGTATGGTCTTATTGGCTATGCCAATAATTGTCATTTTACCATAAATATATAATAGTAAATTAAATCTTTCATTATTGAAATTGCCATTTACTTAAAATACATTGGGAGTTGGAGATGGAGTGTTCAGGAATGGACTCCGGGAAGTCAGGTAAGACACAAAGGTCATAGCAATAAAAGTTGCCAGTGTTTATTTGAGGAAATTATTACCAACTAGTAGAGTGAAATTTTTTACTTTTCTCCTTTGCATGAAAAGATCAAATGGTCTAGTGGAACAGGAATCCAGATCTCTAACTTTGTAGCTAGAAACATGTCTCAGTGGTTAAGAGCACTTATTCTCGCCAAGGACCCAGATTCAGTTCCCAGCACCCACATAGCAGCTCACAATGGGTAGTGGGTAGCCATTCTCCATTCACTTGTAAGTTACCCCACAAAATAAACCTCCCTTTTAACTACATGGAGTGGCCTAAATAATTTCACCAATAACAATGTTTTGTAACTCTAACTCCAAAGGAGTCAATGCCTTCTCCTGGCTTCTTCTGGCACTGTAGGCATGTGGTACATGTACATGCATGCAGGCAAAATACACATACACACAAACTTAAATATATAGATACATAGAGTTCTCTGACTTCAATTTGAGTTCTGTCTTTTCTTAATAATTTTCTTCACCCATACAGCAGAAAGAACTCCTTTCTTAAATCCATGCCTAAATAATTACAAAATAATCCAACGAAAGGCTACATAAATGTGTCATTGCTATCTGTGTTGATGTTGAAGCCTATACAAGGGAAAGAAAAAAATTACGGAAACATACCTAAATACCATTCTGGAGAGGCTAGGGGTGTAGTTCACTTACCTAGCATGCACAAAGCTAGACTATATCCCCACGGCTACATAAAACTAAATGTGGAGACACAATCCTATAATACTAGCACTCAGGATATAGAGGCAGGAGGATCAGAAGTTCAAGGTCATTCTTTGCTGCCTAGCAAGTTCAAAGCCAGCCTAGGGTACATGAGACTTTATCTTTAAAAAAAAATAATAACAATAATCTGGAATTTATTCTGTTCTCATAAAATGAATAAAAACAATAATGATGATCTCTGTAATAATGCCACACCTGAAAGAGAAATTTATGGGTGCAGCCAACTTCGACTGAGAAGCCAAGTACATAGGGTGGTACAGTCAGTTCACCTAAGGCCACAGACAACCAGCTTCTGGCTGCTCACGACCTCATAATCACATGGTGGTTCAGGCTCCAACAAGTTTAATACAGTCACAGGCAGCAAGCAGCAAAATCAGAAGGATTCAGTGACTCTGCTGCCTGCGTGTGTGTTGGCCTTATAGCAGAGTCCAGAGATGCCAGCTGGCATTCGGCTCCAACTCCCATCTTAAAGAGAGGCTAGCTCTGCTCCATGCACCAAGAAGTTGCTCCACTCTACTCTAGTCTCCTTAGAACACTATCCTTGGCTTCCCAAACATATGTAACAACAGAGCCCTCACACCCACCATCGTCCCCAACCTCCCTACCAGGCACAAATGCAAAACAGTCACCAATCATCCTTTTAGGGACTCATAGGGCAACCAGCCAATTGGCTGCCCTCAGGTTATTCACACTGCAATAGGAAACAAATTTCTTGCTGCAATTATCCTTAAATTTCTACTGTTTACCCCCCCCCCCCCAAAATAAAGTAATTGCTGCTGTAAAACACCCTTTCCCACACTGTCCAGCACACATCTGTAAATTCTAAGAGGAATGGGGTGAACTGGACGCCAGTTGGCTTTGGAAGAAGGAATGGCAATGGGCCAACTGGAAGCCAGTTTATTATTCATGGTGGAATTGAACTTGAACTTTTTGTTGCAAATACCCTTGCATGCTTCGGTGCTTACCTTGTAAGTATACAAGTCGGATTTCTATTGGAAAAGCCCACGTTTATGACTGGTTGTGCACTGGTGTGGAGGGACAGAAAAGGAAAGAAAAGACCCCAGATATTTACCCAGTGCAGGGTGGTGTTTAGTGTTGCCAATTGCCCATGGGAATTATTTTAGTATTCAAGGGATCTACAAAAGTGAGTAAACTGGGCTTTCTTCATCACTATTGACTACATGATCTGTAAATAGACATTTGACATTTTCCAGTTTCTCTTCACTGTGCTTTCATGAACACAACGGTTTCTCTTCAAGTGACAAGGAAGCCTCCTGTTTACTGAGAACACATTCCTAAGCAGGACCTCTTCAAAAGGCTTAGGCTTTTGTCCTTTGAACACATTTCTTTTTCCATGCCTGGAGCACCTTTCTCCTGCTCCTTTGGCTATACACTAAATGTAACTAAAATAAAATAAGATAAAAAAATTTAAATCTCTGAAGACCCAACTCAAATGGGAGAGAGGATACCTTAAGTCTATGATAGAAAAAACTTATAGACAAGCAACTAAAATGAGCCCAGAGTTGCAGAGAGTTGAGAAGACCCCAAGAACTGCTTTTGATATGCCTTTAGACATTATAATGTATGCCTCATAAACTCTTTCTCTCTGCTTCTTCCCTGACTGCAGCTCCTTCAGTGTCCAATATAAATAATAAGTAGCTTTGTGACTATGTGATCTTCAGGGGCCAGTGCCCATCATCAGGGCTTACATTTCCCAGTGTTGCTTAATGTTTATGGGAGTATATAATGGATTCCTGGTCTTTGGTGATTCTCCTCGGGTCTGGTGCCCTTCTGGGTGAATCAAATGTGCCTAGGACACTGGATTCCACAGTGTTTGTCACATATACCTGTAATTTTAATAAGGCCATGGAGACGCTCATGGTGGAAGGTTTTGTGAGTGATGCATAAAATAGACTATCAGATAATATGCCACACTTTTGATGTCAGTGATAGATGGATCTGTCTCCCCCATACACATCCCAAACCATTCTCTGCACATGCTTCTTCAAGGCCATTTGTCTTCTTCTAGATCACATGCAAGAGTCCCTAGAAAATAAGTAGACTCTATCAATGTTTCTTGAGTAAGACTTTTAAAACTCCAAAGTGGATCATGTCACCACTCCCTTATTTAAATGCATATGTTAGTGGCTTCCCAGTGTATCTAATCTTTTGATGGCTAGATCTATAGCTCAAGTAGTGTACTATTTGACTAGCATGCATGAAGCCCTGGGTTGGATATCCAACACAACAGAAGTCAGGTGTGATGGCATGAGCCTCTAACCAAGCACTAGGAAGGTGGAGGCAGGAGGATTACAAAATTAAAGTCATTTTCAACTGCATAAGAAGTTTAAGGTGAACCTGGGCTACATGAGACCATGTCTCAATAATAATAATAGTGAATTAAACTTCAGGACAGCCAATTAATTGTCTATAGCTCTAACTGTACAGGAAGCCAATGGAGTCACAAGGCTGGGGTTGATTGAAAGTGAATGTCAAATGCCTCTGAATAAATAAAAAGCCAACCTGACAACCAACCTACAGCATGGCATGAACCAACACACACAAGAAGTTGAACAACTCTTCGTATTCTTCTTCTACAGTATTCTGACTGAAAATGCTGAATGAATAAGGCAGCTGAGCAAGAGAAACCCAAGTCAGCATGTGTGAGGCAGAAATGTGAGATAAAGTGCCAAAGCTATGAGGAAGGAAAAAAATGAAGTTAACGTACGTGATGGGGAAGCAGGAAAAACGTAAAAATTCGGGTGGAGAACATAGCGGTTCATCTCCAGAAGCAGAAGGAGGTGAGACAGACAGCCATGCAAAGAAAACAGTAAAGACAAAGGGTGCAGTGTCAGAGACGCCACATGGCCCTCCTAGCTGCCTGGTCTCCTGATTGTTTTCCACTTGTGAACTAAAGGCATTACTGTCTTTTAATAAACCAGTCTTTTCTTAAAGTAATTTAAGTAATTTTCTACTCCCTGGAACCTTGACAGCCTAATAAAAACAAACGTCAAATAGAAAATAATTCTCACCATGGAAAATTCACTAAAAAAAAGTGGGTGGGTTTTTTTTCAGTTTCTTTTAACAGGTATTTAATTTCTAACAAGCCAGCTTCCCATATAATCTCAACTTTATTTCGTGGAGGCAATAAGGAAAATAAGGGAGGCCTGGGAACAAATGTATTTCTCGTGACAATGATCCTCTGCTTAGAACCTCCTTATGGGAGCAGAATATCTTGAACCGTCTTCACTATTAGATTGTCAAAATGCTGGTTTTCAAGGTCAAGGTCCAGTGGTGTCTTCAGACACAGGATACAGTAACTTCCCACTGCATCAGAGCACGAGTTTGTACAAGGGCTTCACAACTCACTGCCATCCAAAATTAGAAGCATCTACGAGTAGTTACATCAACCCTTACAAGTGCAGAAAGCAACAAGCTCGTCCAGGGAGGAGGTAACAGATCAGTGAGGCAAGAGAAGTCTGTCCTAGGAATATTGCTTTTAGATTTTAAACCTGACTTTGATTAGAAGCTTTAAACCCTTAGAATAACTTACTCTAGCTCTCCCTTGTCAGATTTATGAAGTTCCCTCCTTTTAAAAAAAAAGTATATATTGTTAAAAGGTTGTAAAAATTTAATAGCAAACAGGTTACACTCTGAAGAATAGACTAAGCACAATTAGCTCTCACATTCCTCCCACTCCTGTAAATAATTCTGTTTCCTTCCCATGTCTGCAAATTTCATTAGACTGGGGAGGGAAGAGGGGAGGAGACGAACAAAGAAAGGCCTTCTGATTTTCTCCTATTGCAAATTACAGATCCAATCTCTCAATCGGGGTCTTTGTACAGAGGAGGAATTGGGCTAGTGTGTAAGCAGAATTAAAATGATTCCAGCTCTGAGTCATAAGCCCCTAGCTTTGGCAGGAGACTTTATATACGTGGTTCTGGAATTCACCTGCTAAAATTCAAGTAAAGATGAATGTGATAAATAGATATTTGCTTACACTGAGGAGGGTACACACAGAGATGTTCTATGTGTCTACGTTTATGTGTGCACATGTCTGTGTGTCTATGTGTAGATATGTCTATGTGTTTGTGTATAGACAAGTGTATATGCCCAAGTCTATGTGTCTGGATGTATGTATGTGTCTGTGTGCCTGAGTGAACATGCCTCTCTCTCTCTCTCTCTCTCTCTCTCTCTCTCTCTCTCTCTCTCTCTCTCTCTCTTCCCTCTCCGTGTGTGTGTGTGTGTGTGTGTGTGTGTGTGTGTGTGTGTGTGTGTGTGCATGCACACTCACATGTATGGACCTGTATTTGTAAGAACATGTCTGTGTGTCTGTATCTGGTATGTGTCTGTATGTGCACATGTCTATGTCTGTGTGTGTTGGCCCTTCCAACATGAATCTACTTCATGCACTTTTCCACAATAACTTTTAGTGATCTCAGAACAAAGGATTTTTGTTCCTTCAATATTTTTAAGATGTATATATGGTTTTACTTTTGTTATTAGTTCTTTGAGAATTTCATACAGTGTGCATATTAACTTCCTTCCCCAGCTCCTCCCAGGTGCCCCTCCCTTCCTACCTACCCAACATTGCATCTTCTTTTTTTTTTTTTTTTTAGCTATCAAGGAAGAATGTGTGGTCTTCCACTGTAGCATGGTAAACTTACCAAGGGCTACACTCTTAAAGAAAACTGTCTCTCCCTTTTTCAGCAGATACCAATTGCCAATAGCTCCTTGGATAGGGATGAGACTTTGTACCCAACTTCCCTCTCTATGTTGAAATTTGGTCTGTCCTTGTGCATGCTGCCATAACTACTATGAGTTCAAATGGACAACTGCACTGTTGTGTCTGGGAAAGCACTATAATATCCACCTATTCTTCCACAGTGATCCCTGAGCCTAGGGAGGAAGCAGTATGTCATGAATGTCCTATTTAGGGATGAGCAGTCTCTTATTCTCTGTACCTTAACCAGTTTGGGTGAGGAGGGGGGTCAGTGTTGGCCATCTATTACAAATAGTTGCCTGATGAGAGTTGAATGATACATTAGTCTATGGGTAAAATAAGTAATTAGAAGTCAGTTAAATACTATGTATATTTAGCAGAGTAATAGTAGTAGCTTCTCCCCCCCCCCCCCCCCCCCGGACCTAATGTTGTCACAGGTTCTTGTCCCGATCATCTTGTAGAGTGGGGCTAAATTCCAATTAGAAAGTGGTTACTTACTCCCATGACATTCATGCCACTATTGCCACAGAGGGCATGTCTTGCCAGGCCTTTCAGTATTGTAGTACACTAGGTTCAGGGTTTACATCAGGGTAAGACTGATAATTACATTTTTCCCAGTAGCATTCATAACATTTTCCCATCACTATTAAAGTTAGCCAAAGACAAATGTTAGAGGGAGAAGAATGTTTGGGGAAAGTGAGAGTCCAGAAATCTGGAAGTGGAAATGTGAAAACTCCCCTGGAGTCTCTTGAACTCTCCTTCTCTATGTCTCTCACTTCTCTTTAGAAAAAGAAATCTATGTCTAAACAAATTTGATAGTCCTGTGGTTTGTGTTCAATTTTTGTAGGAGTCTGTTTGGATCATGGGAAAGGAAAAGTATCTTTGGCCATGGGCTGTATATTTCCAAGAATAAATAAACAAATAAATAACTCTTACATAAAAGTTATTGGTTTACCATTTTTAGATTCATATAACCATAGGAATCATTAATTCATAACAGCTGCAGTTACCTTACTGGACCTGTACAAGACTTACCCTTTTGACAATCAATCATAGAAGAATGTGAACAATTTTAGTACTACCAAGGACACGTTTCAAAATGATATCAATTCTATGTCCTGAGTGTCTTATCACAATGAAAGTTTTCCAAAACATATCCCAATACCTAAGAGTAACTGCTACCTCAGTAAGATTAAAGGCCATTCCCTGCAGCAACAGCAACATTCAGGACTGTCACTGAAAAGAAGTTTTAAAAGGAACTGTGGTTGGGAGACCACATCCAGTGTCTGGAGCATGAACATGCTACACCAGTCTTATAGGTATTAATGTTCATTATTTCCAAACTTTTAAACTAACTAAATGAAAATACATCAGTAATAAATAACCCTGTCACTAACACCCACTATCATTGACACTTGCACAGATAGTATAGTGGCCTTCACAATTGTCTAAATTAAATTAGTGCTCAAATTAAATTTATCTTTTTCTTTATGTGTGTATGTGTGCACATGTTCATACATACATGTATATATCCTTTGACCGCCACATGTATACATGGGGAGTAAATTTAGCTGCTCATACTGCAAGAAAAAGGACTTTTACTCTCTGAGCTGTCTCTTCAGCCCAAGTTTTCTTTGCTTTGCTTTTTTTTAATTATCAAATGGCATAATACTTTCAGAATGATCAAATTCAGCTTTAACTAGAAAAACTGTAATATTTTTCCAAAATTTATATTTTGTAAAAAACAAATTGTCTTTAAAGTCCCAACATACCCCTTCACTGTTGATAACTCTTTTTCTTTTGTTTGCATTTTGGTTAGTCACCCTAGATACTTTAGGGAGGTAAAGCTGTATAGGTAAAGTAAAGCGAGAAATTGCTTTCTTCCCTTAGAGACCTGTTTATTTTGCAATCAACAAAAGATCAGGGAGGCACTTTGCAAATACAACAAATGAGGAGGCAGCAGTGAAATCGTTGGGAACCTTCAGTTTGTTTAAGTGCCTCGAGAAGAAATGACGCGGCTGCATACGTTAGCCTGTGGACGTGTTGTGTATAAGTCAGGGTCTAAAGTGTTAAATTCCTTAGTGTTTCCAAATGCAGTCTAAATGTCTATCTCTTCTCCAAAAGGGTTGCATAATTAATAAATTTCATATCACTGAACCAATTCTTTGCTCTTTTTGCTTGCAAAAGTCAGAGTTTATTTTCCTGTTCTCCCTTTGAAGACTGACGCTTGTGATAGATGGTGGATGACAGTCTAGGAATTCGACCAAAATGACAGTCCACGCCCTATAAGCAGCTGTGGGCTGGCTACAGTTTGGTCTTTTGCGCACATCTAGTGCAGTACAGCCAATGGAAAGAAATAGTCACACTTGAGTATGCCATCAATCCAAAAGGACATTTGCATTGGGTGTCAAAGACACCCAAGACATACCCAGTAGAGGTCATTCCAGTTTTCGGAAACATGAAAACAGGTGGGACAGTGTTGGCAAATTCTGAACCAAACTTCTCTGTAAATATTCTATCTAATTTCACCACTTACTGCTTCTACTCCAGGGGCCTACCATGCCTAACTTATATTGCTACACAAGCATCCTTGATGATCACTACCTGTGATCCAATTACTGATATTTATATATCATATAACACACTACAGTGACAAAGCCATTCCCATGACCTTGAACCTCTCACAAATTTATCCCTGCAATATTCAGCTCAATCTGACAGGAGCTAGCGGGGAGGCTTTTTGTTGGTTTTGTTTAGGGTTTTGTTGTTGTTGTTGTTGTTGTTGTTGTTGTTCTTCTTCTTCTTCTTCTTCTTCTTCTTCTTGAAGAAGAACTCAAATTATAATAAAGTTTTCTAAGCCAGTGGTTCCAAAAATTCAAATTCCTCAGCCCTATCAGAGAGGAGTCTGACTCAACCCTATACAATACAGTAGTTGCCCCCATTATGTAGTCACAGACCATGTTACAGACTCAGTGTTGACACGCTCTCCCATCACTTGGTTATTACAGCAATACAGTATTCTGGACTGTAGAAACTCTGTTTTGGAAGACACCTCCTTGTTAATTATATCCTGATTCTACTGTCAGAGAAAGAAAAAGACTCAATGGACTCTGTAGAAGTGACTGACAAACCCCAGTTCTCTTTTTTTTCATCTTTTTCCACATTTCTTCTTTCTCTCTATTTTTTGTTTTCTTTTCTGTCTCTTTATTATTATTCTTTCTTTAAAATTTCACCTATCTCTCCTGGGCTTCCACCATGGGATCAGGTGGGCTTTTCTAACATTGTTGTCTTGGAGTCCCACCATTAGAAAATACATTCTCAAAAGTGTGGAGATTCATGACCCTGGGAAGCTATCATGGCATCTCAGGATAGGCTGTGGTCACTCTTCATGCATTTTCCAACTTGTAACTCAGTCAGAATGCTAAGGAAACTCTTCAAATGCATAGAATTCTACTGCCAATGCTCCTGGCAGAGTTTTCCCCAAAAGCGAAAAGCAAGAAGGCCCAGGATAAAAGTCTTTCTAAAAAAACAGCTCACTTTTCACCAATTGCAGCACTCTAGACTGGTAATCACTGAGCAACAACTCAGCTTTTCCATGGGGATAGAGACAGTTGGTTTATAAGAGAATGCTGGACTCAGATCATTCTGAAAGACTGTATCAGCTACAGTCAACAGGAAGGGAGAGAAGAAAGAGAATGTTTTCAAAATAGATTACCATGTGCATTTAGAAATAAATCAAAAGTCTAAATTTAAATGTAGGTATTGATACCCTTATCCCAAGTTTCTATTTCAGGTTCAGTATTAAACTATCTTAAAAGCAAACTGGCGAGGTGGCTCACTTGGCAGTTAAAGGGTGTTTGCTGTTCTTTCAGAAGACCCAAGTTCAATTCCCAGTACCCATGCTGGGTAACTCAAAACCAGAGCTAATTACAGCTCCAGGAGATCTATGCTCTCTTCTGGACTCTACAGGCACACAGACACACAAACACAGACACAGAGAGAGAGAGAGAGAGAGAGAGAGAGAGAGAGAGAGAGAGAGAGAGAGAGAGAGAGCACTCATTCACACAAAATACATACATATACACACAAAAATAAATTTATCTTTTATGTCTTAGGATAAAGGAGATAGAAAGCAACTTGATTTTCAAATAACCACTCTCCACTAACAGAAAGTATCTAGAACACAAGAAGTAGCTGTTATTTTTTTTAAATGGCTAAGTAGTTGGTACCATATATTGGAATAAGATGAGGCATAGGAAAACCTTTTGAAATATCTCATGTGATCAGAGTGTGAAGTGCGCTTAATTTATTAATGTCAGCCTATACTTGGTAACTAAAATAGGATAATATCACCATTCATGAATAACTAGTGTAAGTTCTAATAGAACTTCTTTTTTTTTTTTTTTTTTTTTTTGGTTTTTCGAGACAGGGTTTCTCTGTGTAGCTTTGCACCTTTCCTGGAACTCACTCTGTAGACCAGGCTGGCCTCAAACTCACAGAGATCCACCTGCCTCTGCCTCCCGAGTGCTGGGATTAAAGGCGTGCACCACCACCGCCGAGTAGAACTGCATTTTTTTAAAAAATATGTAAAACCTAATCTAGCATCTCTCTTGGGTTGTGGTGGTATATGACTGAAATCTTAGCACTTGCCAAGCAGAGGCAGGCAAATCAGGAGTTCAAGGCTAGCCTCAGTTACATATGTGTTCAAGGTCAGTCGGAATTACATGAGATCCAATTCCAGGAAACACAGTCCAAAAAAATTAACCAAGCATTGGACAGTACTGCTGAGTCCAGCCTGACCTTCAGACAGTCCTTGGTATAGGGGAGTGTGGATTGAGAAATAATAGATATGAAAAATAAAGACATAGATGTAGAAGAAAAAGACAGAGACACAGAATAGGTTAGGGAGGGCTCTGAGTCAATACTACAGTCTCCCCACATTTATTCCTTGTGAGCTTTTTACACACCAGCAAGGGAAGAGGCAAAAGACCTCCACATCTCAAGGGCACTATTGTGATGATATATTGTACACCCCAATAAAACTTGTCTGGGGATCAGAGGACAGAGCCTGCCACTAGACAGACATAGAGGCCAGACAGTGATGGCACACTGTTACAGTCATGTTATGGTATATATAGATATATTTTAGGTATACATAGATATATTTCAACTAGGTAGGTAATCTTCAAACACTTCAAATACCTATAGAATATGGCATTTAAAATATTTTAAAAACTTAGACTTACTGGACAATGAGACATGTCTGTTCCTGGCAGCACCAATTTACTTCAAAGAAAAAGATGGGAGTCCACAACACCCCATATGGAGTTTATCTTCTTCTTGGCAAAAATAGCCATTTGGGCAAGAAACTGTTCTTGCCTGGACTGCTTGTCAAAATGTTGTATTGACTAGACATGCAGGATGCATAGGAAGGTGACCACTGAATTTTGCAAGATGGTCCTTCAGATTCCTGCTTCACAGAAGAAACTGCCAGACATTCTACAGGACACAGAGAAAAGTGACTGAGAGACTAGGCCTATGGGCTGAAAATGGATGCCCCAGCACTGCAGAGGAACTTTGGATGACTATCCAGGCGGGCAGCTGTCTCTGTCATTTCCAGAGTTTTGAAAGTTGCTTACAATGCATTTCCTGTTTACTTAGGTAATAGTGTATCCTTCTGAGGTCTTTGGTGTAATTGAAGACTAGATAGTTATAATTATGGTTTTCCTTGGTTATGATAAGAAATAAGGTAGATATGAAAACTTAGACTCACAAACATAGGATAAATAGAATATTTTCTTTGAATTTGCCAAATATAAATAGACTAGACATTGTAACTGTAATTCTTCCTTGATAACTGTTTTATTATATATAATTTTACTATGTTAAAGTTAAAACTCTCCTTTTTAATTAAACAGAAAAGGGGAAATGCTGTGGGATAACACTTTTGTATGCTGGTTTAATAAAATGCCGATTGGCCAGTATCCAGGCAGGAAGTAAAGGTGGGATAAGCAGACAAGGAGAATTCTGGAAAGAGGAGACTGAGTCAGGAGACATCAGCCTGCTGTCCAGGGAGCAGCATGTTATGGCACACAGGTAAAGCCACAGAACACGTGGTGACATATAAATTAATAGAAATGGGCTGAGTTTAAGTGTAAGATCTAGTCAGTAGTAAACCTGAGCTAATGGCCGAGCAGTTTTAATTAATATAAGCCTCTGTCTATGTACTTGGGTCTGAGTGGCTGCAGACACAGGAAAACTTTCTGGCTATAGCACACACCCCTAATCCTATCACTCAGGAGACAGAGATCCATCTGAATCTCAGTGAGTTCAAGGCCACACTGGGAACAAAGCCAAGTGTGGTGACACACGCCTTTAATCCCAGAACTTAAGATCTCATGCCTTTGCTACCAAGTATTTGGGAAGTGCACACACACCTTTAATCCCAGCACTAGAAAGGAAGGAAGGAAGATGTCA
This sequence comes from Peromyscus californicus insignis, assembly GCF_007827085.1. NCBI lineage: Eukaryota > Metazoa > Chordata > Mammalia > Rodentia > Cricetidae > Peromyscus > Peromyscus californicus. The sequence goes on from NW_026294551.1 coordinate 11,986,682, forward strand.
GGGCACAGTATATAAGGCATGAGTAAACAGGAAGTCTTGCTCTTTAGACTGAGGATTTCATAGAGGTAAGCTAGTGGTTGCAGCCGTTCAGCTGAGTCCCATTCAGGTGAGGACCCAGAGGCTTTCAGTCAGAGAAAACAGAATCAACTGAGGAGCTGGCGAGGTGAGGTTGGCTGTGGCTTGCTCTGCTTCTCTGATCTTTCAGCTTTCACCCCAATATCTGGCTCTGGATTTTCTATTAATAAGACTGTTTAGCAATTCTTGTACAGACAAAAGTACAGACAAGTGTAACCACTTCTTAATTCTCAAAACATTTGGTAGCCATGCCTTACGGCAAAGTATCCTGCAATTAGACATTGAAGTACAAGGCACCTGGTAACCATGCCTTAGTCCAAAACATCCTATTATGCAGCCTTGCAGGGCAAAACAAACTTGGGTTCTCTGACCTTGAATCAGGATGGAATAAGGCCACACTATGGATTCTGTGTGGGCCCCCACATAGTATATTATGAATCATTCACAAAGAAAGGGACATTTCCAGTGTTTAGCCAAAATTTAAAACTTACTGTTGAAAAGAGAAAGAACAGGACTTCTCTTCATGTTAAAAAAAAAAGGGTCAAATACCCCTTATGGTTATACTGACATTGTCTTTTCTTCTCTGTGTTTTGTATTTTCAGTTCTCTAAAATAACCATTGGTTTCGTGAGCTAGAAAGAGAACCAACATGTGTTTGGAGAAAAAGAATGGGGATGAAGAGGAGGAAAGAAAATAAGAAAATGGGGAGACTGAGAAGAAGAAAGGGGAGCAGAAAGAAAAGAAAGCAGGGTGAGGGAGAGAAAGGGTAGCAAAAGGAAGAAAAATAGAGGGGAGAGACAAAAGAGAGGAAGAGAAGAAAGGAGGAAAGAAGGGGAGGGGGGAAATACCTTATGAAATTGAAAAGGAGAAAGATGAATGGGAAAGATAGATGGGGGGGGTGCACAGTACTGTGCCTTCATTATAAAAGGGCAACACCTTCAAAACCCACAGAGTTGATATGGTTCTGCCAGTGGGAGATAGCAGAGACTCATAGCTCTCAATCCTGGAATTCTACTATCTGCTCTTTGAAGAAAGGAATCTGGGAACCAAAGCAGGTCACTGAAACATACTTTCTATGCTGTCCTACAAAACATGGAACAAAACCTCATTCCCAGTTGTGGTAAAGAAGCTTTGAGAAATTTAAATCCAAACTGAAAAGTGATTTTTGTTTTCATTCTTGTGTGTGTATGGGTGTGTGTGTGTGTGTGTGTGTGTGTGTGTGTGTGTGTGTGTGTGTGTGTGTTTTCATTCTGTGTACATGTGTGGGTGCAGGTGAGGTCGCCCATGCATGTGAGTATGAAAGTTGTGCACAGATCAAAGTCTAGTGTTTTCCTTAAGCACTCCCCATCTTACTTTTTGAGACTGAACCTGGAGCTCATTGACTTGGCTATGCTGGCCAGCCAGGAAACTCCAGGAATCCTCCTGTCTCAGCTTCCCCATTGCTAGGCTATAGGCACACACTACTGTGCCCAGTTTTTACATGGGGATTAAACTCAAGTCATATTGCTTTACTCAGCAAGCACTTGACCCACTGATCCATTTCTCCAGCCACAAAGCAGTGTTTGTAAACCCTCCAGTTACAATGCCCCTTCAAGAGAACACAGTGTGGAAAAGCATGAAAATAGATCAAGAATGCCTTCTAGGGATACCACATTCTCAGTGTCAGAATTTGAACATCTCCAGCTTTCCTGGTTTCTAGACTACCTCTGTGATCACACCATGAGAATTCTCTGCCGGGAGCCAGACATTCAACTGTTAATTCATATCAGTTGATCGTACACATTACCAGTCATTACTGTATACCACAAATTCACTTTAAAGAGTTCAGGATACAAATAAAAAGAGTGGCATAAAATAGTTGCATGATTGTGGTCCAGCCATGTGCTATCAGTTGAATATTTTAAAACTTTAAATCTTCATGAGATGATAATGTGAAAACCTGTATAACTATGTGTTAACATTTGCTTCAAAGAGAAATGGCCACAGGCTTGAGAGTGGCGGCTTGACAATGCATCTGTTAGAAGCAGAATATGACAGATGAAAGTGAGCAAAACCAGAAGCAGACTTTGTGCTAACGGTTGTTCAGAATCCTTACACGCAGCATGTCTTCGCATTAATAAGAAAGCCATCATTTGTCACTAGGTGACATTTAAAATGTCCCAGTCAAGGGCCAAAGAGAAGGGTCAGCTGGTAAAAGTGCAAGCCTGACAACTTGAGTTCTATCCCTTGATCTCAAATTAAGACCTTCATGTGGCAGTGTGCATCTGCAATCCCAGAACTCCCGTGATGAGAGAGGATGCAGGCCCAGGAGAGATCAGCGGGGCCTGCTAGTGAGGTACAAAGCCTAGCCACAGAAATGAGAGATGCTCTGCTGTAAAGATGTGGAAGGAAGGCCAGAAGAGACTCCTGCAAGTTGTCCTCCGATCACCAGGCCTTCTCTGAGATACGAACGCAGACACACGCACATGTGTACTCACATACACACACAAGGTAAATAATCTTTAGAAAAATTAAAACATGAATTAAACGACTCTCTAATATAAATGAGAGTTTTCAATGCTTTTTTTCCTCTGAGGACTATTGAAAGGACTTCGGTAGCATAGCACATGAGTGAGACGTATTCAGTAAAAACAAAGAATTTCCCTGTGTACCAGACCCAACTGCTCCCTTTTCATGCCATTTGTGGAGCCCAGCCACCCATGGTAATAACACTTGCTGGCATCATTGTCTCAGGACACAACTTGTCTGTGCTTTGGGGACCCTCTATTAACCAAGAGAAATTAACCACCCCTGCTTTCCACAGGATCCTGTAAAATACCGATGGAGCAGGAAATAGCTGTAAAGTTCCCTGAAATCCTCTAGGGATGTCCTGTAACATTTTCCATGGAAATGCCTTAAAATATTCCATGCAATTAGCTCCACTTAAAGAAACATTTGTCAACTTGTTTTACCTTCTTAAAGGTGACGTTTTTCCTTCTTGAATATGTGTCGTTTATGAAAGAGAGAGGGAGGCTTCTGTGACTTAACAAAATCCGTAGACATCATTCCCACCACTGCATTCTGATTGACAGAAACCTAATAATGGCAAGATTAATTTCAACTAAAACCAAAGTAAAATATTATAAATGGGGAACAGAGATGGTGGAGTATAGAAAGTGATCATTTTCACAGACATTTGGGGGATGGGTAAAGGCAAAGTGCTACATTTTCGTGCGTCCATTTCCCAAGTTCAGAAAATATCAAATTACCTGAGAGTAGAAAGTCTCACTGTTACCATGTAAACCCAGATATTTCATGTGCATTGAAACTGACACTCAGACTCCTCACACAACACCAAGAAAATGTGCTGAAAGTCAACCCAGGTTTTCCAAAACAGAATAATGTCACCACACCTGCTAGGGATGGAAAACAGGTGTATGAATGAGACTTTCTGGATGTAGGACTTTACACTCCATCCCCAGGTGGCTTATCTACACCCTGTTCTAGACATGGGCCACTCCTAACTCACTGTGCAGTGATTTTTCCACTGGGATCCCTGGGGCTTTTGTGATGGATGGCTGCCAACATGCAGAATTCCCAGAGGTCAGTTTCCATCCCTGAGCTCTGATACCCTTATGCTCCTTGTCATTTATCAGAGTCCCTGCCACCCACAGATCCTCATTACCTGTCCCAGTCTTCTCAGCAGCAATTTAAAGCCAAAAAGTCCCTTGTCTGTTGGATTGCTTTTATCAGGAGTTGGTACTCAGATTCTTTGTGTCATTAGTTTCTCAAAATTTTTCTGGCTGATCTTTGATTGACCTTCACAGTAAAAGGAGAGCTGTGATGGGTTGGGTGAGAAATGTCCCCACAGACTCATGTATTTGAACATTTTGTCCCTAGTTGGTTGGACTTTTTGAGAAGTTATAGAACCTCTAGGAGGTATAGCCTTGCTGGAGGAAATATGTCACTGAGGATAGGATTTGAGGATAGCCTCACCCTACTTCCTGCTCCTTCCACACACCTCTCTGTCTCTCTCTCCCTCTCCCTCTCTCTCTGTCTCTCTGTCTATCTCTGTCTCTCTCCCTGTCTCTCTCCCTCTCTGTGTCTGTCTCTGTCTCAGTCTCTGTCTCTCTCCTGAACTCCTCCTTCCTCCTTCGCCCCTCCTACTTCCTTTCACTCCCCTATCTGCTTCCTGCTTGGATGAAATGTTATCAGTCAGCTTACTTGCTGCTACCACCATGCCTTCCGATGCCATGCCTTATGATGCCATGCCTTCTGATGCCATGCCTGCCAATGCCATGCCTTCCTCACTAGGATGGACTATATCCTTCCAGAACTGGAAGCCAAAATGAACTTTCTTCCCTGTGCTGCTTCTGCTCATGATGTTTAATCACAGCAACAGAAAAGTAACTGCCACAAGTGAAAAAAATAGAAGGGTTCATTTGGTTTTAAACAGTATTTTCCAAAGATTGGAAAAACTAAAAGCTGTAATGTCAGTGACAATGGGCTGGATTAAGAAAGGGATATCAAAGACAGGAGCCTGGGGAAGCAGCAGCATGGCCATCGCTTCCCCTGTTAAAACAAGTGGGGAAAAAAGGAAGACAAGATCTATGAATGAGCTAGAATTCAGCTAACAACAGTCGTGGGATAAAGACAGAACAGAACCTAGTATGTGAAGCAAAAGCCAAGCTGAAAAATAACCAACTAGGAGTTACCCATCTGAAGTAAGCAGAGGCAACACCAAAAAGTTATTAAGATAGGTAAAAATTAATTAAAATAATGAGCTCAAAAGTTCTGATGGATACATGAAAATTTCAAACAAATTGTATGAGCAATCCATCATTTGAATCCAACACAAAAAGCCTAGAACCTAATTTTGACATCCTCCCAATGTAGCCCTGGGCAGGGGGGTCCCTCTTTTATGACAAGATCAAAATTAGGGATCAGAAATGGAAAAGAATGAGAAGACTAAGAGGAGGCAGAGAAGCTGGACCGTCCAGAACTGTTCTCAGAATGCTCTGGGAATCGATGTGGGTCAATAATAGGGAAGAATTAAGCTTAATGTAAGAATGAGAAAATCATTTCTCATTAAGCTGAATGAGGACACATGATGTTGCCTGGGTTACAAACACGGCTGGGAGCATCCAGAGAGATGCCCAGAGAGTGCCATGTCCCTGGTGATTGTGCCAGAGCCTCAGGCACACCTCATATGGATTCTTCTCATATTATTCTCTTCACCTGGTCACCTGTATTATGTGCAAGACTAGAATTTCAATGTATGGATTTGCATGTGAAAAAAAAAACAAATTTTATTTGTGAATATATAATATGAGCTCACCTCCTTCAAAGCTGATCAACAAAGTTAGTTAATGAATATTTATTAGGCTGACTGGCAAACACAGGATATTAAGGAGGATGGTTGATATGCGATGTGAATACTTTATGAAACCAATCAAAGAAAGCTAAGAAAAATGTAAGACTCTGTCACAGACATAACCTTGCCAGTGTGATGGGAGTGATCAAAATCTGTCTCCTTGTTTACCCTGTACACTGTTTGTAATGATGCTGTCAATTGTTAGCTGTGCAAATGTTCTGTTTGCATTGTTCACACTTGCATTGTTCACACATCCAGCTGACACACCCTATTCGAAGGCATCTCACCGGGGCCCCTTGATTTTCCCTGCCCTTGGAGCCCTTCCTTCCCCTTTGCTTGTTTTCAGATTTCTCTATTGGAATCAACGCAACCACGTTACAGTTTTAAAGTTCAACTCCTAGAGATCAGTCCCACAATTCTTCAGGCTCTAGGAAGGAAGGATAGTGGAAGGAAGGGATGATGATTTCTCTGCAACCCCAAGTTTTGGAACAAAAGTGTTTGGCTTTCCTTATTATTTAAAAAGTTTAATGAGAAATTTTTAAAAATACCTATAATTGCGCTTTTCTCATTTTATACTCATTTTATATGTCCCTATCAACAAAACTCCAATCGTTTTGGTCCTCCCAGGATGCCAGACACGGAAAGTTCTTTTTTATCCAAGTCGTTAATGAATTCATGCTAACATGAATTGCTAACAAAGAAGCTTTATCTGTGTTACACTGAATATTTGCAGAGGCAAAATGGCAAGCTCCTCTGGAGGAACTCTGGCAAGTGATAATCAAAAGTATCGAGGAAACAAATGGGAAAAGAAGATAAGTTTTGTGCGAACTCTATTCGTATTTCAGAAAGACGAAGTTAAAAGGGTGAGACAGATTTAAGGCACACTCAGAATTATACAATGGAAAAATACCACACTGAAGATTAAAGGCCTGCCTGCTAAATAGATAATGCCAAATTTGATGAGAAAATACATTACATTTCCTTTCCTTTGAAGCCTTGGTTGATATTTTCCACTTTTACTGGAAAGAAACATGCTCGAAGATGTCACTCAGCACTTGGTCAAAGGGGAGCCCCTCTCCAAATGCAAAAACATGGAGGAAGGGCCTAAATGCTCTTTCTATGGAGTATAAGGGCTTTGGGAGTTCAAAATCAGTTTGCAGACTCACAGAAATTTACATCGGGTCCTTTGTTGTTGTTAACTTTTTTCCTCTCTAACAAAAACTAAACCAGTAAAAGGGCTCAACGTAGAAGGAAGGAAGGAATGGCACTTTTGATTTACTCTGTTCTTGTTTCTTGCATTTTACTCATGCTTTAATTTACCATCAGGTAACTGCTGACCTTGTTCCCTCCAACCTACATAGCTTAGAGAACGCACACATGCACACACTCACAGGGCTGTTAGAGTCTGGAAATGAAATGTCCCCACCTCCTCCCACAGGCTCAAATATTTGAACAGTTGTTCCACAGAGGATGAAGCTGTTTGAAAAGCTTTTGGAACTTTCGGGAAGGTAGAGTCTCATTGAAGAAAGTAGCAACTCAGCAGTGAAGAGCCCTTGATGCTCTATCAGAAGACCTAGGTTCAGTTCCCAACACCCATACCAGACAGCTGACAACCACCTGTAATTCCAATTCCAGTGGATTTGGTGTCCTCATCTGGCTGCCACAGGGTACTGCAGGCACATGGCTCACATACAGACAAACAGGCACACGTGTAAATAAAAATATTTTCTTTAAAACAAAAAGCCCAGTCCCACTTACTGTCTGGTCTTTCCTTCTTGCTCCCAAGAAATGTGGCAAGCAAGCAGACCCACTCTCCTGTGCCCTGTGCCTTTCATTTTATAACGGACTGTATTCCCTTAAGCCATGACTCATCCATTGAGCTTAAGTGGCTTCTTGTGAGATGTTTGTGTCAGCGAGAAAATAACACCCAACTAAGCCAACACAGAGTCAAGAGACATAAGAATTTCTTGTAACTCTCCCCTTGACGGTTGAGGCCCCTGATCACTGGCCTGTCTCACACAATGCTGTGCCATGCTGACTTAAACCTTCAGCTCTCTCTTGCCATTCTCCATCTGAAAAGTAGGACCAAGATGACCCTGTCTTTTCTCTGTGTTCCACAGCCATGCCCTCTGCTTCAGAGGGCTCTGTTGTCATCTTAAAACTCCTTATTTTCTGCAAATCTTGCCTCTTTATTTTACACATAACCCTGAAAATTATAAAGCTGGTCCTGACAGTGACTTTTTTCCGCACCTAAGAGCCAAAAGTACATTTGATTGGCATTCCAGACATGACCTGACAAACCCTAGTCAAGTAAGGTATCCTAGATTAAAACGCTAAGTGCCACCAGCTGCAGCTGCATCCATGAACATTTGCCACACCTGTTAAATAGTCAGGAGCACACACTCATTTGGTTGGTCAGTAAATGAAACAAAATACAAGCCTCCAGACATGTCACATGCTAACATGGAAGAGAACAGAACGTCAGAATTATGACTGGCATTAATTGAAAAGTCTTCTCCAGACCTTGGCTCCTGCCCCTCTCCCCCATGAAAGTTCAAGGCAAAATGCATGAATTCCAAGAAAGTGTGCAGAAAGAACCAAGAGCAAACCTGGATTTCTACCTTGCTTTAGAAATCAAAGGCACCAGGCTCGGTGGCACACACCTTTAATCCCAGCACTCGGGAGGCAGACCCAGGTGGATCTCTGTGAGTTTGAGGCCAGCCTGGTCTACAGAGTGAGATCCAGGACAGGCACCAAAACTACACAGAGAAACCCTGTCAAAAAAAAAAAAAAACCAGAGGCTACTGATCTAACATTTTAGTTGATATCTTTTATTGAAACAACAACAACTGGAGCACAGAGCATGTTTGACTCTGTTAGATAATAATTTCTCAATGACAAGAACAAAGTGGTCCAGTATTCACAATATTATTTCTCAGCTCATAGTTTAAAAAAAAAAAGGCTACTTTCTGTTTTCTGTGGAAAGATCTGTTCCTGAAAACCCTTCTTGTCCCCCCAAACACCCATTATTTCTTGGAGGGACAAAGCAAAGGGCTGAGTTATATATTCCCTAGTTTTCTTTTGTGGCTGTGTTTATATAGTACTTTCAACGCCGAGTGGAGCTGAACCAGTAGTTTGCTGGTGGGAGACCCCAGAAGTGATCTATGGCTTTTATTAAAGGAACAGTTTTCGAGTTAAAGAATTTCCGTTTCTAAGGAGCTGGGGAGAGGGCTCAGTTGGGAAAGTACTGAGAACAAAAACGTAAGGATGGAAGTTTGTAAGATGAATTGCTATAAATGATCTTATGAATAAAAAAAACCTGTACTCAGATATTGGGGCTAAAACCTGAGCGATCATAGGAAAAGGAAAAGCCACAGACAACCTCACCTTACTGACGCCTCAGTCTCCAAAGAGACCTACTTCGTGTATACCCACGCCTATACGTCTGTCTGTTCTGCCATCTCATCTCCTCTCTCCGCCCAGCTACATCACTTCCTCTTCCTGCCCAGCTCTGTCACTTCCTGTCTGTCTGTACAGACCTCCAGACCTTTATGGTTAACTAGTGTTGGAATTTAAAGCGTGTGCCACCACACCTGGCTCTGTTCCCAGTGTGGCCTTGAACTCACAGAGATCCAGATGGATCCCTGCCTCCCAGGTGATAGGGTTAAAGGCATGTGCTAGCATTGCCTGACCTCTATGTTTACTATAGTGGCTGGCTTTTTCCTCTGACCCTCAGATAAACTTTATTAGAGTGCACAATATTGGGGGACACAATACATCACCACATTTGCTTCTCCAGCACCAAATAAAAATCTGAGTGTGGAGGCTGGAGAAATGGCTCAGAGGTTAAACATTCTAATTACTCTTGGAAGAGACCCTGGTTCAGTTTCTAACACCCACATGGGGACTCACAATCATCTGTAACTCCAGTTATGAGGAACCCTATGCCTTGTTCTAGCATCTGCAGGCACAAAACCTATACATAATACACACACGTGCATGCAAACAAAACATTCATTCACATAAAAGAAACCTTAAAGAAAAAAACTAGTCATGACAGCATGAGCCTGTAATCCCAGTGCTGCGGAAGCAGAGACAGGAGGGTCCCTGTGGATCACTGGCCAGCTAGTCTGACCAAATGAAGGAGCCATGCTTAGTAGGATACCCTGTTCCAAAACCTAAGACAGTAGAAGAAGATGACTGATATCAACCTCTAACCTCCACATGCATGTACACACAAATGCACATGCATTCACCCACATGTGCACATATACAAACATACCACACATACACATACAAAGAATTTTTTATTTCTGAGTTTTCATACACGTGTATATTCTAAGCTGAGAAAATTTCTTCTCATACCCTTCTGCCCTCCTTCCCCCCACCAACCTCTTGTTAGTCCCCTTTCCCCCTAAAATGTTTTACTTTTATTTTCATGTCAATATACATACATGAATTTATGTACCTATATGAAATAAAGTCATCACAGATGAGAGAAAACGAACTTTGTCTCTGGGGTTGGCTTAACTCATTCAGTGTGATTATCTCCAGTTGCGTTCACTTTCCTGCAAACAGTGTAGTGCTATTCTTCATGGACTTCTGTTTTCTTTTCTTTTTCATTTCTTTTTTTTCCCCTTTGTTGTTGTTGTTGTTTTGAGGCAGGGTTTCTCTGTGTAGCCCTGGCTGTCCTGGAACTTTCTCTGTAGACCAAGCTGGCCTTGAACTCAGAGATGCACCGGCCTCTGCCTCAATGCGAGTGCTGGGATTAAAGGTGTGTGCCACCATGCCCAGCTCAGTTCTTTATGGTTTGTGTTCTCATACCCCATTTTCTCTCTGTTCCTCTGCTGTTGGACACTTAGACTGGTCCCATCATTTAGATACTGCAAGTAAACATTTGTGTAAAAGTGTCTCTTCAATATGTTGGCTTGGAGTCCTTTGTGTAAATACCCAGGAGTGATTTAAAGACTTATGACAGAACAGCTCACAAGGCAAGGTTTTCAGGGTGAAACAAATGCAGCCCACGAGCCTGTACCCCTGCTCTTTGTACAGACTTTGAGTTAAAAACCCAGCCTCATAAGCAAGGAGTTTCTGACACTGATTAGCTATCACGTAGGATGAAGGAAACATTTTCCTTTTGGAAATATACTAAAATACTGTATTAGAACTGCTCCACAATAACCCAGTTGGAGAGAGCACAGCAATCAGGGTGACAGGGAGCAACAGGACTGGTGAGCAGCTATTTTTTTGAAACTTAGTGATGTGTTCAGGACAGTTAGCTATAATCTACTGACTGTTAGAGGTACATAGGACTTCCTGTTGTGGTCTGGAAGTCAAATGTTCTCCTACCAGAGAAGCATAGGCTTGTATGCTTGAATGCTTGGTCCCCCAGCAGGTGGCACTGTTTGGGAAACTTCTAGAACCTTTTGGAGGTGGAGCCTCACTGGAGGACATGAGTCACTGGGGCTGGGCCTTGAGGCCCTGGAGACCAGCTCTATTTCCTGTTCCCTCTCTGCTTCCTGGGTGTGGATGAAATGTGGCCATCCATGCCCCTATTCTGTCACCATGTCCTCCCCACCTGACGCCATGTCTTCCCCACCGAGATAGACTGTATCCTCTAGAACTGTGAGCCAAATTAAACACCTTCACCCTTATGTTGCTTTTATCAGGATGATTTCTTTTTAACCACAGCAACAGAAAAATAAGACACCTCCTTTATATAGTAAAAACGTATATTTCCCTTAAATAGCGAAAGGATTTAAGGTGTGTTTTAATGTATTATGTCTCTTCATTTCTTAGCTATATAATATTAGACAAATTGCTGTCTGAGCCTGTTTCCTCAGTATAGATTTTTATAGTGATGGCTGCCTTTTGGAGTGTCAAAACAAATGAGACTTTGTACCCAAAAAGCAGTAGTGGTTCCCAGAGGAAAGGGCACGTCTGTTGTGGCCTGGCCTCTTCTCCTAGACAAACTGTTGAGTAGACTCAGCTACCAGACTTCAAGTGAGCAGATTCTTTTCTTTTGTCCATGTGTCAGCCAGAGTCTAGACTAAGCTTAAACTTCTGCTGGCTTTCTGAAACCAGAAAAGGCTTCGAGAATTCAGCTTGCCGAGTGGAAAGCTAGAGCTCTAATCTCCCTGTGACCTCCCTTCCAACTCCAACCCTTTTCAAAAGAATACAAATATACGTTTGGAGTTTCCATAAACAAGAACACTTGCCAAACAGGTTTGTGTAGACTGCAGAAAAATGTTCTTTTGATTCTGATCCTGAAAACACATCACTGAACAACAGTTCTGAGAAACAGTATCAACAAGGGCTTTCTGATTAAACCATTTCCAAGCTGCCCATGAAAAACTAATTAAACAAACTTTCAGTGATCATTGATGCCTATTTGACTAGTCCTAGCCTTCTGAATATTTCTAATTAAGACTCTTTTTTTTTTAACCAGACTTAGCATTGAATCCCAGGACAGCTAATGATGTAAATGAAAGGATGAGAGACCTAATATTGGTTACATGGTGGTCATTCTAACTCTAGATTCATTTTTTAGACATGGGGGTGTAATTTTTCTTAACAGACCAGGGTCTTTCCATGTACAAGCACTGTGCTTAGGTATTCAAAGAATTAAGACAGGATATAAAGAAAAATCACACCTGACCCTGTGAAGGAGAAGTGGATGAGATCCACATGAGTGGACTGGGTAAGGTGGGGGTGGCAGAGGGTGAGGAGTGGAGGATGAGAACATAGGGAAATAGGAGGGTCAAGCTGGAACAGGACAGAGTGGGAGGGCAGGGAGGAAGATACCATGATAGATGAAGACATCATGGGAATAAGAAGCAAGGTGCTGGGGAGGCTCTCAGGAATCCACAAGGATGACCCCACCTTGGTCTGCTGGCAGTGGTCCAGAGGGTGCCTGGACTGGTCTACTCTGGTGACCAGTCTAGTGAATAACCTAGCTGTCATCATAGAGCCTTTGTCCAGTGACTGATGGAGGCAGATGCAGAGATCCATGGCCAGGCACCAGGCTGAGCTCCAGGAATCCAAATGATGAGAGAGAGGAGGGATTCTGCAGGCAAGGGACATTGAGATCATGATGGGAGGATGTGCAGAGATGACCGGCCACACTATTGGAAGCCCATGAACTGTGGACAGGTGGCTGTGGAGCCCCCATGGGATTGGACTAGGCCCTCTGGATATGGAAGATGGTTGTTTGACTCGAACTGTTTGGGGGGCTCCCAGGCAGGGGGGTCAGGATCTGTCCCTGGTGCATGGGCAGGCTTCTGGGAATCAGGTGCCTGTGGTGTGATGCCTTGCACAGCCTTGGTGCAGTGGGAAGGGGCTTGGACCTGCCTAGGCTCAGTGTGCTGGGCTCTGCTGACTCCCCATGGGAGACCTTGATTTGGGGGATGTGGGAATGCAGGGTAGCTTGGGAGAGAGGGCTGGGGGTGGGAGGAGGGAGGAGGGGAATTTGTGGGTGCTATGTGAAGTGAGTAAAAAAATTTCTTATAAAGAAAAATGAAAAGAAAAAAAAGAAAGAAAAATCACACCAACAACCACCACGAGCTATGGGTTACTGCATTCCAGGCATTGTTTGGCATTCTCCATGTAGTCATTTGTCTTAGTTAGGATTTCTATTACTGTGAAGAGACACCATAACCACGACAACTCTACAACTCTTCTAAAGGAAAACATCTGAGGTGGTGGCTTACAGTTTCACAGATTTAGTCCATTATCATCATGGCAGGAAGCATGGTGGCTGGGAGTATGGTCATGTGCAGACAGACATGATGGTGGCTACATCTAGATCAGAGGGCAACAGGAAGTGGTCTGCTCACTGGGTGTGGCTTGAGCATATATGAGACCTCAAAGTCTGCCTCCACAGTAACACACTTCCCCCAACAAGGCCACACCTCCTAATAGTGTCACTCTCTTTGGGAGCCATTTTCTTTCAAACCACCACACCATTCATTGAACAAATACCAGTATTTACTTTGTTTGGCAAGACTCAGTATCTACAGATATTTCAGTGATTAAAATGCATAGAAATTCCTGTCTGCAAGGAGCTGATGGGAAACAAAGCCATTGAATTTAACAACTGAAAGAATTACATGTGGACTACCCCTTATAGTTCCCCTTTATAGAGGAGCATATTGAGACATAGGAAGTATAAGCTACTTCTTTAATATTCCAGTGGATGATAAAGCCAGTCTTTATATTCAGACACTTGCTCTCCAAGCCCAGGCTCCTTGTCATACTGATGTTTTCCATGGTTTTTATATTTTGCAATCCAAGAAGCGGACCAACCAGAGCAGACCCCAGAATGACACTCTACCTAGGAAACTTTATTGCACCAAATAATTCCAGGACACATTGTTAGATTGGTGACCCAGAACAGATATGAAGAAGGCAAAGTTTAATCAATTAAGACCCACCTGAGTAGGACATGGTGGTACCTGTTGATATCAGTAATGAGGTGGGAGCAGTTAATAAGGGTGCTTACCACACAAATATGAGGACTGAGTTTGATCCGGAGCATTCGAATGATGAAGGAGGAAGAGGAGCACTCAGGTATGATACCACACCTGATAATCCTAGCTTTGAGGAAGTAGAGACAGGAGGATCCCTGAATTCCACTGGCCAGTCAGTTAGTGGAGTCAGTAAGCTCCTAACTCACTAAGAGACCTATCTTAACAAAACAAGCAGGAAACAAATTGAGCAAAACATTCTTTCAAGTTGATCTCTGGCCTCCACACAATTGTGCACAAATGTGTACATATACCTACATGCATATACACATACATACATAAACACATACACACAAGACAAATAATACAATACAAATACATATATACTGAAAAAGGGAAACTCACCCAGGCCACTCCACTCCTTCCTCTAGGCCACCCTCCCTAGCTTCACCCTGTGCCATTGCTCTTATCAATTATTATCATAAAATTTCAAACCTCTGGAGTGGGGAGATGGCTCAGTCAGTAAAGCACCTGCCCTGCAAGCATGAGGACTTGAGTTGTGATCCCCAGAACCCATATAAGAAGATGTATGTGATGAGGCACACTCGTAATGCCAGTGATGGCAAGATGCAAGGTAGACACACATGGGTCCCTGAAGCTAGATGGCCTATAGGCAAATAAGAGACCTTGTCTCCAACAGAAAGGTGAAAGGTACCCAAGGAACAAACAACTTCTTTGCTGATATCAACTTGGATGCACACACATACACACACACAGACAGAGAGAGAGAGAGAGAGAGAGAGAGAGAGAGAGAGAGAGAGAGAGAGAGAGAGAGGAGAAGGAGAGGGAGAGGGAGAGGGAGAGGGGGGAAGAGAGAGAGAGAGAGAGAGAGAGAGAGAGAGAGAGAGAGAGAGAGAGAGAGAGAGAGAGAGAGAGAGATGAGTTGCAAACCCTTAAGCTGAATGGAATTTCAGATAATTCTGACTCTTTCAAGCTGAGAACTAGCTAGCCTGTGATTGGCATCTCTCTTCTCAGACCTAAATTAAACCTGTAAAGCCACGTATCACATTTCTAATTCTTTCTCTCCTTGACCTTTTTACCACTTCAATCTCTTAACCCCAAATCACAATTGGTACAACAGCCCCAAGCCTAACCATTTCCATCAAACTCCTGCCGGATATAGGCTTTGCAATCCCGAGACTGGAGGGCAATTACCTTTCACCAAATAAGGGTCACACGTAATTTCCTGAGAACCTCATAAACTTCATGTAATCCAAAATAATTGGACATCTATCAAAGGGGTTCATATTCTAATTCTCCTGAGAGATCATTATACTTGGCTGGTTTGATTAATTACCTAGAAATATAAACCTCCAGCTGATAAGCTGAGTCCTGGCCCTGCTGTGCAGAGAAAACTCCAGGCTTCTGGCAGCCTGTCAAGACACTCTCCAGAACCTACCTGCCTGGGGAAAATTGTTTTCACACCTGTAGAATTGTTTCCATTGACTGTATTCCCAGGGGAAGGGGCTGAATCATATAGATGCAGGAGCTCTATATTTAGCCCCCATCCTCTTGAGATCTCAAACTTTACCTTCAAGTAGACCCAACTGATCTGGTCACTCCAGTATGGAAGATGAAGAGGTGGTGGTGTGAATGCCTAGCTTTTCTTGTGCACCATGTTGAAGCCACAGGAAATTGTTCACACTGTGGTAAAAGTGAATGCATGCCAGATGTATACTCTGCTGTCAAAAGGAACCATAAAGACAACCCAGAAGGGGTCCAGATGTGCACCTGCAGATACTGTTCAGTCCAGTACCCCCATGTCCAGCACCCTTCATTTCATTTCTTAAAGTTTCTGAGAAATCTAGCTCTCTGTGTTGCCACCTGATGATGTAACAACTGTTTTCATTCAAGAAGAACAAGAGTTACCACACCACAGGTCTTCACCAGCTGTTCTGTCAACATAAGCTTGAAGCATGCAAGCATACGAAGTAGTCTGGCCACCTAGGACTCTATTTGGTTTGGACTAGACACACACACACAACCTGGGACATTTATCTACATGTAATATTAACACATACACACTCTCCCTCAAACAATGCACCTAGCAACCTCTACAATCTCCCCCTCCACCTACATTGAGCTGCATGCACATCCCATCCTAAATAATGGAATAAGTTTGTCTTCCACTTAATGTCCACAACACTCAGGCAGATCCTATCCAGATATATCCCCAATATATCCAAAAACCACCAACAATGTGTCAGTCAGGTTTGGACTAGTTTTGAATGAAGGCCCAATAAGGAAAAATGAACAAGTGAATATTTAGGGAGAATCCTTTATTTACCACCTTATGGCTGTACACAATTGAGTGTACATATGGTTAAATTCAGGTGCATTATGGGAAGGGACATGTGCGATAGAGAAATATTTATATAATTTTTAATCTGTTATTCAAAATAAAGAATGAGCCCTCGAAGTATGCTCCCCCATAAGCAATTCCTTCCTTTTTTGGATCCCATAGAAAGAAGCCCAAACCCTAATTCAATATATCTACTCATCAAATGATTTATTTCCTAAAATATTAGGAAACTGCATGGAATATTTTGGGCATCCACTCCAGAACAACATGCCCTACTCCTTTGTCTTCCTAATTTGCCATTCAATTTGTCAGGTTGTCTGTTTGTTTTCAGCAAGTACTACTGTAGATTCTTTTTAGTGTAAGTATAAGATCCATCTCAAGAAGTAGTGAGCCTCATTTCATCAATAATTGATAAGACATTTACAAATAAGCATTGGTTTTCCATGCTATATGCTAAGGGAATCATTAAGTCATAACCCATGATTGCTTCCACTCAGAAGGGCCTCCCCAGCACTGTTAAGTGAAACTTCCCTGAGCCAGCTTTTAAAAGTCATAATGCCCTTCTAGTATTTGCTCAGGGACATTTTATCTATTCTTTCCCCTGAAAAAGAAAAAAAGGGCATGTAGCTTTCCTTTCATGCTTAATAGCCCAGTACAAATCACTAACCAGTGTTAAGGCTGACAAGCCCAGAAAAGAACCATCCATCCAACAGCCAGGAAAACAAAGGTGCCTGTGCCATGGTAAACAAATGGTCCAGAATTGAAAACATCTGCTGACTGCTCTGTTTCCGAACTGTTAGTATTTTGAAATGAATGATTAAAAACCTGTGAGTATTTCATGGGTATTAAGATGCTACATAAGAAGACCATACCACAAGAGGGCTTTAAGTTGATGTCTTAATTCCACTGGGAAAGTGCAAAATCAATGGAATATCAATGATTTATCACCATCACTAGGTGATAGGAGTATGCTAAGATATTCTGTAAAGTTAAAATGTCCTTTTTCAATGCTGTGTGAAGAGAGATGGTATGTAACTGATCAGCAGAGAAAACAGCAAGACCACTAGGTATTGATGGCTTGCATGCCAGCACTTAAGGGTTGTATTTAAAGTTTTTGCAAAATGCAGGTATGCTGCCTTAGGCATAACTCTGATAGTTTGGATAAGTTAAGAGCTTACTTTTGCTGACTGCTTTTGCTTCTGGTCACCTCTCTACTGACTCAATGATATCTGGATTCCATTGCCGGAAAGAGCCAACTGCAAAAATACCAAGGTTGGTGGCACCAAATGAGTCACTGACTGTTGATGCCACACAGGCTTGAAGCACCAATACAGAAAGTACAAAATGTTTGGATTCTTCAATTCAGTTTGTTTCTTTGACCCTTTTCTCCACAGAAGCAGACTTAGCAATGCAGAGTGGTGTCATGCTCTTGAAGGCAACTGTGAAACAGTTTAGCAACCAGGATCCAGGCACCAAAGAACAGTATCACCCTCCAACACCAAACACATACCACATCCACACCCACGATCATGTATGCGTACACACAAAAAAAAAACCACAGTCACATACCACACACACACAATCACACATTACAGAGAGTCACACCATGCATTTCTAAACTGTCTTGCTCCAAAGTACAAAGTACCCAAAGTCCTTTGCTCTCCAGACTGTCTGTCTCTTATCCCTCCCACCTTTCAAAAGAAAAAGAAATGTGTAAATAGTGGTAACATGTTGCAAACCAAACACCATTTCTTGAATTGAAGATGAGTGAGTGTCCTGATTCTTGCAATATGTAAAGATTAAGGCAATTTAATGAACCAACTAAAGTAATTCCTGGTAAAGTTTCAATGACTAATAGGCTTAGTCTTTGTAGGGGTAATTGAACATGAATAAAGAGAAATAGCTCCGCTCTGCCTTCTTCCTAGCTCTCACTCACACTAGACAGGAAGTCTGAACTCAAAAGTCCTCCTTAGGAAAGGCTAATGACTCTGGGGATGGTGGAAGACCTAGGAAAACCCTCTTTCTGTCTATGAATAAAAAAAAATTGATCACCACAGCTTCATTCCTCTCATGACACATTAGTGTCCCATGTTCACATTCTCCATGAGCAATGGACGTCAAAACTACGGAATGTCTGATGTCTCCGGTTTAAAATGCCTAGGTCTCTCCCTTTCTTAAGGCAAGTTACCCAGAAACTCATCCTATCTTTGGGGCAAATGTCTTAAGATTCCATTTTATTGATTACTGGAAAATACCGTTCTTTTCATTATTTTATTAAATGCAGTCTCCCCTCCTATAAAAATTACAATAAAATTTGACTTTCAAATCTGGAGATACAGCAAATAAATGTGGCCATCAGGAACTTGCATATAAAATTTTGGAGGGAACAAAAGAAGTTTGACTTTTGACTTTTGCTTTATAAAAAGCTTTCTCTTGGTGAAATGTCATTGTTCCCTTCAGGACACAAATGCTCAGAGGAAACACGAGTGCTCTTAAAATGATGTAAATATCATTCTTTCTTGGAGATTCTTGGTACTGTCATTAAGCTGAATGATTTAATTGTAAGTGAAGAAACCCTGTATGTTCTCTTGAGGTATTTTCCATTCTTCTCTCAGCATAGGCATTTTGCTTTGACGTCACTAACAGTCAGTGAGAGTAAAGACAGACCGTGGTGAAACAAAACCACAGTGAGCAGGAAGCACACCAATGTTGCTTCTTCTGTAGCTGTCATTTGCTGGTAGTGTGTTTCATCTCATTCTATTGTGTAAGGGATGGTTTTCAGCCGGACTGTGAAAGAAAAGATGTGGATTACACTGTTATTCCTGGAAAACCAATGCACAAAAGAAATGTCGCAGTTCCCCCTTGAAGCTGTCCATGACAAAAGCCTGCTCACAATATTTATTTAGAGCTGTAACACGGCTCCTTGAATGAAAATTCATTCCAAAGCTGTATTCAGTGGTCAGAGATGCTCTCACAAAGATGACTTCATTGCATTGTTTATCCCTCTACACTCAGTGATTTTGCTTTCTATAAATCATCCCATGGAAATGGAAATTGCAGTTCACCAGCTAATTAAAACGTTATTTATGGGAAGTTCAAAATAGACACAGAGGAAAAAATAGAATACATAAAAACTACTTCATCATTGTTTTATGTGAATATGTGTGTATGTGTGCAAAAACCATCAGTTTTATGTGAATATCTATGTGTGCATATGTGTATGTGTGTATATGTGTTGCATGAGTGCAAAAATTCACTCTTTGTTAACTTGTCAAAAAGTGTGAAAAGAAGATGTGGAATCAACTCTTTCTCAAAATCCTCTTCACATCCAAAGTCATCAAGTCCTAATACATGGCACTTTCAAATAGACCTGGAAGTATCAGAAAAAAAAAAAGTACATGTGTACTAGCACACCCACCACTCAACTTAAAGCATAAAGCATGGGCTTGGGAGATGGCTTGGTAAAGTGCTAACTACACAAGCATGACGACATAAGTTCATATTCCTAGTGCCTATATAAAAATCTGGGTACAGCTGCACACACTTAAAACCTTACCACTTACTGAGGTAAAGACAAGAGGATCTACAAGGCTCTCTAGCCAGCCAGTCTAGCCAAGTGGGTAAGTTCTAGGTTCAATGAGAGACCCTGTCTCAAACATAAAGTAGGGAATGAGAGAGGAAGACACTCAACATGACCTCCAGTCTCCACAGGCAGGCACACATATGTGTACATCCATCTACAAGTACACATATACCTTCTTATTCCCACACAAATACACACACACACACCACATACACACATATATGTGTACATGCATAGATGTACACATATACATACACAAATATACACAAAAACAAATAAAACAATACTAACAAATTTGCAGCTTCAAAGTGCCTGTGATGGCTAATCTTGGTTGTCGATTTGACAATATCCAGCATCAACTAAAACCCTTCAGACTGGGCACACCTGTGGGGCTTTTTTAACTAATTGGCTTATTTAAGGTGGGAAGACTCTATCCACCTAAATCTAGATCATCTGAGGTTGGAAGACACACTCTAAACCTAGGCCACATTCTTCTGGTAGCAGCCCAGGTAAAAGGACACAGAGAAAGAAGGAAGCTTCTCCCAGCTGCCTGCTTGCCCTCACTCTCGCTGGCAAAGTCATCTATCCTGCTGCTGAGGCATTCCTTCACTGGTGTTGGAATGTAACACCAGAATTTCAATGTAGACTGAAAACTGCCTGAGACGTCCAGCCTCATGGACTGACCAACTACCGGATTCTTGGCCTTCCTATCAGGAGACAGTCATTCCTAGACTAGCCAGACCATAGTCTATAAGCCACTCCAGTGAGACTCCTTTTAATATATATACAGTCAACCTATCAGTTCTGTTCCTCTAAAGAACCCTGACTAATACAATGCCTTACCAACTGTATCTCCTGTCTTCATTAGAAACTAATCCAGAATTTGTTTCTTATTATTCCAGTGACTTTCTCTGTCACCAATACATGTGTTTCTAAACTATATGTAAGGGTTAAGTTTTTAACTTCTGCATGGCATCATTCTGCACATTTTCTTGCAGTTGGTGTTTGGTTTTATTTTTGTTGTTGTTGCTTATTTTGAGTTCTGTGCTGTATTTGTGAGGCTTGTCACAGGATGTTCTTGCCATGGAATAATAAACTAATGAAAGGAAATGGTATACATGACTGATTTTAGTTTCTCGTTTTCATCCTTGTTGTCAGTATATTAAAGCAACCTCCCAGCATTCCATACTGTAATCACAGTTTTCTGGATGATATCCCCACCCCTAGTCTTTTTGTATCCTAAAATAACTTGCTACACTGTCAGACATGAACCTATGAACACTATGTTTAAAATACTTACATGCAAAAATATTCAAGAATCTCTATTCTGTGATTCAAGTGCAAACTTTCTGGCCTTACTTTCAAAGCATCAAGGTCATTTCCATGACCTTCATTCAGCCCACTACATAGGTCCCTGCCAATTCAGTGAACTGTTCCATAGTTTCTTCCTTCATTTGGCTGCAATTCTTTCTGTCTGAGGCTCTAGCTGCACATCCAAGCTCAGCCCATAGTAGGCAAACCAGGTGTATTATCATCCCAGGTAATAAGGAAAGCCAGAAACTGGTGAATAGACAGACATTTTTCTCACTTATAGTAGAATTATTCTGATACATCCCAGGCAGCCTTTAGAATGTCTCAATCTAAGGGTTGGTGAGTTGGTCCAACAGATAGAGGTATTTGCTGACAAACCTGATGACCTGAATTCAATTCCAATGACACACATAAGTGTAAGGAAAGAATGGAGTGCTACACATTGTCCTCTGATCTCCATATATGTACTATGCATGCACACATACACACACACACACACACACACACACACACACACACACACACACACACACACACGGAGGGGGCACACTAAAATATACTAATAAAGTCTTGATTTTTCTTAGCAACCAGGTGTTCTGCAATCTTGCACTCACTGGCTTCCCTTCTCTTCCCCTCTCAGCTCTCTACTCTCCAGGTGAGTTTCCTGGGTTTAACTACCACCCAAACTAACTGTACTTTGACTCTTGATGCAAGGTTTGCTCTTTGGACAATTGCTACCAGACTTGGCTGCAGATGGTGACTGCCAAGATGAGATCCTGGAGCTGAGATGTGCATTGGTTAGTTTTTTTCATCACTGTGACAAAATTCCTGACGGAAGCAATTTAAGGAAGGGAGGCTTTGTTTTCGACTCATAATTTGACCCAATAAAAAGAATACAGTGCGCTAGCTTGGGTAATCTAATGTAGGGAATCAGTTACAAGCTGCCCAGAGGCTGCCTAATTTACATAATCTTTCACAGGCGCGTACAGGTAATTCTGTGTCTTGTAAAGTTGACAATTTTAACCATCACAGACCATTCACCAGTAAGACAGCAAGCAGCTTCTTCTTGCTGAGGGTCAGATGATGATGGGCTGTGACCTCAAAACTATTGAGATGTTCAACTTTTACTAAGTCTAGTCCAGACAGAAGGGCAAATGTACTTCCCATACCACCAGAGAGTTATAACTCTGGCTTATGCATTTGCTTTGCCCTGGAAACATAAAAGAATGTCGACAGTTATAAAGATTGTAGAATTGCATAGTTTTTGTTACATGTCCTAGAAGCCATTAAGGAGAAAGGCTGCATTTTAGGACAGCTAGCTGCCAACTGTGGGCAAACTGTAGAGGCAGGAAAACCTACAGCGGTGTTCACAGAAGCACTGTTTGCAGCCAGCCAACAACTGCTAAACCCCACGTCGAGCCTCACTCCCAAGTGATAGAACTGAAGAGGAGCCTACAATGCCGCCTATGTAGAATGCCTCCTATGTGGACCCCAAAATCCCAAAATGGTAGCAGGAAACACCTAACATGTAGAGAACAGATTTCTGTGGGTGGATGTCATAGGAATTTTGAAGTTACCGGCCCTGTGAATTCTCCAGGGTTTTGGAAGCTGTCCCTTGTCGTAACTGGAGAAGACTATTGAAGACTATCACACAGCATCCCAAAGACTATCCCAGCCCCCACCAAAAAGACAAAACAGAACGGTGTTTGGCTATTCAAGGTCGTGTCTGGGCTCCCATCATTTTTTTCTGGATCGTTAATTGCAGTCAATTCTCAACGTACGGAAAAAAAGTGTATCTCTGTCGTTTATTGCCGAAATAACTGAAGGATCTGGGGTGTGGGGTGTACCTCAAATAAGTAAGAGGAAATGTCTAGAAATTGATAGTGAGGATACAGGACTGAGGTTGGAAGAGTAAGTGTGCAAGAAAATAAAGGATATCAGTTACTAGCAAAGGGAATTCTCATATGGCTGCATCCTGGCAAACTCTGGGCACTTTCCTTAATGTGTTGAAGGGTGGAGAGGATAGTTCCCTGTAGGGAATCAGACAGAAATGTGACAACTGTCTTTAAAAGGCATTGAATGCCGGGCGGTGGTGGCGCACGCCATTAATCCCAGCACTCAGGAGGCAGAGGCAGGCGGATCTCTGTGAGTTCGAGGTCAGCCTGGTCTACAAAGCAAGTTCCAGGAAAGGCACAAGGTTACACAGAGAAACCCTGTCTCAAAAACAACCAAAAAAAATGCAGAGAAGGCACAGTTTTAACATATTCTTGTCATGACACCCTGACCCTTAGGATACCATCTTTCAAGGTGGTTTTCCATTTGTGGTGGATAGTGAGCAATTTATATGGTACTATCTCCCACAGACTACCAAGGTTAGACTTGGAACCAGGCTCTTGTTTATATTGTTAGAAATTTAAACTGAGAAGTGTATCAACTATTTATTTTGTGATCTGTATTCTGAAAACCTATAACTAGCTTAACACATTTAACATAAATAACTGTACAGACAACATTTGAGGACTAGAACAGAATTGTTTCCTGTTTTGTAATTCTCCTTTATGTCTAGCCTGAAGATGCTTAGCTTTTCATCTCTACTTCTGCATTCTGTCTATTCTGAGATGCTGTTTATGCTGAAAGATGTATTTTTAAATGGAGCTTCATACAGATAGGTAGCTGGGACTGGATGGATTATTCAGTGGTCTTTTCAGATAATTGTGGAAATTTTTCTTCAACACCAAACCAAAATTCTACCAGTGGCCATTCTTATGCTGGTCCTTAAAACTTTATCAGTGAACTTTTTGGGTGTGCTAGTTCTTTAAAACACCACTGGTTTACCTCAAAGTTTGACCCTGTGTATAGTCTTGTACCATTAAGTGCTCTGAAAAGCATCCATGTATGTAATATGAAAATTATATATATTAATATTATATGCATATATATATATATATATATATATACATTTCATTATCCAACATCAAAAAACAACTGGCAGTCTTATCACTGGGTCTTTATGAACTGGAAAACTTAGGCCAATGGTAACATACACATCCTTTCCAAGTTTCATTTAATGAAAATTCAAGTTTTCCCATTGTATTAAAAATGTTAACAGGTTCAGTTCAATTGTCTTTGAACTGTCAAAAACCCAAATAGAAATGCTCATAGTTTCTGTAATTTTTTCTTTTACATAAAGAGTGCTCAATGAGAAAAAATATTCAGTTTGAAACTCAAACAAACGCAAGGGTGCATCTCCTCGAGACAGTCTTTGTGTTTTGGTAGATAGCAGAGTGCTTTATATGCACTTTATGATCCATTGCAAAGTATAGTGTGTGTGTGTGTGTGTGTGTGTGTGTGTGTGTGTGTGTGTGTGTGTGTGTGTTGCATGTATTCCACGTGCACGTGAGAGGACTTGCCTCTGTGTGCACCTGTGCAAAGCAGAGGTTGATGTTGGCTGTCTTCTTACATCAGTTATTTGTTTGTTTGTTGGAAGAGAGTGTCTCACTGAACCTGGAGTCGACCATTTTTGCTAGGCTGGTTGACCAGCAACCCCCAGGGACCCTCCTACCTCCATCACCCACCACAAGGTTTATTGGTGTGTGCCACAGTCTCCAGCTGATTTTTGGTTTGGGTTTTTTGTTTGTTTGTTTGTTTGTTTGTTTTTCATGTGAATACTTGGGATCAGAACTCAGGTCTTCATGTTTATACAGTAAGCTCTTTACCTTACTCCCTCCTCACAGAATATCAAAAAGCCACGTTCTTGCTGCCTCAGTTCCTGCTAAGGTTTTAGTAGCCCTCCACCCTTCATTACCCACATGCTATCATCTCTGCAAATGTCAACACAGAAGAAGCCAACATCCCAGCCTTGTTATTAAAATGGCTTTTATTTCTCAAACTCCCCGAAAGGGCCCTAGCTATCTGAAAGGGACTTAGAATCTACAGACTGCACTTTAAGAAGTGCTTTCTTGAAAAAACATAAACAATAAGGAATCTGCAGAAGAAAGGAGGCAAAGGCACTGTGGTTACTAAACACTGGGATGAGACACCATTAGAGTCCAGTGCTGTGCACAGGTACCAGCTGAATAGGCCAGGGACTATCAGCTCTTCAGCAGAGACAATCATGTCTTCTCTACCTGTGGCAGTTCAAATGTAATTGGCTCCCGTAAGTTCATAGGGAGTGGAATTATTAGGAGATATGGCTCTGTTGGAGTAGGTACAGCCTTGTTGGAGGAAGTGTGTCACTGTGGAAGCGGGCTTTGAGGTCTCATATATGCTCAAGCCACACCCAGTGTCTCAGTTCACTTCCTGTTGCCTTTGGATCAAGATGTAAGGACTCTCAGCTCCAGCACTATGTCCGCCTGAATGCTGTCTTGCTTCCCGCCATGACAATAATGGACTAAACCTCTGAACTGTAATCGAGCCATCCTAATCAAATATTTTCCTTTATGAGAGTTGCTGTGGTCATGGTGTCTCTTCACAGCAATAGATACCACCTATTACAAATAATGTGTGGCTGGAGTCAGGGGACACTTTAGACAATGCATGAAAACACTCTGTAAAATATTCAGAATTATTGTGAAATGGGAGTTGAGCCTTGGGTTATTTAAAAATAATCAAGATGGTAATTGCTAGATAATTCAAAGTCTCCTTCTGCCATACCTAGGCAAAACTAGTGGAATTGTCCAAGGAAGAAGTAAATTTAAATTCTTATCATTAGGTATACATGATATTGCTGCTTATGTTTTTTGTTAGCAAACTGAGATTTCTAAAATTACATATCAGAAACAGTACAAACCTTGTTTCTCATATTATGGGATGACTTTAATTGTACATCCTCTTATGTGTGAGTGGGGTCATATGCATATCCCTATTAGAGAAGATACTTCATGAGATAAAGGTTTTCTGTTTTTCTTTTTCCTTCATTATTATCAGTTCTTTGAGAATTTCATACAGGGTGTTTTGAACATATCCACTACATCTTCAATTCCTCACAAAACCATACCCCTTCCCTACCCATCCACCTTTGTGTCCTCTTTTTTTTCCTATCCATCAAGTTCAATTTGTGATGCCTATATACTCTTTCATGTGTAGCCTTTCACTAGAGTGTGTCCAATCTATCAAGGGCAACACTTAAAGAAAACTGACTCTCCCTCTACCAGCAGCCACCAGTTGTCAGTCGCTAGGTGTGGGACTTCATGTCCATCTCATCTCGCCATACTAGAATTTGGTCTGGCCTGAGTGTAGCTAGAATTTTCCTGCCTGGCCCACAGTCAGGACAAATCTCTCTCACCCGCCAGTCCCACAGCTGCTCAGACCCGACCAAATAAACACAGAGACTTATATTGATTACAAACTGTATGGCCGTGGCAGGCTTCTTGCTAACTGTTCTTACAGCTTAAATTAATCCATTTCTATAAATCTATACCTTGCCACATGGCTCATGGCTTACCGGCATCTTCATATGCTGTTTGTCATCGTGGCAGCTGGCAGTGTCTCTGACTCAGCCTTCCACTTCCCAGAATTCTTCACCTCCTTGTCCCGCCTATACTTCCTACTGCCTGACTACTGGCCAATCAGTGTTTTATTTACTAACCAATCAGAGCAACACATTTGCCATACAGAACATCCCACAGCACCTAAGCTTATATGATTCTTGCTCATGCCATCATAACTACCATGAGTTCATATATTCAGCTGTCTGACTGTGTGTGGAGGACACTGTTTCCCTGTAGCCACCCACCATCTCTAACTCTTAGTCTTTCTACACCCTCTTTTGCAATTGCCCCAGAGCCTTGGAGAAGGGATGTGATATAGATGTCCTATTTAGGGCTGAGAATTCCACAGTCTCGTTCTATGCACCTGGACCAGTTGTGGGTCCCTCTGTTAATCAACTACTCAAATAGAAGCTTCTCTGATGAGGGCTGAGAGCAACATAATAAATGGACATTAAAAATAAGTTATTAGGAGTTAGTTTAATAGTACCTCCATTTAGAAAAAAAAAGTAGCAGTAGGTTCTTCCCTTGCATCTAGGACCTATCTAGACAGGATTCTTAATTCACTTAACCCCCTGATCTGTCTCTGAAGTGCAACAGATACTGAGTATAACCTGGTATGTCAATCTCTTTGACCATTGTCACCAATACACTAGCAGTTTTCTTACTCTCCATTAAGAAAAACTGACAGTGAATTAAAGGGTTTAGAGTGATATGACATATGAATTATGGGAGATGATAGATAGATAGATAGATAGATAGATAGATAGATAGTAAATCAACTAGAAGTCTTTTTAAATGATTCTCTATGATTGCTTGTGTACATCAGAGTCAGAAAAAGACAGAACAGTAATATAATCTTAGGTTACTCACCAAGGATAGAGGCTTTTGTCCTAAGAGAAAACTCCATACCTCCCCATTATAACAGCAAACATTTTATCAGTAAACAAATTAAACTTAGTTAGGTTCAACTCTCACACAGCAGAAGGCTAAGGATGCTTTCCTCTGGATCTCACTGCCCATGTCAGACATCTGTTAATAAAATTGGTAACTGAAAACAATCAGTGTCACTCTGGTGTTGCTATCTGGAAAGTCTCCCAAGTGAGAAATCCAAAGGGAAACTGGGGAGAACACTTTTAATAGAAAACTTTGATTGGTTTATTTAGAATATAACATGGAATCTAATAAAAGATCTTGTAGATGTAATCAACCATCTTATCAAATAAGAAACACAGAGCCAATTCAGAGAAGAAAGCCAAGAGGTCAGAGCTAAGAGCCTCACCCTTTCTGCTTCAGCGATCCTCTTCAGTCAAGAGAGCTCTCCGAAAGGGACCTACTTCCTGTGTGTATGTCTTTATATACTCTAGCTGTTCTGCCTTCTCATTGGTAGTAAACCCAAACATGTGACTGCCTTGTCACTGCCTGTATGTACTGCCCTCCAGGTCCTTAAAGGCATGCGCCACCGCCGCCACGCACTTGCTATGGCTCTAATAGCTCTGACCCCCAGGCAACTTTATTTATTAACATACAATTAAAATCACATTTCAGTACAAGTAAAATACCACCACAAGATCTATTTCTATTGTCTATTAAATAACAGTTACTAATTTAAGAACTAGATATTACCACCTTCTGAATAAACTATACTATAGTCATTTATTTACATGTTAGACAATTATCATGAATTTATTGACATGTGTTAAGCATGTCATACAATTTAGGTGCTCATATTAAAAAACAAATACATTATTTTTATCTTTGAAAAAAATCACAAACTTTAGCCTAGGAAATAAACTCTAAAGAAATCACTACATATAAACTTCAAAGGCCATCTGAATGTAACTGCAGCCCATTCAATGTGCACATGGAAAGTGTTTGACTCGGTCTGCAGAGATAACTTGGGGAAGGGGGGTGCTTCGAGACAGGGTTTCTCTGTGTAGCTCTGGCTGTCCTTAGAATTCACCCTGTAGAGCAGGATGGCCTTGAACTCAGAGATCTGCTTGCCTCTGCCTCCCAAGTGCTGGGATTAAAGGTGTGTGCCGCCACAACACCCAGCTAAGATAAAGATTTTGGAAAAGGAAGCAAACTACTTGACTTATGAAGGACTACTATATTATTTGTCAGATTGCGAGATGAAGAGAAAGGGGGTTTCTGAAGAGTCAGCATTAAATGCAAAGCCATGGGGCAAGAGGAGCATGGTGCTCAAGAAATGCAGACAATTTTGCAGCCAGAATATAAGGAGAAGGAGACACTGGAGAGTTTAAAAAGGCCTCGCCCTCATCCAGAGAAGTTTGTGCTTTTGTCCTGTTGAAGGGTTTTGCTACCCACCGGCACTAAATGGAGAACAATGCATGTGTCTGTGAGCCTGATAGGGTCTCGTCTTCTGCCACACACAGTGATCATCAAGCAGGAAATAAACATTTAAAAAAATGCCGGGCGGTGGTGGCGCACGCCTTTAATCCCAGCACTCGGGAGGCAGAGCCAGGCGGATCTCTGTGAGTTCGAGGCCAGCCTGGGCTACCACGTGAGTTCCAGGAGAGGCGCAAAGCTACACAGAGAAACCCTGTCTCGAAAAACAAAACAAAAAAAAAAAAAAAAAAAAAACATTTAAAAAAATGGGGCTGACAAGAAGGCTCAGTGGGTAAAGCACCAACCTAAATGTCTCACTCTGATCCCCAGGACCCACATGGCGGAAGGAGATCTATATCCCACAAGTTGTCCTCTGACCGCCACACACTCACTGGGTGGCACAAACGGACACACACACACACACACACACACACACACACACACACACACACACACCAATAAGATAAACACATGTAGTTTTTGTTTTGTTTAAGCTAGGGCTGGCGAGATGGTTCAGCTGATAAAGACACTTACAGGCCAAGTTTGATGGCCTGAGGTAGATCCCAAAACCCACAGGGTGAAAGCAGAGAACTGACTCCTGTAAGCTGTCCTCTGAACCCCATATGCACACTTGCTAACCTATGCACACCATGCTGCATATGCACCACACATATATGAAATAAATACATAAAATGTAAAATAAATATTTTTAGTTTTCTACAAAAATAAAAGTAGATAAGAGATGAGGGGGATCAAAAGTGTACTATGCCCCAGGCCCGATCACAACAAGTGAAAACAATTTACAGTGCACCCTGGAATGTCAAAAGATACCAGGCTACAAGATCAGCCTTCCAATAACTGCAGCTACTTCTGAATATCCAATAAAGACAAAAATAAGACCCAAACTCTCAGACAGACCCACAGAGTCTGTAACCTTGACCCGAAGTTGGTCACTACCTGCCACCAGAAGAGACAGGTAAAGAGATGTGACACAGGGCGTCACTCAGTCTGCTCTGTCTTCGTGGCCACGTGTTAGTCAACAGCGTGACACGATGTTCCACCACCAGCCGCAGCATGCTGCTCTCTGCCTCACGCCAGGTCTCTAAGCTCTTCGCTTAACTTTTTACTCTTCACAGGTCTTTCTGATTTGCTGGTAAATTTACATTTTATAGATATATATAGATATATATACACAAATACACAAACACACCAAGTAAGGCAATTGGCTTATATTACACACTTGTAATGCTTGTAATGATTCACTAAGAGGCTCTGCGGGGAAAAAAAATCTACAGGAGGGCAGTGGTGGTGCATTATCTAGACAAAGTGTCCTTCCTGAGAGAGATCACACAGCCTGGAGTTCCAGGCCTCTATTCCAATTGAAACCTTTCCAGTTGAAAATGAGAAACTGTCCCCTTCTCTTTAGCCATTCAAGTTTGACACTCTGGGAGTCTCTGAGATGCAGCAGAGAAGTTCTGCTGGGTTTGCATGAACTCAGCTTGCTCGGGGACCAACGCTACAGGTGCCACAATACAAAGCGACCTGATTCTCTCTGAACTTAAAGTGAGAAATAAAATCATTTTCTTCCATGAAACTTTTGTCGTAGTTTCTCTCACCCCTGAATATCTCATACTTTAAGGAAATTGGGGGGCAGAGGTGAGAGAAGGGCAAACAGCAAGCAGAGAAAAAGTGGAAGAGAGCCAGAGAAGTAACTCACCTTGTCCACTGCTGCCATAGCAGTATGAGTACCTGAGCAGGAGTAAAGGCGGGGCGTGCTGGCATGAGCTGGTATCCCAGCACGGAGGAGGGAGAGGCAGGCCTGGCTCAATTGGTGATAACCAAGTCCTAATGTGAGACCTTATGTCACAAAGCAACAAGGTAGATGACTATGAGGATTGACATCTGGGTTGAGCTGTGGCCTCTGTGTGCACGCATCACACACACACACACACACACACACACACACACACACACACACACACACACACAAAGAGAGGAAGGGAGAGAGGGAGGGAGGGAGGGAAGGAGGGAGGAAGGACAGGAAAAGAGAGAAGAAAAAGAAAAAGAAAAGGAAGGAGGCAGCAGAGAAGATAAGCCAGGGCCTCAGGGAACCAGGAGAGAGAGGAAAGACACCAGGAAATCACAGAAGTGAGTGTAGGAAACATCAGACTTGCTTTTCAACTTTCATTTTTCTCCTTTTCAAAGGCCTGGTT
The DNA here is from genome assembly GCF_007827085.1 of Peromyscus californicus insignis. Classification (NCBI taxonomy): domain Eukaryota; kingdom Metazoa; phylum Chordata; class Mammalia; order Rodentia; family Cricetidae; genus Peromyscus; species Peromyscus californicus. The sequence goes on from NW_026294551.1 coordinate 12,017,878, forward strand.
TTGATTAGGTATCTAACTATTGCCACGCCCATCCCACCCCCACAGATGTGATTTAAAAACAGCCCCAGCTCCTCCCCCCACCCCCAGGGGCTGACCCTGATTGACATAGATCTGTCATAGCTGACAAGGCATTCCCTGCCAATGACGAAGTCTAGAGGACAGACCTGTGACCCACTTCTCAGTGGCATGACAGAGGACCCATGGGACTTGTGCAAAGTGCGTCTCTAGTCTTAAGCAAACACAGAATGAGGTGGCCCCTTTTCTGCCTCTGGCGGTTGTCACATCTGGAGGTGACTTGAATCTGCCACAGCCTTTCTCCAACCACGAGGAAAATGAGCTTTAGGAAGCAGCCTCACTGGCAGCGACAGGAATGGAGACACGGAAGGACACTGGGTTCTAAAATTAGTCAGCCTTTCCTGCGGCAATAAGCAACTCCAATGTGTTAGTGGCTTAAGGCAACGCGTATTTATTTCCCTTTGTCATCTGAGGGCTGTGGGACTTCTGGCTTCGGATCATCCCCAGTGTCCTCACATTCCAGACCCAGGCTGAGTAGCAGCTGTTACTGAGGGCTGTTGTTCTCCGGGTACATGGCAGCAACCTGCCAAGGGAGCCAGAGCCAAGCCACCCCTTCAAAGTGTCAGCACGGCCGTGTCATGCCCGAGCTCTCAACCACCATCTGGGCACATACAGTGAGGCAAGCCAGAGTCAATAAGGTGAGGGGTGAAAGGGAAGTGGGAGGGGGCGGGGCCAACCAGTGGACAAAACCAGAGGTGCTTCACCCTGTTTCAGGGAACTAGTGGTGACATTGTTGAGATACACTGAGAAAGCATCCTCAGGGTCTTCTGGATTTCCCTAGCTGTGACATAACCTACTCCCTGATAGGTACTTCCGAGTTTTCTGTGGCATATGCCTTTTACAAAAGGATAGCCTAACCAACCACTGGAACCTTCAAATGTTCTCCTATTCAGAAGTGGAGGTTTAAAACCGAAACTGCCATCAGACCATGCAGAAGACAAGCCCCATCTTTTCAGGCACAGACTCCCCTTCCCGAAGAGATCAGCATTGTTGTCTACAAGCGTGAAAAGTGAGGAAAAGTACCTCTGTAATGCTGGGATAGTTCTGAGGCCGGATGGTAGCAGTGGAGGCTGCAGCTTTAGTATAATGACTGAGATGCTCTGGGCTTTGCTCTCATGTTATTAAACACATGACAGATGGGGAGGGGGAGGCTGCAGAGATGATTCAGTGGGTAAAGTAGTCAAGGAACAGCATGAGAACCTGAGTCCAGATCCCTAGAACATATGTAAAAGCCAGGCATGGAGATACAAGTCTGAAGTCCAATCATAGGGAGAAGCAGTAACAGGAAGATGCTAGGGTTTCACTGGCCAGCACCCAGGAACAGAGACGGGGACTCCAGGGGCTCATTGACCAGGTGAAATGGTAAGACACAGGTCAAGTAAGAAATCCTGTCACAAAAAAATATGGTAGAGACTGATAGAGAAAAATGCCTGACATTGACCTCCAAACATATGGAACTCCTAGTCTCCACATACATGTGCATACATGTGATCATACAAACACACACATACATAAAACACATGCATATATACATATAGGCATGCATGCATACATACATACATATATAACCTGAGAAAGAAATGAAGTCAAATTGATGTCGTTTTTCTTTATCTGTTCAATCAAATGCCTCTTGTAGGAAAAAATAACTGTTGGTTTTGAATTGTTATGTGAAAACACCTGAGATAATTGACTTGTAAGGGATAAATGCATTTCTGTCTCATGGTTTCAGAAGTATATCCCACAGTCGGTCGTGTGACCCGGTTGCCTTGGTACTGTGGCAAGGCAGATCATGTGGGGAGCCCCTGAAAGAGCAAAGCTGCCCCCTAATGGCAGCCAGGAAGTAAGGAACAAAGAGGAAGGAAGCGTTGAGGTCCTGTGATCCCCTTCACAGGCTTGCACCCAATGACTTCACTTCCTTCTACTAGGCCCCACCTCCCAAAGCTTGAATTGCCTCTGTGGTGCCATAAACTATCAACCAAGCCTTCAGTACATTGCCACTGGGGGGTGTTTAAGAGCTAAGCCCCAAATTCAGGTGCATCTACTTATATGTTTTATTTCCTCCTTAATTTCCATAACTATACAATATGGTCTGACTTCCAGGTCAATATGTGTTTGTACATGCCATCTTGAGACCCATGCCATGAGAGGGAGCCCATGCCTGACACTACCAGGGTGGCCAGGAACCAGAGACTGGATAGCCCAGAGATCTAGGATAGAACCAAACATGACCAGGAAACAAGAAACACTCTGCTTTACTCGTAGACCCGAGCCTAGCATAATCATCATCAAAGAGGCTCCATCCAGCAACTGATGGAAGCAGATGCAGAATCCCACAGCCAAACATTAGGCAGAGCTCAGGGAATCTTGCAGAAGAGGAGGAAGAAAAATTGTAGGAGCCCGAGGGGTCAAGGACACCACAAGAAAACTCACAGAACCAACTAACCTGGGCTTGTAGGGTCTCACAGAGACTGAACTGACAACCAGGGAGCATGCATGGGACCGACCTAAGCCCTCTGCCTATATGTTACAGTTGTGTAGCTTGGTCTTCTCGAGGGACTCCTAACAGTGGGTGTGGGGACTGTCTCTAACTCTTTTGCCTTCTTTTGGAACCCTTTTCTTCCTATTGGGTTACATCATCCAGCCTTAATACGAGGGGAGGTGCCTAATCTTATTACAACTTGATTTGCCATGTTTGGTTGATATACCTGGGAGGCCTGCCCTTTTCTGAACGGAAATGGAGGAGAAGTGAATCTGGGGGAAAGGGGAGGTGGGAGGGAGGGACTGGGAGGAGAGGAGAGAGGGGAAATTGTGGTCAGAATGTAATATATGAAAGAAAATTAAATTTAAAAGAAAAAGAAAAACAAACAAAAAATAAATTTAGTTAATATGTCTAGTGATCATATATATATACATTTATGCATGTAGCATAAATACATTGATACTAGTATGTATTAGTACAAATATACTTACATATGTATGTGTATACATATAAACACACATATATTACATATACATGTACTATAATGTATATATGTTCTTTCATATATGTATGTTCAGATTTTATGTGTGTGTATGTGTGTGCACGCATGTTATATAGACAGGATACACACAGGCTACCATGAGAGATAGTAGGTTTAGTCTATGTGGATGAGAAAATTGAGCTTTGTAATAAAGAGAGGTGGACCTAGCAGATACACTTTCACCTCTGCTGTATCCCGGGATGGCCTTGTAAGAACTTTTACTGAACTTTAAAGTACATTAATGAAAGCATTCAGGACAGGATGGAGGGAGGTACAACAAGCATCTTTTGCTCACTATGGTTTTATTATGTTTTTCTTTGTCCTTCCCATTCCTCTCTGTAAGCATTGTTGGAGCTGTGACCGCAGAGGTGATTGCAGAATCATAGCCCTCCTGAAGCGATATCCAAGCAGAGAACTTTCCAATACATATCCTGAAATCACAGAGCATGCAATTCCACACGAGCTCCAGGAAGGCAGCATCTTTGCTTAGGATATGGAAATTTGGAAGCTTGTTGCTATAATCTGTGGTTATGACTTCAAGCTCCCCCAGTGATGTCGGGAAGCAGACCACAGGCTCCCAGGGCTAGGAGCCTTTATTGTAATCCAATAAAGCCTTAACAACCACTCTTCTTTTTATCATAAATTAAGGGCCTCGTTTGCTTTGAAGCAGCCCCTCTGCCCTGGGGTTTACCTCATATAGAATTCATCCTAAAGAAACACAGAATGCAGATGGGGTTGAAGATGGAGAAGGGAAGAGAGACCAGATTCCCCACCTTGGTTTCACAGATTCAGAAATTTCAAAACAAATAGAAAGTTCTCTTTTTCTCAAGAACCAACTGTTTAGGGCGAGACTCTGCCTGGGAATTCTGACAATATCTTATGGGTCCTGACTTCTCAACCTTGCACATCCAATAAAGCCCAGACCGTGAAATGATAACTGAGGCATCCAGAACCGAGGTCGTGAGGGCAGTCTACCTACGTCTAATTTAATTTTATGTTTTCCAATTTAAAGTGTATTCAGAAGCTCAAATTCTGCCCACATTTCCAATATTTAGTTTACTGCCATCATCTCTGAACTCATCTGCTGTAGAATGGCTTCTAAATCCAAAACAAGCTTCAAACAAGGGCCATGTTTATTCCCCAAACTTAACTGCTTCCTGGGGTTCAAGCAAAGGGACAGCCAACTACCCAATACCCATGTGTGTGTTCTAAAAGGATTTCTCAGGTCACTCAAGAAAGACCCAGAGTATGTAGACCCTATGCTAAAAAGATATGAAATTACAGTAAAGCCAAAATAAGAATTTTCTGATTTTCACTTTAATATTAGCAAAATATCTAAATTAAGATGAAAACCTAGGAAGCCAAATTGTTATTTCCCAACTATTTCCAGAACCAACATCTTTTTTTTCTAACTTTTATTTATTTTTTATTCATTTTACATACCAACCACAGATCCCCCCCTCTCATCTCTCATCTCTCCTCCTGCTCCCACACACACCTTTTCCCCCTCACTCCTCCTCCCCTCATTCAACAGGGTAAGTTCTTCCATGGGAGGACAGCTAAGCCTGGTGCATTCAGTTGAGGCAGGACCAAGCCCCTCCCTAATCTATCAGGGGTGAGCAAGCTCAGGCACCAGGGATAGATCCTGATCACACTGCCAGGGGCCCCTCAAACAGACCCAGCTACACAACTGTCTCCTGTATGCAGAGGGCCTAGCCCGTCCCACGCAGTTTCCACAGCTGTCAGTCTAAAGTTCGTGAGTTCCTTTGAGATTACAGAACCAGTACCTTTAAAAGCATTTCAAGGTATTGATTTTTCTGCATTTACTTAAGAATCATGAATTAAATGTGTTCATCCCTCTTCTTGTTCACAACATTACAATCTGATACTCCTCAGGGCAGAAATTCCAAGGCCCATCATCTAGTTCCAGGCGAGCAACTTATCATGACCTCAAGAAATTATATAACCCTTCTGAGCATTTTAAAGTGAGAGGCTTACTCTAGAACCAATATAAATAAATGTTCTCTGCCTAAAACATGAAGATATCCACACTGAAATTTGAACTTAAAAACTGTAAAACCTAAAGGGATGAAAGAAGCAACTCACATTCACACTGGGTAATCCATGTATAGTGGTTATCTACATGACACAACCTAGAGTCCCCCGGGAAGGAGGGACCTCAAGTGAAAAATTGTGTTTAGCAGATTGGCCTATGGCCATGTCTATGAGAGATTTTCTTAGCTGATAATTGACATGGGAGGGCCCAGCCCACCATGGGCAGCACCAACCCTATGCAGGTGGATATAGACTGTATAAGGAAGCTACCTGAGCATAAGCCAGTGAGCAAGCCAGTAAACAGCCTGCCTCCATGGTTCCTGTCTTGAGTTTCTGCTCTGACTTTCAGTGATGATAGACTATGACCTTGGAAATATAAGCTGAAATAAATCCTTTTCTCCACAATTGCTTTTCTATATGGAAAAGGCAAACTAGGACACCATAAATAGGCAGATTCCAAATTATATGTAAATATTTATAATGATGACTTGATTATTAATGCTTACTGTGTACCAGGAACCATTTTATCCACAGTGCTACATATAAACCAGGTATGCTGGCACACATCTGTAAGCCAGCAACTGATTGGTAGAGGCAGGAGGATCAGGAGTTCAAGGTCATCCTTGACCATAGCAAGTTTGAGACAAGCCTATGATGCATAAGACTGGAGAGATAGGAGGAGGAGGCAGAAGGGAGGGAAGGGGGAAGGAAGGGAGGGAAGAAGTAAAAGAAAAAATGAGCTGAGGAGATGGCTCAGTGGATAAAGCATGTGCCATGTAAGGGTGGGAACCAGAGTGGACCCCTACCTAGAAACCACATAAAAGCTGTGCAGGTGTGGTTACTGCCTGTATGCCCTGCATCTGAGAAGTAGAGATAGGGAATCTCCAGGGGGATCTGGAAAGCTAAATGAAATCTGGGTTATGCAAGTGTCTTAGGGTTTCCATTGCTGTGAAGAAACACCATGACCACCACAACTCTTTTTTGAGTAAGAAGAATCTATTTTTTTATTTAAAATTTTTTTTCATTTTACATACCAACCACAGTTCCTCTTCCCTCCCTTTCTTCCACTCCCCGCACATCCCCCTCACTCCACCCTCCCATCCATTCCTCATAGGAGGTAAGGCCTCCCTTGGAGAGTCAACACAGGCTGGCATACCACGTTGGGTCAAGACTAGGGCCTCCCACCCACCCATACCTGCATCAAGGCTGTGCAAGATATCCCACCATTGGGAAAGGGCTCCAAACAGCCAGTTCATGCACCCAGGATAAGTCCTGGTCCCACTGTCAGGGGCCCCATAAACAGATCAAGCCACAGAACTGTCACCCACATTCAGAGGGCCTAGTTTGGTCCCCTGAAGGTTCCCCAGCTGTCAGGCCAGAGTCCATGAGCTCCCACTAGCTAGGGTCAGCTGTCTCTGTGGTTTTCCCCAACATGGTCTTGACTCTCCTTGCTCCTATAATCCCTCCTCCTTCTCTTTACCTGAACTCCAGGAGCTCAGCCCAGTGTTTGGCTGGGGGTCTCTGCATCTGCTTCCATTACTTACAGAATGTAGGTTCTACGATGACAGTTAGGGTAGTCACAAATCTGATATCAGGCACCCTCTCCACTATTGCTACAAGTCTTAGATGGGATCACAGCAACTCTTATAAAGGAAATGCATTTAGTTGGGGTAACTTACATTTTCAGAGGTTTAGTCCATTATCATCATGGTGTGACAGGGTGGCGGGCAGGCAGACATAGTGCTGGAGAAGTATCTGACTGTCCTACATCTTGGCTTGCAAGCAACAGGAAGTGGACTGGGACACTGAATGTGGCTTGAGCATACATGAGACCTCAAAGACTGCATCCACAGAGACACACTTCCTCCAACAAGGCCACACCTCCTAACAGTGCCACTCCCTTTGGGGTCCTTTTTCTTTCAAACCACCACATTTGACTCCCTGGCCCCCCAAAATGCATTTAGTACAACTTCAAAAGTTCCCATAGTCTCATACAATAAAGTTCAAAGTCTCTTCTGAGATTCATGTACTCTCTCAACTGTCATCCCCTGTAAAATCAAAATCAAAAAACAAATCACATACTGCCAACATACAATGGCACAGGATATATATTACCTTCTAAAACGTAAGGAAGGGGACATATTGAGGAAATACTAGACCAAAGCAAGGCCGAAAACCAGCTGGGCAAACTCCAAACTCTGCATCTCCAGATTTGATGTCAAAATGCTCTTCAGGTCTCCAACTCCTTTCAGCTTTCTTGACGGCAACACACTTCTTCCTCCTGGACTGGTTGTACTCTCTGTTAGTAGCTCTCTTTGGTGGATATCCCACTGCTCTGGCATCTCTAACATCTTGGGATCAGGATCTATCCCTTGTGGTGATATATTGTGTCCCCCAATATATTGTACATCCTAATAAACTTATCTGGGGTCAGAAGATGGAACAGCCACTAGATAGACATAGAGGCCAGAAAATGGTGGCACACATGCCTTTGATCCTATCACTTGGGAGGCAAAGATCGATCCAGATCTCTGTGAGTTTAAAGTCACACTGGAAACAGCCAGGCATGGTGACTCACGCCTTTAATACCAGGAAATGAGCCTTTAATCCCAGGAAATGATGGCAGAAAGCAGAAAGGTATATAAGGCGTGAAAACCACGTCTCCTGTATGCAAAGGGTCTAGTCTGGTCCCATGCAGGTTCCACAGCTGTCAGTCTAAAGTTCGTGAGTTCCTATGAGCTTGGTTCTGTAGATTTCCCCATCATGATCTTGACCCCATCCCACTTGCTCATATAATCCTTCTTGCCTCTCTTTGACTGGACTGCTGGAGCTCAGACTGCTGCTTGGTTGTGGATCTCTCCATCTGCTTCCATCAGCTACTGAATGAAGGCACTATGATGACAGTTAGGGTATTCACCAATCTAATTACCAGGGTAGGCCAGTTCAGGCATCCTTACCACTATTGCTAGTAGTCTAATCTGGAGTCATCCTTGTGGATTCTTGGGAATTTCCCTAGCACTGGGTTTCTCCATTGCCCCATAATGTCTCCTTCTACCAAGATATCACTTTCATTGCTCTCCCACTCCCACTCAGTCCCTCCCCCAGCTCATCGATCATCCTGTTCCCTCATGTTCTCATTCCCCATCCACTCCCTTCTATTGCTCCCCCATCCCCAGTTTACTCATGTAAATCTCCTCTGTTTCTCCTTCCCAAGGTGTTCCATATGTCTGTCTTAGGGTCCTCCTTGTTTTCTAGATTCTCTGGAGCTGTGGGTTGTAATCTGATTATCTTTTGCTTTACATCTAGTATCCACTTATGAGTGAGTACAGACCATGTTTGTCTTTCTGAGTCTGGGTTACCTCACTCAGGATATTTTCTAGTTCGATCCATTTGCCTGCAAATTTCATGATGTCCTTGTTTTTTACAGCTGAGTAATACTCCATTGTGTATAATATGTACCATATTTTCTTTATCCATTCTTCGGTTGAGAGGCATTTAGGTTGCTTCCAGGTTCTGACTATTATGAATAATGCTGCTATTAACATAGTTGAGTATGTGTCCTTGTAGTATGATTGAGCATCCCTTGGGTATATGTCCAAGAGTGGTATCATTGGGTCTTGAGGTAGATTGATTCCCAATTTTCTGAGAAGTCTACATACTGATTTCCAGAGTAGCTATACAAGACACACAATATTTGCCTATCACTTATCACTTATAAACTACTACAGGTTAAAATTAAAGAGAAAATGTGCTACATAATACAGTCTTCCCTATCTGCATATTCCACAGAACACTAAAATTTGTATAATAAATCCTAATTTGGATCATCTTCAAAATGTCCATTTCCTGCAGATATTATCTGTAGCTAACTTTTTGTCCCTCCTCATGAATTAAAATGTGGAAAATTAATTGCACTCATCACACCCATTATATTCTAACTTCTGAAAGGTTTCTCAAATAAACACCAAAGAATGAAATATAATACTAACTTTCATGAAACCCAAGGACTTATCACTGACATTAATCACATCAATTAAAATTAAATCTAAAAGTTTATTACACATTACCCTTTCTCCTTCAAAACTAAAAGTGGCCTAAAAATAAACACCTATTCCTAAGACATTCATTTTAATATCCTCAACTAAAACTAAAGCAAAAAAGAAACAGAATGAAAAGGAAAAGTCTGGGGATAAAGAGGAAGGAGTGGGGTAGAGGAGGAAAAGGAGAAAATTAATTTCTCAAAACATAAAATTTTAGATATTATAAAGTGCTTCAAAATCAGGGGCTTAAATGAGATTGATATTTATGTTTTTTTTTCTTTTTCTCTCATTTTACACTTTCCCTCTCAATATCCCAAAGACAATGATGGTGTTGTGCATTCCAAAAGGAGTAATGTTTGAAGATAATTGTCAGCTTCAGCCAATACTGCTCAGAATGAGATCAGTATTCTCAACCTCTTAAATACACTATAATATATACCAAATATTTGGTATATATATGCATATGCTGTTTATGATATATATATATTTGGTATATATATATATATATATATATATATATATATATATATATGCTGATATTTATTCAGCCAATACTAAAAGCAATTGTTTGCTAATTGCTAACTCTTCTCAAATGTTTTCCAAGTATTGACTCATCATCACAGTAATCTGAGGTGTAGATACTATTTTCTAATTCTATAAATGAGATTTCATCACATGACTAGCATTGGCATAGCATGTAAGCATAAGGACCTGAGTTTGATCACCCAAATGTGCCTGAAAATGCCTTGCATTCCAAGTGCTAGGAGGCTGAAGCAGCAGGATCCCTGGAGCTTGTGGATCACTCAGTCTAACTACTTGGTGATCTCCAGGCAAGAGAGAGAAATCTTGTCTTAGGAGAGGTGAAGGCAGAGTAATCCAGCATGGGGAACAGGTTCCCAAAAGCCAGCTAGGTGCCAGGGACAAATACTGATGTCATTGCTAGGAGCTTTACAAAGAGACCACGCTACGTAACTGTCACACACATACAGAGGGCTTAGGTCGGTCCTACACAGGCCCCCTAGCTGTAGGTTCAGAGCCCATGAGCTCCCATGAACTCAGCTCAGCTGTCTCTGTGGGTTCCTCCATCATGACCTTGCCCCCCCAGGCTCATACAATCCCTCCTCCCTGTCTTCAGCAGGACTCCTGGAGCTCAGCCCAGTGCTTGGCTATGGATCTCTTCATCTGCTTCCATCAGTTACTGGAGAGAGTATCTCTGACGACTATTAGGGTAGTCACCAATCTGATTACAGGAGAAGGCCAGTTCAGGCACCCTCTCCACTATTGCTAGGAATCTTAGCTGAGATCATGCTTATGGATTCCTGGAAGTTTCCCTGGCACCAGATTTCTCCCTAACCCTGAAATGCCCTCTCACACCCAGCCCATCCAATCTGCTCCCTCAAGTTCCCATTCCCCTACCCAACCCCTCTCCCACCCCCAGTTTACCCAGGAGATCTATTTGCCCTTCCCAGGGAAATCCATGCATCCCTTTTTGGTCTCTCTTTGTTATCCACAGCCTCTCTGGGGCTGTGGATTGTAGGTTGGTCATCCTGTACTTTACTCCTAAAATCCACTTATGAGTGAGTACGTAGCCTTGATGCAGGGGCAGGAGCTCAGTCCTACCTCTGCTTGATACCTTGTTCAAGTCCATAGGCGTCCTACCCCTTTCCGAATGGAGACAGAGGAGGAGTGGATGGGGAGGTGAGTGAATGGGAGTCAAAGGAGTGGGGAATGGGAGGAGAGAAGAGAGGGGAAACTGAGGTCAGTATGTAAAATAAATGAAAAAAGGCAATTAAATAAAATTTAAAAAAAATAAAGATTAAAAAACAAAAATAAATAAATAAAAGAGGTGAAGGCATTCTTGAAGATGACTTCTGAGGCTATCCTCCAACTGCTACATACACATGCGCATGCGCGCTCGCACACACATGCAACCATGACATATGTCAACATAGACATAACATACAATATATGCACACACAAACATACACATGCATTAAAAATGTGCATTGATTACCTATGTCACAGTGCAAGGCACAAGGGGTCCAAAACAATGATAAAGACAAGTGTGCTCTCTTTCCTTGGAAGGAGTCTGGATAGAAACTTAAAAATAGTAGAGATGGGAGCTCACAGAGTCTGAACCAAGGAGCCTGCACAGGACCAACCTAGGCCCTCTGCATATATGTCACAGTTGGGTAGCTTGATCTATATGTGGGACTCCTGGAAATGGGAGCAAGGGTTGTCCCCAGTGCTTTGACTGGCTCTTGGGAGCCTATTCCTCATGCTAGATTGTTTTGCCCAACCTGAATACAGGAGGAGGTGCTTGGTCTTACGGCAGCTTGATACACCATGCTTTGCTAAAGCCCATTGGAGGCCTGCCCCTTCCTAAGTGATTACAGAAGAGGGATGTATTGAGGGGAAGAGGGGGAGGGAGTGGGAGGAAAGGAGGCTGTGGTTGGGATGTCAAATTAATTAATTAATAAAATAATAGTGAAACAAACAACTGAAGAGGTGAGAAAATAATGACTTTGAAGATGAATATAGACTACGCTTGAGAGACTAGATTTGACTTCCTTGACAACAGGAATCAACAGAAGGCATCTATCTATCTATCTATCTATCTATCTATCTATCTATCTATCTATCCTCTATCTATACATATACCTGTCAATCGATTATCTACCACCTATATATCTATTATCTATATATCTATTATCAACTTGTCATCTATCACTTATATCCTTTATAATCTATTGATTCATTTATCCATCAACTGTTATTTATCTATCTAGTAGTACTCACTTATCCATCTATCATCTATGTACTGATCTATCAATAATTGATTTACATCTGTCTGTTGTCTATTTATCTATCTCCTAACTATCATCTATCTATCTATTCTAACATAGTTTGTAGACCCAAATATATTATTAATACTGAAAAAAATAAAAAATAAATATGATGTACTTGTATGTCAACTCTTTTGTATTGAAAAATTACCTCATAAAGGGAGGAGAGAGGCTCATGGGACTCATAAAATAAATCTACAAGTCTGAAAAAGCTCCTGAAACTTGCAAGATTCACAATACCAATTCTTAAAGGTCACATGAACAATAATAATTGCTGGGCAGAGGAAACTCTACTACTGGCTGAGCTGCCTGCAGGAGAGCTCTCTGACCTGTAATGCTCCCTGCAAGTCATGCAGGAAGCTCCAGGGATTCAACTTTCATGAGTTGTTACCTACGCTGGGCAGAGCTTTCCGGTGATGCAGCTGAATTTGAGTCAACCAATAGGCAGTTCTAATACACTCATAAGTTCCCTAAATTTGTGTAGTCTCATTTCTTTGGTCCGTCACTGGTGCCTTGTCTGAGTTGAATGGATGTTTGTTTCATCTCCCCAAGAAAAGCCACACAGCAAGATTCAGCACTAGAATTGGGGATGGGATCTTCAAGGTGGTAAATCCAGTATATCACAGCCAGACCACACAGCTCCAGTGACAAGTTAACTCTGAGATAGGAATCCTCAATATTCCTGAGAGCAAGCTCACAAGCAGCAATCAAAATTCCAACTGACTCACTGCATTGTTATTTCAACTATAGCTCATTAGTTATCTCATTGAGGATGCAGGAAAAGCATGAACAGTAGACTTCCTTTAAAGCCACATATGTGTCCACCCTACCATAAAGCCACAAAACATGATCCAGACAGTAAATTAAAAGAAAACTCAACCATAAGGTATTAATAAGTGTGCCAAGGCTATCTACCCAGTTAGTAATGTAATTTATATAGAAAAACTTGCTTACATATAACTTATTAACAAAAAATATAATTATGAAATAAGCTAAACCTATGGGTATATGTCTTCAGTGGGTCAATGTACTAGATAAACAGGTTAAATTTTTAACTATTAAAACTGGAGTGAAAACAAGTATTTTTAAATAATGTTTAATTTTTTGCATTTATTTATTGTGTGTGTGTGTATATATACATGTGTCCATGTGCACACATGAACACATATCATGGTGTGCACGTGGAGGTCAGAGGACAACTTGCAGAAGTAAGGTTTCTTCTTCCTTCATGTGGATTCAAAGGATTAAACTCAAGTCATCAGGCTTACTGACAGGCACCTTTACCTACTGAGTCATTTTGCCAGTCCTACAGCAAGTATTCGATGATAATACATTATCTCTAATTCTTAAAACTATAAAGATATAATTTTTCTTATACATCAATCAAGATGCCCATTTATTCTAAATTTATATAATCTCTGAAAAAAACTATCAGGTTTTCTCTGTGACCAAACTTTATAAGTTTATTGTTAAGGTCTTTTGAGAATAAAATAACAATAGCAAAGAACACAATAATAAATGTTAATAATAAGGGCAGAGGGTTAGACCCTTCAATAATAAAATATATTGTGGGCCCTCTAGGATTAAAGTAGTTTAATAACAGAACATGAAATTTTCAGTCTAATAAACACAGACCGATAAACAAGCTATCTATTCTGACTTATTTGTCAAAAGCCAAATGTGAAAACATACACCATACACAAGTTATAAGGAAATTAGCCATCTCTAGTGTTTCTGGTTGGAGTGAAATATGAAGGTGAAATTAGTAATTTATTATAAAATTACATGTGTATTTATGTATATGCTATTTCATCCAAAAATCCCACCCCTGAGAGCCTGTCTTAGTTTTCTGCTACTGTAATAAAAGCATGGACCCAAAACAGCTTGGAAGAGGAAAGGATTTCTTTGGCTGACATTTCAGGTCACAGTCCCTCACTGAGGGAAGCTGAGTCAGGAACTGAAACAGAAACCATAAAGGAACTTCCTTCAGGAATGAAAGTTCTTACTGGCTTGCTCCCTCTGGCTTGTTCAGCTACCATTTTTATATAACCTAGGTCTACCTACCTAAGGGATGACACTGCTCACAGTGGGCTGGGCCCTTCTACAATGATTAGCAATCAAGAAAATACCCCTACAGATACATCCACAGGCCAATCCAATGGAAACAATTTTTCAGTTAGGCTCCTTCTTCCAGTGTGTACAAGTTAACTACCAAGATTAGCTATGACAAAAGGTATCATGAAGTTACAACTGAATAATAAAAAAATGCATGTACACCAGCCTGTACAGACTTTTCATAGCACTTACTCAATTTCTTTTAGGAGTCTGACTGAATGACACTGAGATTATCTACTGAACTATGATCTAAGCAGTTGGATTTTACATGATTACACAGCCTAGTTTTTTTTTAAATTGTTTTGTTTTTGAGAGACTTTCACTATGTAACCCAGGCTGACCTCAAGCTGAAGATTCTTCTGCCTCAGCCTCACTATGCTTAGATTGCAGTTATAAACCATCACACTCAACTTAAATCTCATTATTTTAATGCAATGCATAGATATTATAAGATAAAATAAATGGTCCTAATCTATAATTAGCTGGAAGATAACCATAACCATTGTAACGAAGCTACCTGGGTAACTTTGAAACACAATAAATTTCTTGCAATGTCAGGAGGGGAACACTACAACACTGCAATTGATGAAGTCAGACAACTATATACGAAATAGCTCCCTGTAGCTTTTTTGGCATTTTATTGCTGAAAGCAAAACTGGTATAATGTCCAGGGTTATAGAATGTAGGTAATGTAGGTAAATGACATGGATTCTTATATGATATTCTAATTCCACAATTTCTGCTATTAAAAAAAACTTAATTTCTGGAGCAGGAGAAATAAGATGGGGAGTTGATATGAGAGGAATTAAGGTAAAAACTGTAAATTCTCCTAAGTTTGAATTAATGGTATCAACACAACTATTGGTTTATAATCTTTAAAAACAAGTCAGGAGGGATGGGACTAGGTCCAGCCCCAACTTGATATGACAGCCTGTGTTGACTACCCAAAGAAGGTCTTACCCTCTATGAGGAAGGGATGGGGGTAGGATGGGGATAGATGGGGGGAGCGGGAGAAGAGGAGGGAGGAGAAACAAGGTTTGGTATGTAAAAGAAAGGAAAAAGTTTTTTTAAGTAAAAAAAAATATAAAATAAAATTTTTAAAAAGACTGGGGGGAAAAAAACAAGTCTAGGGGCTGGGGAGGAGCTTCGGACAGCAAAGTGCTTGTCCTGCAAGTGTGAAATCCTGAAATTGATTCCCAGAACTCAAGAAAAGAGTTTAACACAATGATCAACATTTATAATCCAAGTTCTGGAAAGGCAGGAACAAGAGGACCCTTGGGGCTCACTGGCCAGGTAGTCTCACTGAATCAATGAGCTGCAGGTTCAATGAGGGACCCTGTCTCCAAAAAAAGGTAAAGAGTGATAGAGGTGGACCCCTGGCATCAACCTCTGGCCTCCACACATAGGCACATGTTCATGTGCACACACACACACACACACACACACACACACACACACACACACACACACGCACATGCACACACGCACATACACATGCACACGCATATGCACATACACATGCATGCACTCACGTTACTTATTTCCTGGGATCGTCCACTGAGAAGCTATTCCATTAGCAATGATGACACCTGCAGACAATATTGTGATGTCCAAATATTCATTCCCATTGGAAAGAACCAGAGATCCCTGTAGAGATGACTGTTTTTCAGATATGGTTTAGATTTGGCTGGTATCCTACCTTAGGAGAAAGACCCAATAAAAGAATATAAGTTTCTTATCAAAGCACTCATAAAGCAACCTAAATAAATCTCTCCTGGTCAAAGTGGAGACAAGTTGTATAACAATAAAAAGAATAGCCAAAATGGATTGAGGTTGTTTGAATCTTAGATTGTCTTTTAATAAAATAAATAAATAAAAATAAATAAAAAAAAAACCCAGCTATCAGGACAAAGGCTGAAAGATCAAAGACGCAGAGCAAGCCACAGACACCACCTATTACCTCACCAACTCCTCTGACTGAAATCCTATGAGTCTTCACCCCAAAGGGTCTCAGCTGAACTGCTTTAGTTCCTGTTTCCTCACACCTTATATACCTTTCTCCGCCCAGCCATGTCACTTCCTGGGATTAAAGGTGTGTGTGCTTCCCAGTCCTGGGATTAAAGATGTGTGCCACCACTACCTGACTCTGTTTCCAGTGTGGCCTTGAACTCACAGAGATCCAGATGGATCTCGGTCTCCCAAGTGATAGGATTAAGAATGTGTGCCACCACTGTCTGGCCTCTATGTCGAATCTAGTGGCTGGCTCTGTCCTCCGATCCCCAGGCAAGTTTCTTAGGGCACACAATGTATCACTGCAGATTGAAATGTATCAAGGATGTCTGTTTTGTGTCTACACTTTATGCTCTCTCTGTTGTTGTAAAATATATGAGATCATTAAAGCCACCCTAAAATGAATAACATGCCAACTGACCCTCATAGGAGAACACTTCCTAATTCATTAGTCTGAAAACTATTAGCTGTGAATAGAAGAAATAAACATTGATCCTGATTTCCCTACACAAATTGGGCTACTAGGTACTACATGAGAAAAAAAATATTAGATTTAAACTATAATAATTTGCAAATTCTAAGGAAAGGGTAGATCTACAGCAGTACTTGCATCTGGGAGCATTAGAAAAAGAAAAAATAAGTCCCTCTCTGAGCCACTATATTTGTTTTCCCTCTATCACGGGGATAAATACCATAACCAAAAGCTTACAGTTCTCAGGTCACACCCCATCACTGAGGGAACACAGAGTGGGAACTCAAAGCAGGAGCCTGGAGGCAAGACCTGAAGCAGAAGCTCTAATCGGACATTTCCTGTTCCAACCACCTATTCACAAATATCCGGCAGCTGCTTCACAAATTACCACACAGAAGCTTGCATTAATTAAATGTTTGACTAATAGCTCAGGCTTGTTACTAACTAACTCTTATATTTTAAGTTAACCCATATTCCTTATTTACACCCAGCCACATAGAGGTACCTTTATTAGCATGGCATGTTCATTTCCTGCTCCCTCTTTGTCTGGCTGGTGACCCTCTGACTCCGCCCTTTTCATTCCCATCATCCTTAGTTTTGTCTCCCTGCCTATACCTCCTGCCTGGCTACTGGCCAATCAGCATTTTATTAAACCAATCAAGTGACATCTTTACAGTATGCAAGAGGATTATTCCACAGCAAGAAGCCATGGAGGATCACTGCCTACTGGCTTGCTCCTCATGCCTTGCTCAGCCTGCTTTCTTGCACAACCCTCCAAAGGGTGACACCACACACAGCAGATTGAACCCATCCACATCAGTAGTTTTAAAATAAATAATTAAAAACTTACAGACTTTCCTTTAGGTCAATCTGATGGAGGCATTTTCTAAACTGACATTCTTTCTTCCTGGATACACTGAGGTTTGTGTCAAGTTGGCAAAAACCAACCATCATCGTCCCTCACAAGTCACTTTTGCCTACCATCAATTAACCAACAGATTTGTCTGATTGGGCCTCTAGGATCACCTATCAATTTTTAGAAAATTCAGAGGACAGAGCCAGAGCCACATGGGCACAGTACACAAAATCCAGTCTCAGGGAAAAAAAATGGTTCAACTAATTCAATGAATGATTTTCAATGAAAGTGTGAAAAAAAGCTATCAATTAATAATTATTTGAGAGATTCATCAAGGAATAGTAACATTTGATAGTTATTTAGATCACAATTCAAATAAACACAGAAAAAGTCATCCATTTTTAACTTTCACAAGACAATTAAAAAGTTCAACACTGATATTTAAAACATAAAAAATATTCATCAGGACTGAAAACATAGGAGAATTCACTTATTTATATCTATCACTATTAATGTTATCTTATTCCTTTCTAGGTTAATTGACCATTTATTTTTCCTTTGAAAACAAAGTTTGTCAAAAATCATTCTGAGGCAATAGAAATATCACCTTTTGACCATATTCTTAATTGATTCTTTGATCATTTAATACATTTATACAGGTATTTTGATCATATACACCTCATATTACCTGCTCTTACCCTCTCCCCACTGAACTTCTTCCTAGCAAATTCCCCTCTTCATGTGTTTTTGTCTATGACACACTGCATTTCATTAGGATCTGTAACATATCTGCCTGGACCAATTCATCTGAATGTCTTGAACAACTTGGATGTGTCTTTCATCAGGAACCCCTTACCCTACAGTCACGTTAATAAGCCAGAAAAGTCAGTGCCTGTCGTAACCACCCCAGATTACTTAGGAAGATGTTCAGACACAATGAAATCTCAGAGACAATCACTTAACTGCTTCAAGATGATGAGATGGGTACATGGCCACAGAAACCCTTTGCTGGAGCTAAACATAGCCCTAGAAAACCATCCATTCCCAATTACAAACTAGGATTTGTTTCCTTCAAATATTTACTTTCTATTTTCAGATGTATTGTTTTATTCCCTGTGGACCAGGGAAAACAAGAAAAGGAGGAAGAGAAAGGAGGGGGAAGAAGAAGGAGGAAGAGGAGGAGGAGGAGGAGGAGGAGGAGGAGGAGGAGGAGGAGGAGGAGGAGGAAGAAAGACAATGAGGATGGGGAGAGGAAGAAAAAGAAGAAATTGAATGGTAAAAGAAAAACCATCTTTTAATGACTCTCAAATGAAAATTCTGAATAAAGTCATAAAAAGTTAGCAACTGAAAAAAAAAGAGCTACAATGTGACACCCTATTTCAGAAGCCTTCTAATCTTCAGTCCTTTTATCCCAAATATCCAAACTTCGTTATGGAAGAACAATTCCAAAATCCAGGAGTCTTCAAATAATTGCACTTGAAATTAGTAGATAAAAAAAGAAATTAGGAGATAATAAAAAATTGAATATAGATTCTTTTCTCATTAAACTTCCCCTAAGCTTTTGTATTCTTTCATGATGTACATTTTGAATCAATAATTTCTATGAGAAATCCAATGTTCTACTGAGATTTTAAAAAACTCATCTAACTTCCACTGTCAAGGACATTAAAGTAAGCAGTTCCATTCTACAGAAGAGAAATAACTCCCCAGATTCACAAGAATGAATACAGAAGAAACACAGCTGTTATGGAAGCAATCCTAAGGGGAAAAAATGAAAAGGCAACTGAGGATGTGTAGGAACAATAGAAGAACAAGGTCAAACTAAATTTATTGTAACAACATTTTTTGAGAAAATTCTAGAAAGCTGTTGAATAAACTAGAGCAGTGCACAGCCCTCCTCTTCAGCCAAGGGTCCCTCTACTAACACAGGACCTCTCCTGTACCAATCCTCACCCCACATCTTCACAACAGTGTGATTAAGCTTCCAACTGGCCAGGTTTCATGGTGGGATGAAAGTATTCTTCCACACTCTCTGTTTGTGAGGAAAAGTGAGAAACCCTAAATTTCTGTTCTCCCAACTCAGACCAAAGCCTGGTTTTCTTCTCCCTCCCAGAAAACTCAAATGCTGGGGTAGTTTGAGGGTGAGGATCTGCATTCAGATCTCAACCACAGTTCCTGGGGATAGCTCCACAACTGGTCGACGTTTTCCCAGGACAGTTGGTGGTGGCATAACCCACCATTACTTTCTCAAACCATCTCCATGGGCAGTGTCTGCTTGGTCCCTGATGAGATTTCTATTGGCAAGGCCTTGCTCCTTCAGAGCCCTGGGAAATTGTACAACATTGCATCATCCTTCTAACTGCATTTTCCGCAGCCATTTGTGGTTGTTGGAGATAAAGTCCAGTTTTGTTCTCATCTGTTGTGTTCTCAAGATTTCTTCAGAGCCCTCATCAATCCCACCTGTCAGCATGGAACATTGTATTCTAACTCTTGCTCTTCAAAGAGCAACTAGAGAAGCAACAGCTTTTGGTATCAACTGGGAATTGACTAGAACTGCAGGAAATCTCCCCAGACCTCAGGCCTACTGTACTTTATGAAAAGCTCTAGACGATTCTTTTTTTTCCCAATGTTTTCAATTGCATTTATTTATCTGATTGTTTGTTGAGGGGTCATGGTATATACCATGTATATGGAGGTCAAATGACAACTTCTGGAAGTTGGTTCTCTCCTTCCACCATGTTGGTTCTGGGGATTGAACTTAGATGGTCTGGTTTTGCAGCAGATGCCTTAACTCACTGAGTAATCTCACCAACACCTATGGGGTTCTTGTATAGTATTTATTTGAGAAGCTGGGCCTGGGAAGATGGTTCAGTCAATGAAGTGCCTGCCTTGTAAGCCCGATGACCTGAGTTCTGATCTCCAGTGCCCATGTAAAATCTATGCCCATACCCATCTGACATCTCAGTGCTAGGAGTGGGAGGATAGAGACAGGAGAGTCCCTAGAGCTCATTAACCAGCCAGGCTAGCCTAACAGATGAGTTCCAGGTTCAGTGAAACACCCTCTCTCAAAAGCTATGATGGAGTATGATGGGAGAAGACATCTGTCACTGGCCTCTGGCTTCCACATGCATGCACACACCTACTCAAACATCCACAACCACACATGCAAAGTGTGAGAAGTCAAACACAGAAAATGAATTTTTATTTCATTATGTTACATTCCCATATAAAACAAAGAGGCATACATTCAAATTTTCTTTGGGGACCAGTCCTTATTTTGAAGTGTAAGTTTCTAAGGGAATTTCCAACGGCCACAGAGCAGGTCTGAGTTATACCCATATGAGGCATATGTGGAAATTGACAAATGGTTTTCTGTGCTAATATGGAAAGCAATGACAATTGGTGCCAGCTGCTTTCATTTGCAAACCATATCTCATGTTTGTGCAAATAATGACAAGTAGAAGACTCTCTAGTCTTCCCACCAAATTTACATGTCATATAACATGTAATGTCTCTTTCAGTTTCATAAAGATGTCCATAATGACACTTTCTTGGGCCTGTTCCTTATGACAAAAAAAAATCTGAAAATGATTTTTAGAGTTCTCTGAATTAACTGTAACTGTGTAACAGTCCTGCAGTCACTCCAGAAATTCTGCCAGTTAAACTCTCTATGTCACTGTCTTGGGTTGTTTTTACCTATGAAGTCTAACCTGGCATTTAAATACCCCCGCGTCATCTCAGCCAGGCATCTTTAGAGAACGGGCTTGACAGGCAGAGTATTTAACAAGCAGTAGCATGATTCCGAGCAAGCATTTCTGAGAAGTCTGGCATACTTTTCCATTAGAAAGATCACACACAACAAGATAGGCCAGATTTCTGGGTCCCAGCCTACTATCCTGAGTCTCTAAGTTCGGTGGAGAAGAACATGGAACTAGGTTCAGGGTCAGTTGCCTAGGCGATGCCAAATAAAATTCTTCAAGAACCATCCCTTGAAGGACATTGTATGGAGATGTTACACCATCGTAGATTCATCCCAACCCAGACTCTGAGCACAAATCTGCTCCCAGCCATAGTTTACAAGATCGAATTTCTCATGGTTATGGTTCAGACCTTTACAGCCCCATTTAACACAAAATGTGTTCTTGCCTCAATGACGTGGTCAGCTAGTTCCCTGTAATTTTCCTATCAACAACTGAACTCCCTACCAGTCCTTTATTCCCTGGTAGTTAAGGATCCTGTCCTCAAAGCACAAATTACCCCTGATACAGTCATGGAAAAATTCTTTAGGCTCCATCTACAGCCAGCTTTTGGAAGAAGACTTTGCTGTCTACCTGCTGCCTGCCCTGAAGACCCCTGTCTGTCACCTGAGTCTTTGCTTTAATTAAGGATGGAGTGTTCATTTTTATCTACGAAACTCTGATCCTTTGAAACCTCATATAGAACTCAAATAAAATGAAAACAGAGAAATTTTTCTGTAATGAAATGGTGATGAAAAAACATGCATAACTGAACATTCTCCCACTCTGAGACAAACGCACACCTTTACACTTTCATATACATGTTTACTTACTTGCATGCACACAGAACTACTACTACTACTACTACTACTACTTCTCTCTCTCTCTCTCTCTCTCTCTCTCTCTCTCTCTCTCTCTCTCTCTCACACACACACACACACACACACACACACACACACATACACACACACACACACACACACACACACACACACACACATGCACATTGGACACTGAGGTGATCCTGCTGATCTGGTGATCCTCACCATCTGAAATCTTTACTCTGTGGTATGGATCACGTTGTAGTGGACAATTGCGCTGTTGAACTGTCCTCCTACATAAACTCCTGGTTTAAATCTATCTTCTAAAGTACATGACAGACTGTCTCTTCTTGAAATCTAATTCATTCCTGTGTTCCCATTTCCAGTCCTATATCTTAATCTATGGGTTTAGCTTAAATTCCTGTCCAAATATAACTCCACAGGATCCATTCAATCACTTACCAAGCTTGACTTGTTTACATGCTTGTATAAATTCTCCAGAAAAAAAAAATGATCTTACAAGTTTATTGCAGTTAGAATTGGAAATGACTACATATAACTTAATAATCATTTAGGTTATATAAATATCTTAAATAAGTAGTGAACGTCTTGATACTGTTATAAATTACAGTTTTAAAACTCAAATTTACGTTTTTCAGTGCAATGAGCTGATATTGCATATTGACCAGGTATCCTGCAACTTTGTTGTATTTATTAATTATATGGAAAGGTTTTTGGAGTATTCTACATAATACCTGCAAATATTAATAGCTTAATGTATTTCTTTCTAATCTAAAGATTTTATATTTCTTCTATTTTTGTGATTACATAGGCTTGGACCTCTAAATATGATGAGGATAAGAAACGATGGAAGTAAATACTCTTGTGTTTTCTCAGTCTTAGAGGGAAAGTATTCTCTCTGTCATCATTAAGGATATGCAAGCCTTCATTTAAATGCTTGCTATCTTATATACAATGTTTCTATCTGGAGTGTGCATGTGAGTTGTTACAGTGAACAGAGGGTGAACACTGTCAAGAAGACAATATTCCTGAGTGTAAAGGTATGATTCATTTCATTCACTGTTTTTGTTTTTAATATTAAACCATCCTTGAATATCTAAAGTAACTACCTACTAGGTATTGCTATTTTCCTCTTCATATGTTGTTGCTGGATTCAATTTTCTAATATTTTATGTAGATGTTTACATTCACATTTATGAATGATATTCCTTTGTGGTGTTCATTGTTTAGATGTTTATGTCTGGTTGTAGTGTTAGTGTCAGTCTGGTCTCATAAAATGAACTGATAACACTATCATCCTCTATTTTCTGAAAAAGTTTATGTGTAATTAATATCATGTCCTCTTTAAGCCAATGAACAAACTCATGAATGAAGATAACAAAGCCAAGATTTTCCTTTGTAAGCATTTATTTCTTTTTTTAAAAAATATTTAATTATTATATTATATGTATGAGTATTTTTGCATGCATGTACGTATGTGTACCACATAAATGTCTGATACCTACAGAGTTAGAAGAGGACACAGGATCCCCTGGAACCAGATTTAAGTCAACTGTGAGCCTCCATGTGGGTGCCGGGACCTCTGCAAGAGCATTAAGTGCTCTTAACCACTGAGCCAACTCTCCAACATGCATGATTTTTTAAGTGTGTGTGTGTGTCTGTGTATATATGCGGGAAGGCCCAAAGTCCACATCAGGTATCTTCCTCTATTGTTCTCTGTCTTATTTTTGAGACAGGATCTCTTACTGAAGCTGGAGCTCAGTGTCTTTGCACTCTTCCCCATATCCACACCATCTCTCAGTACCCAGATTAAGGATTGTGCCACTACCGTGCCCAGCTTTTTATGTGTGGGTCCTTAAGTTTCAAACTCAAGTCCTCATGCTTATAGGACAAGAACCTTACTTCCTGGGCCATCTCTCCAGCCATCTTTCATGAAATTTTTAGTGAGTAATTGTATAATTAGTTTTGTGTTGCTGCTACCAAAGTAACTGATAGAAGCAGCTGAAAGAAGGATGTATTTACTTTGGGTTCCAACTTGAAAGATTTAGTCCATCATGGGAGGAAGCCTGTGGCAGAGAAGTTCATATCATAGCAGGCTGAGAAGCATAGAAAGGAGGAATACCCGTGCCTGTTGGCTTTCTTGCTCTCCTTGTTTATTACATCCAGAACCCTAGCCTATCCAGAACACCAACATTCAGGCTGTTTCTTCTCCTATACTTAATCCTGTCTGGATACACTAGCAGGCATGCCTCACCAATCTCCCAGATGATTCTAAACTCAGACAAGCTGACATGCGCTTTAACCATCACACTAAACATAAATTTATTTTGCTTGTCAATTTCACTATTTTTAATATTTTTTGTTTTACCTGTTATCAAATATTTTAATTTACTATATGGAAAGGCATGATTTAATCTACTTCAGATGACCTGATCTCCTTTGTCCTGTCTATAAAGTGCCATTGAATGACACTATTCAGTAATGTTCTTTCTCAATTTTCTTTTTGTTTAATTTTTGTTTATTCTTGAGAATCTTGTATAGGATTACAGTGCAATACAATCATATCTAGCCTCCACTCTCCTCTCCAACTTCCCTCATGTATCTCTCAACACATGTCCCTCCCAAATTCATGTGCTTATTTTTAATAACCTACTAAATCCATTATCTGTCTGCATAAGTATGGGTATGGACTCATCCACTAGAGCATGGGAACTCTATCAGTATCCCCACCCTCATGAAAGAATGACTTCCCCTTCTCAACAAAGTATCAACTGCCAACATGTCCTCAGTAAAGAATAGAGCCTGGATATCTCCACCCCAACCACTCCAGAATTTTGGCTATCTTGCTCTTGTACAGGTCTTGTGCAGCTAACCACAACTGCTGTGAGGTCATGAGTTCCATGGCCATTTCATGCCCAGAAGACAACATTTCACAGCCTGAGATAATCCCTGGACCTTGTGTAGTGGGAAGGGGTTGATACAGGGGCCCATCTAGCACTGAGCACTCCATCTCTTATTCTCAGCAGTTATACATTTTCTCCGTGGACTGCTGCCCAATGTCAGAAAGAAGTATCTCACGCTGAGGCTGAAAGTAACTCAAATCTGCTACTATAAACATGAATATGTTTTTCAGCAAATGAGTACATGCATTCCACCAGTACTTTTAAATGTCTTGACCAAATTCATGGGAGGAGGGAAGGGTGAGAAAAGAGATGACAGGGTGACGTGGAGAGGGAATGTGCAATGTACCTACATAAACTTGTATGAAAACACATTCCTGTGTGGAAATGTCCCTTGTAGTAAGCACCATGTACAGTGGACATATACAAAAGGTTTTAATATGTTTTATGTTTTCAAGTAATTAACCTTTAATTTTACTAATTTTTCTCCACTGTGTAATTTGTGGGGAGGGAGCGGCGGGGAGAGAGGCAGGATTCTATCTCACTGACTTACACTCCAGATCTGGTCCTTTCTTCTATTTCTTTTGTTCTTAATTTCCTTTTCTCACCTATTGAGGATGAAGGTCAGGTAGCTGACTTGAGATCTTCTTTTTTCGTAACATAAATATTTGTTGTTATATTCATAAGTTTCTCCTGAAGCAATGTGGTTACCCTCTCTGAATATTCTGATATATGTCTTCATTTTAGCTCTACTCATGATATTTTCTAGCTCTTTTCATACATTCCTCTTTCACCAATTATTTTTCTGACATTGATTTCCAGTTTAATTTTATTATGATCCAAACACATGTTTAATTCATACCAAATATTTAAGTATGAAAAGGCTTGTTTTTTGCCTTTGTTGGTTATATTGGTGACTACTTGATGTGCCTGTGGAAAGAGTCACTTTTCTGCTGTTGCTAGGTGGAGTATTTGACAAATATTGGGTGTGCAAAATTGATTGGTAGTTTTAATGAGAAATTGTATGGCCTTTCTAGCTTTTTGTCTGCTAGGAAAACAACATAATGTTTATATTTCCTTATGTTTCCTTCTAACCTAGGTCTTCATAAAGTTAACCTTTTGCAAATGCCACATAGTTAGAAATTGTTTCTATATTAATCCCATATAATGGCATCTACTGATTAATTTGTCTGGGACATTTACATCTAAAATATGTACTCCTGAGGTTGAATTTAGGCCTATTGTTCTATTACTTATTTTGTCTTGTCCCAGAGTTGCTTTTTTTCCTACTTCCCTTTCCTGTCTTATAAAAACTTATTTCAATTATTTAATGCTTACTAGATTTAACCACTGGATTGTATTTATTTCTCTTTGAGTTTCTATGATTGTTGTAAATATTGCTGTATGTATGAAATCTTTTATGTTATAATTACAGTTGGTTTTTTGTTTGTTGTTTGGTTGGTTGGTTGGTTGGTTGGTTGGTTGGTTGGTTGGTTTTTTGAGACAAGGTTTCTTTGTGTAGCTCTGGCTGTCCTGAAACTTGCTTTGTAGACCAGGCTGGCCTGGAATTTAGAGATCCACTGGCCTCTGCCTCCTACATGCTGGGATTAAAGGCATGTGCCACCACTGCCTGGCTAGTTAATATTTTTAACATTTTAAGTAAAATGTTAAAGAGTTTTAATATATAAGTGCCTTCACCCTCCCTTTTTAATGTTACAGTGTTGAATGCATAGCTTTGAAAACCCCATCAGATAATATTATTACAATCCTTCATTTACATTTCTATGGGATGTGATATAGTTTCAATGTCTCCTCCAAAACTCACATAATAATTTGTCATTGTTCTCAAAAGTGGGACTTTTGAGAAGTTATTTGGGTTATGAGGGCTCCGTACTTCATGAATAGATCAGTGTCCTCACCAAAGAGCCAAGAACGGCTCTCTCTTTCCGCCCTGCACATTTCCTTCGCATGCCAATGCACTCCGTCATGTTATGATACAGTAAGAGGGGTAGTTTTAATTGTCAACTTGATGCAACCTAGAATCACCCAGAAAGAGAGTCTCAATGGAGGACTCTCAAGCTCAGGTTGGCCTGTTGGGTATGTCTGTGGGAGTTTTTCTTGATTGTGTTAACTGCGGTTTGAAGACACACCCATTATGAGCATCGATGTTCCCTGGGTTTGGATTGTGGATGGTACAACAGTAGAAAGAGCAAGCAGAATACAAGCACACATGTATTCATCTCTCTCTTGAGAGATGTTCTATTTCTCTTGACTGGACATCTAACAACTTGCTTCAAGTTCCTGTTATCTTGACATGCCCACAGTGACAGTTATAACCTGGGATTATGAGCTAAAGTAAACACTTTCTCCCTTAAGCTGTTTTTGTCGGGGAATATTACCACAGCAACAGAAGGAAAAGCAGGACACAGGAGATGAAGAGAAAACCCTCTAAGAGAGCATCATTTCCCCAGATAGAGAATTATCAGCTGACACATCTGGGGATTTGTGGTTTTGTTTTCTTCTCAGTACTTCAAAAAGACATCAGATCCTGACTTCTCATCATGGTGATTTTTCAGTTCACTCAAATTACACGTCTTCCGATATACAGTGTGTCATTATTTGACGAGCTCCTTTCAAGATTTTTTTCTTGTCCTTGTTTTTCTGCATTTTGATTATGATGTGTCTGAGTCTGTTTTTTGTTGTTGTCATTTTGGGTTTTTTAGTATTTACCCCATTGGGGGTAGCTAAACTTCTGCGTCTGTGAACTTTCTCTTCCTTCATATTTGTAAGTTTTAAACCAGAAATTCCTTACATGTATTCTCTACATCTGTCCTTTTCCCATCATTCTGAAGCTCCATTGACATATTAGACTGTTTCATATTATCCTGTATGTCTCAGACACTGTTTACTTTTTTCCCAATTCATTTTTCTCTGTATTCTCATGTTGAATGATGTTTTATTAAAATAACCTAAGTTCACTGTTTTATCCTTTGCTGTCATTTCTACTTAGGCTGTTCTGTGGCATTTTTGGTTCATCCCTTATCTTTTACCATTGCACAACTTCTGTTTGCTGTTTTATAATTTCTAGGTTTAAAAAAAAAACTTCTTTCTACTGACTTTAAATGTGTTTACTGGTACTTACCTTGATATTTCTATCATTTATTTAAGCTGGAGGTATCTTCATTAGCTTCTCTAAAGAATTAGTCAAGCCCATTATCCTGGTGCACAACTCTAATCCAAGAATTTGAGAGGCTGCAGCAGGGCATTGCCATGAATTCAAGGTCAGCATGGCCTACCCACCAAAATCAGAGACAGAAAGAAAAAGGTTTCTGCTTCTTTCTACATAGATTGATTTTTAATTATGTCCTAGGTATTTTGAGTTTATTTTGTGTGAATTCTGTATTATTAAAAATCTACTTGGAATTCATTTTTCCCATAGACAAAATATGCAATTGTATTTATCACATATGCCCAGTAGTCAGTGATTCTAAATACAGCTCTGCCTTCAAAGACTGTGTTCTGCTGCACTGGGTGTGTCTCATGAGTTTACCTCTCAGAGGATGGCCTGATGTTGGCTTAAATTATGGTCAATGGTTTAGGTCTTAGTTAAATTCTCAGAACCAGAGGTAAACCTTGAACTTGTATGTGTCCCAGACACAGAATTGTGGAGTTCTTTTCTTCTACTGTCTCCTTGCTAGGATAGCTCAACATTAACAGGCTCACAGGCCTTTTTATTGCTGTTGCTGCCGCTGCTGCTGCTCTGACTAGAAAAATATAGGGATTCCTTTGTTCACACTATAGGACACGTGTTTTCACTCTCTTGGGGTACATAGATTGGTTCCCTATTGGAGTGTCACCCCCTATGACATATTGGAAAGTTCAAGATACAAGAGAAAAGTACAAAAAAAAAAATTTGCTAGCCATGTGTCTGATGTTATAGTCTATTTCATAACTTCCTAGTTTTGTTTACATTTAAGTATTTTCAGTTAATTTCATTTTGTATATTTCCAAAAGCTTTAGTTTTAACCACTGCAAAATATATGTCTGTATTATTCTATCTTGGACAGACCGGAATCGGAATAATCTATTTGTGGAATTTAATATGTATGGTTCTATAGAAATTGCCAGGGAATATCAGCCTTTTCCTATTTCTAGAGTCAAACATGATGACCCTGGACCACAATTTTATTGAAGCATTTTAACATTACTGGTTTTAAATATGATTTTAAAAGGGCAATATAATAATTTATTAGATGATAGTCCCAGCATGATTTTGGGTAATGCTTAAATATCATGAATCATTTTCCAAAGTTTTATGTGGAAAAAAAATGACGCAAAATGGGCTCTGCCTTGAGTTGTGTTTTACACCTTAATTTCACAATTTGTGTGTGGTTTGAAGGAAATCAAAACCATCGTATATCTAATCCTCTAAATGTCTATCAACCAAATATTTTGTTTTAGAGTCATTTGATATTTCAGACCCTAGTAGTGTTTTTTTTCCTTTGTTCCTTGTAAAAACAGGAAGTGATCATCTTCCAAAAGTAAATAAATGCAATCCTAAGAGGTCATGCTGAGTTCACAACTTCAGACAGAATTCACTGATATATTCCACACTTAGTAACTCAGTCTTTTTATTACTATTATTATTATCCTTTCTTTTTTCAGATCTAAAAAATCATCTGACATTAAGAACATTTACAAATATGAAACATCACCAATCTTAAAGTAATCCATATATTTAATTTTCTACAAAGGAGGAAAGTGCCCATGCAGACATCAAGGGAAAACTATGAAAACCTGAAACAACGCAGCCAAATCACTATATTGAATCAAACGCCAACGTAGAATAAATGACTATGGGCCTATATTGGCATAAATGAACCGTCCAATGAATTAAAAAGCACGCATAAGGAAATCACAGACATCCCTGTACTCACCGCACTCTGACACTGCTGTGGCTTGAATCTAGAATATTCCCCATAAGCTCATGTATTGAATGCTGAGAGGCCTTGGGAGATAGAACCCAGATGACTGGAGGAAGTAGGTCCCTGGGGTGGCCTTTTTGAAGATCATACCTCTTCCCTGGTCTTTATTCTGTTTCCTACCACCACCTTATGGAGAAATCTATCGCTCATGTTTCAGCTGCCGTTACCACCCCTTGCCCACCATGATGCACTGAAGTCTCAGGACCCATGCACTACAGTGTTCCCTCCCTTGTCTTGTTTCTGCCAGGTCCTTCAGTCACAATTACACAAAAGGAAATAATATAGCCACCAAATACAGGTTGTAGCTGTTTTCTCCACATCAAACAGTTCTCCCACTCTCTAAGCACCTCAAACAGGAGCACTACTATAGAGTTCCAACTAGATGTTCTATACCTGGAGTCAAGTCAGATCCGAAAAGTCCGGTCCTGTAAGGCTGCCCCTGCTTTTAGACTCCCATCGCTTCCCACTTAAACTGTTGTCGGACTTGAAAACTCTACTTCCTCAGCTTTAGTCACTTCTTAGAAGACTCACAGAGTTGAGGAAATCATTTTACTTATTAGATGACCAGTATATTGCAAAGGATAAAACCGAGACGGCCGCACCTGAGAAGTACGTAAGACAGCGCGTAGGGGAAGGAGAGCGCAGCTTCAGAATCCTTTACAAGTGCATTGTCTTCCCGGCAACCTCCACCTGTTTACTGACATCCTCCTTGGGGTCTTATGGAGGCTTCGATATGCCATCACGATTTACTAAACCATTGGCTGTGGGTTTTTAATTCAACCCTCAGCCTTATCCCCTTTCTGGGAGTCAGGAGAAGAGACTGAAAATCCTAACCTAAAAAATAATAAGAAGAAAAGTAAAAAAGAAAAGTCTGTCACAGACAAGAAACCAAGAAAACGCAGACAACAGGGTGCAACATTGTTTTTAGGATTTTTATCCTAAACTGTTAGGCTAAAGTGAGATAACTCTGAACAATGTTTGGGGGGTTGTTGTTTTTTATTAATGATTTACTAATGTGAAACCAGGGACACGATTCAGTAGGTAACGTGCTAACAGACCAGCATGAAGAGCTGAGTGCAGATCTCCAGCACCCACGTAAAAAATTGGGCATGGTGGTATGCATCTGTACCCCAGGACTAGGAAGGTGGAGACAGGAGAATCCCTGCGGCTCACTGGATGAATCGGTGAAAGATTCTATTTTATAAGTAAAGAGATATGAGGCTGTCAAGGTGGCTGAGTAGGTAAAGATGCTTTCTACCAAGCCTGATTATCTGAGTTCTGTCCCCAGAGCTGCCATGAGGGAATGAGAGAACTGACTTCCACAAGTTGTCCTCTGACCTGTATACACAGACGTGCGCGTGCGCACACACACACACACACACACACACACACACACACACACACACTGAAAAGGTAACAAATAGATAAATGCTAAAAATAGGAAAAAAATAAGGTGGAATGTAATAAGGTATTCAACATCAACCTCTGGCCTTCACAAGTGCTGACACACATGTACATACTACACACACATGTATGTGCGTGCATACACACACATACCGACACACAAATAAGAATAATGATAAACCAATATAATTGCTCACTAGCTGTGGTAATGTGCCAACCTAATGTAAGGTGTGAATAATAAAGAAAACTTGGTCTGTGGTATTTGGGACCCCTTGGGGGGCTAGCTTCAGAACTCTTCTGTAACACCAAACCTATTCTAAAATAAGTTTTCTAAAACAAGACTGAATTCTCTTCTTCCACTGCCCCACTACCAATCCTAAGTAAGGAAAATGTCTATCCATCATTTTTTGTAAAAGGTACATTGTTTTTAGTCAATGGTATATTTTGCAAAAGGTGCATTTTCTATAAGAGGTACATTGAAAACAACGCTCCCCAAATACCATGCTGCTCAGCCTCAAAACTGGACATATAGCAGGTAATTCAACGGTTAAAATACATTCTGGGCCTGGGCATATAGCTTGGTTGGGAGTGTGCTTGTCTAACGTGCATGAAGTCCTGGTTCAGTCCCCAGCACCACATAAACTGGGCACGTTGGCACATCTCTGTAATTCTAATATTTGAGAGGGCGAGGAAGGGGAATCAGAAGTTCACAGTGAGCTGGCAAGACTGCTTGATGTGTGGAGTCACTTGTTCCTATATCTGAATTCCATCCCTGGATACCAGGAGGTGTCAGGAGACAGCTGACTCCTGAGAACTGTTCTATGACCTTCACATATATGCTGTGGCACTGGCATGGCTGTTCTCACACATACAAATACATGTGCACACAAAAGTTTAATTTCTTTAAAGAAGTTCAAAGCCATCCTTGGCTACATAGTGAGTTCGTGGCCCAGCCTGAAATACATAAGGCCATTTCAAAAATAAAATTCTGTCTACATTTTCCACTTTTCAAAGAAGTATTCAAACTTTGTGCTCTCTTGTGAATAGTTTGTTTTGTGGTACTGATAAAAATTTATTTAAAAAGGACTTCGTTATTGCATTTTCAAAGTTCTAAATTTTTGAGCAGATTGTAATACGTAGTCCTCTTGTAGACCAAGAGATATGAGAAGGGTGGCAAAGAAAAATGGAGTAGAGAAAGAAGGAAGAATATTCCTCCCCAGCCCCAAGGATATTAGAGACTGTTGGAGCCTAAGCCTATTTCTTTTCAGCTTCCTGGGAAATGATCAGGACTCAACAGGCAGATCAAACTAGGAAGATTGGACTCCAACCAGTAGGGACCCCTCTCCTTCTCAGAAAAAAAAATACACCAGTATCAGGGTTGGAGAGACAGTTCTGCCAGTAAAAAGACTTGCTGCTCTTGTAGAAGACCCTGGTTCAGTTCCCAGCACCCACACGGCAGCTCACAGTCATCTATAACTACAGTTCCAATGGGACCCTAGCACCTCTTCTGATCTCCATGGGCACTGCATGTGCATGGCTCTCAAACATACATGCAGGCAAGCACTCATACACACGATGTGAATAAGGCAAACATCCCACCTAGTACAGAATCCACTGATCGTCCACCACAAAAGCTCACTCTGGGGATAGTCTCCAAATGTTCTGTATTGCCTCAGATGCTACTATGAATGTCTTCAATCCCAAAAGCCCCAACTGTGACTGAGACTCAAGTACCTGCTAAGCCAATGACTTCAAAACTGAGAATCAAATTGACATCAAATCCTATAAAACTAATACATCGTAAAAGAAATGCACCTTTTAGAAATGAAGTACAGAGCTGTTGTTTAAAGCTTTAAACCCCAGACTCAGAGTTGAAGAAGGAAAAACAAAAGACCTTCAGAAAATTATCTCAACCAGCATTTTCTAATAAAAGTAACAACAGTTGGTAAACCAGGAACTGAGCGTCGATCAACTGTGTGCTAAAAACATGTCAGCACTTTGCATACACAATCTTAATTATCACTATCATGTGGAGGAATAATTAACCCACTTTGAGATGTGGAAAATTCATCTACAAGAAAAGAAATAATTTGCCCAAGATTACACTTCTAATAGCAGGCAAGAATGCACAGAAAAAGGTCTTCTCTTGAACGTGACGCTGGCCCCCTCTGCCTGGCCTACCTGGGGTCTGCCATTTCCTCATAAGGCCCTTCCTGTCCAAACTGGGCAAGGATATGCTTGTTTTTATAGGTCATGCCTTCCTTGGGAAAAAGCATGATTAACGGCAAAAGAAATTCCCTTTCATATTGGGACCAAATCCACTCAAATGTCTATATAAGCTCTACTCCAGCTATCCCAAAGCATCATTGGTTGGGGATCATCAGGCATTCACAGTACTTGGCTGTTCCCATGTAGCAGAATGAACACTATTCTATTTGTAGAACAAAGCAGCAGAGAGCTCTCAGAATAGCAGATGATTGTTTGATTCAGAATAATTCAGAATGCTTTGTAACACACCCCCCTCATTAACCGTGAAACATTTGGTGTCGACTTCAGAACACATGAGAACTGTGTTCATTAATCATCTTACCTCTGTGGTAAAATGCCTGACAGATACCATTTAAGGAAGTAAGGATGTGATCTGTCTTGTCTTTCCAGGGCACAGCAGTCCATCATGGTAGGGAAGCACAGTGGTGGGGGGTGAGTCAGTCTGTGACAGCAGGGGTGTGTGTGCAGCTTGTTTACATCCTGGTCGATCAGATCAGGAAGTAGAGAGAGAGAGACTAGAAGTGGTTGTCATTCTCAAGACCTTCCCCCAAAAACTCACTTCTACCACCTAGAGCACATGACCCAAAGACTCCACACTCTCCTAAGACTGTACCACCAACCAGGGACAAGAGTATCCAGCATGAGTCTCTTTCATATTCAAGTCGTAATTTAAAAAAGAACTGATTCTATTCATAGTCATACTTTTCATATTCAAGTCATAATAAAAAATGAACCAATCCTACAAAAACTGGACACTTTTAGTTAGAGAAACTTGCACAAACTACAAGCACACCATCCCTCCCAGCGCTACCTCGTGTTTTTATTTTTCTGTAAACCAGCTCCCTTGAAGAAAGACGTGAAATTCACTGCTGATGGTGACGCAGACTCTGCTGAAGAAACACCGCCCCTGTTGATTGCAAGGGGTTTCAATGCATCTCAATTAAAATGATAACAGCGAGGGGCTTTGAAATAGGTCGTCACATGATCAGCGCTGATAGATACACTGCAGCTGTTTGTTGAAAGTGTCTTTTTTCCATTTCTTCCTGATGATTGTCTTTTACCCTGCTCTGCCAAGAAAATTTACTACAGTTTTTTTTTTTTTTTCATGACTTTCCTCGTGTCAAGTGGAACTTTTTCATCCAAATTTCACTGCTCTGGCCCATATGTCTTTTTTTTTTTTGGTTAGGATACCACATAACAAAAATGTTTCTTTTATATTAATTTTGTTACTCAGACAAAGTAAACCATCACTCCTCGGTATGCCGTATAGGAGCCAAGAAAGAAGTGACTCACTCATGCGAAGATTTTATTTAAGACATTTGCTCAGTGGTCCAAGTAGATTAAAGACAGATCTGTTGCCCTAGGAGCAGCATTAGGGTAGTGAGGATTGTTGCCACTGGTAGATAAACCGCATGTGGCTCACATGATAGCCACTTCCCTTGGTCTCTGTCAACCTCATTAAACACTAGGGCACCTGCATTTAACAGGCTCCGGTTGAGTATGTTTACGGCGGGGCGGGGGGGGGGGGGGGGGGGGGGGGGGGGGGGGGGGGGCGGGGGGTAGGGGGCACATTTACAGGGCCCTTGAAAGGAGCTGATGTTAATATGGTGCCCCCAAAACTCCTGGGATGCCTGGGGGAAGGGGATCTAAGTTTCCCTTAGGGATTCCTGGGAGATGAAGAAAGGAAAAGGAGAAAGTGGCAGAGGAGAAAGGGGAGCATGAAGAAGAAACTAAGAGAACAGAAATAAACCAAGAGAGAAAACATCCCAAGTTTCCATTGTTCGCTTTCTCTGCCAGAGAGTCTGGAATGTTAAACAGTTGCAAATTGAGCGGCTCCAGGGTAATGGATTTGGTCTCCACCACTAGGGGTCAGAAACCCACGACATGTAAATAATACTCACACATTTGAAACAAGGAACAGATGAGGTCCCTGAGAAAGATGAATGTCGGCTTTCTTATTCTATAGAAAAACATAAATCCCAGCATTAAGACAAACAGTGAGAACATAGTACATGTAGACAGTCCCATGTGGGTGAGTATCTCAAACCATGGGTGCTTATTTATCTCAGGCTTATCAACACCTTAGAAAAATGATAACTGAGAGTGTAGCTCAGGTAGTTGAGGGCTTTCCTCCAATGCATGAGGCCCTGGGTTCTGTTACCAGCACCTGCAGAAACCCAGCATGGGGGTGCATCCGGGCACTCTCACCACTTGGGAGGTGGACGTAGCTGGATTAGAAGTTCAGCTACATGGCAAGTTCAAGGCCAGCCTCCTATACATGAGACCTTGTCTCAAAAAAGTAAATCAGTAAGTTAACCAGTTCTTTATAAGGCAGTGTATTCATTTTTTAATTTACTTTTTCCTATCTCTCTTCATCTTCCTTACTTTCTTGACATTTTTATGGGTATTTTTTTTGTTCTTTTTTATTGTTTTTAAATTAACACACAAGGTATTAGATAGAACCATGGCATGTTTTAACACACTGTATTTTGGTAGATTCTTTTTCCCCTTTCCCTCTTGCTACTCCTAATCTCTCCTCATAACTGCCCCCCCCCCCCCAGTTTCTTTTCCTTTTCTGTGTTCTATGTCCTTTTGCCCATCCTCATCCTTTCCTGGTCACCTCCTTTAAGCCTCTCTGGCTCTCTGGGTCTCTTCCCTAGTGTTGCAGGCTCTGCCCACATTTAATATCCATTTATGTGTGCACATGTGTACAACACATTCCCATCAACTCATTTACATCTCCCCACATCTTCACCACTATTTCCTGTCAGAAATTGTTATGTTATCCAGTCTCTAAGGAATCAGGTGGTATCTCAGAGTAGTTTTAATCTGAATTTCCTTGCACACAAAAGATGTTTACCTCCTTTTTAAAATAATTATTGACCACTTATATTTCTTCTTTTGAGAGCTGTTAATTTTTTTTTGGGGGGGGGGGGGTTCTTTTGTTTCTGTTTGTTTTTGGTGTTTCATTTTTCATTTCTTTGTGAATCCCTGATATTAATCCTCTACCTTAGGTATAACTGGTAAAGGTGGTCTCCCACTTCTTTAAGCTATTTGCTCTGCTGACAGTTTCTATTGCTGTGCAGAAACTTTTTAATTTCATGTCATTTCTTTTTTTAAATTTTTTAATTCATTTTACATACCAGCCACAGATCCCCCCTCTCATCCCTTCTCCCATTCCTCCCTCTGCTTTCCCCCCTTCTTAACCTACCCCTCATCCCCTCCTCCAAAAAGGTAAGTTCTCCCATGAGGGGATAGCTAAGCCTGGTACATTCAGTTGAGGCAGGTCTAAGCCCCTCCCTGTATCTTGAGTTTTCTCTAGTCCCAGCCTGCCGGTGGTCAGGACAAATCTCTCTCGAGTCCCGCAGCTGCTCAGACCCAAGTAAGCACACAGAGGCTTATATTATTTATAAACTGTTTGGCCATTAACTCAAGCTTATTACTGCCTAGCTCTCACACTTAAATTAACCCATAATTTTTATTTATGTTTAGTCATGTGGCTTGGTACCTTTTTCCAGTTCTGCCTTCACATCTTCCATCCTCTGTGTCTGGCTGGCGACTCCTGACTCAGCCTTTCTGTTCCCAGAATTCTCTTCTCTCTTTGTCCTGCCTATACTTCCTGCCTGGCTACTGGCCAATCAGCACTTTATTTATTAACCAATCAGAGCAACACATTCACAGCATACAGAGCAATATCCACAGCACCTCCCTGCTGCATCAAGAGTGAGAAGAAAAAAAAAAAAGCCAGGCGGTGGTGGCGCACACCTTTAATCCCAGCACTCGGGAGGCAGAGGCAGGTGGATCTCTGTGAGTTCAAGGCCAGCCTGGTCTCCAAAGCGAGTTCCAGGAAAGGCGCAAAGCTACACAGAGAAACCCTGTCTTGAAAAACCAAAAAAAAAAAAAAAAGAGTGAGTAAAGTGTCCAACCATAGGTAATGGGGTCCAGAAAGAGGGAAGAGGGATTATATGAGCAAGGGGGGGGGGGGGGGTAAGATCATGATGGGAAAATCTACAGAGACAACTGAACCAAGCTTATAAGAACTTATGTCATTTCATTTGTTGACTCTTAGGGCTGGCTTCTACATTGCTGCAGTTCCATTCAAAAAGTTCTTGCCAGTGTTTTTGGTTTTCAGTTAAGGCCTTTGATCCACTTTGGGTTGATTTTTGTATAGGATAAGGAATATGATTCTATTTTAATTTTTCTATAGGTGGTGCCAGCACCATTTGTTAAATGGGCTCTCTTTTTTTCCATTACATGTTTTTTATATCATCTGAAGGTTTATTTCTGGGTCATTTGTTCTATTCCATTGGTCTATCTGTCTATATTTAAGCCAGTACCAAAACAGCATAAAATGGGCATATACTGTCACTATAATACTGTAGTATAATTTGAGGTCAGGTATTGTAATACCTCCAGCTATGTTTATTCTCCTTAGGATGATATCTCCTTCGGATATATGTAGTCTTTTGTGGTTCCATATGCATTCTTGAATTGTTTTTTCTAGTCTTGTAAAGAATGACATCAGACTGTAAGGGGGAATTGCACTGAATCTTTAGAGTACTTTTGATAATCTATGTAGAAGGTCTTTCCATCATCTAGCGCTGTCTTTGATTTTTCAATGTTTGCAAACTTCCATTAGAGAAGTCCTTTACTTCCTTGATTACATTGATTCCTAGTTACTTTTCTTGTTTTCATTGCTGCTGTTGTTGTTGTTTGGAGTGGTTAAGAATGAGGTATATTTTTAATTAACTTCTTTGTCTGGGTTTTTTCTTAATATATATGGAGACAAATCACTGATTTCTTCACACTTAAAACAGCTTTGAGGATAAGAATATAAAATACTTGCCTAGCATGTTCAGGGATCTACAATTGACCCCCAACACTAAAGGAAAATAAATAAATAACCTTCTTAAGTGAGGAAGGAGGACATTGTCAAGAGGCTCACAGACTGATTTTTTTAAAAATCCCAGTGGCTATCCACTTGGATCTATGGTAAGGGCAATCTCTTCTATAATATCCATCAATACATGGAAAACAAAGAATGTTTGTATATTTTTGTTGAGAAGGGACCCACAGTTTTGAGTGGAGTTTCCACACAACTAGGTATTAAATACATATTTAAGACCTTCATGGCTACATATAAAACCATAAATAAGCCTGATTAGGCAGTGTTAAGTACAACCGAATCATTATAATAGAGAAAGTTAAAATGATTAGACAATAACTATGAGGCATTCCTCTTGCAGGAGATAACAGCAGGGCTTAGGGGAAACAATAGTCCATGCAAAAGGACCAGCTGAAATAATGGGTCAAAAGTAAGAGTCAACAGAGGCCAGTAAAACATAGAAATAAACAATTAGTAGAGGGTGAAAGGCTAAGTTAAAGGTGCTAGAAAACAAGGTTGGAATGATTGACAGAAGCCATTCAATGTTAGGGCTTTGTAGGCTGTGCAAAGAATTGTGGGTTCTATCTTTGGAGCAATGAGAAACTATTAAACAATGTTAAATTATCCCTTTTAAATGGTTATAAATGGGTGATGGAATCTAAAGCAGTAGGTGTAGAAACAGAGACACTAATTATCAGTCTACTCTGGTAGACCAGATAGAGATTCTGATGGTTTAGACTTTGGTAGTCATCTTGGATATGGAGAGAAGTCAATGGCTTGGGGTTATATATAAGATTAAGGATTGAAGGAGCTGGTAGAATGAATGTGTGGAGTGGGATGTAGAGGGAGGAGGGAAATAAGAACCATACACAACTCTAAGATACTTGGCTTGAACACCAAAGTATATGATTCAGTGGCAGATCATGGAAAGTGGGGGTGATCAGGTTTAGAGCCATGTAGATAACCTGACAATTCCGATTGCCCCACAGTACTTATGAAAAGCCTGAGACATACAATACTGACTCAACAAGTTCTAGACAAGTGGCATTTTTTGAGGCATCTGTATTTTGTAAGAGCAATCAAATTATTAGACTAGTTCTTTTCGTGTGTGTGTGTGTGTGTGTGTGTGTGTGTGTGTGTGTGTGTGTGTGTTTTCATATGGGTGCATGTGTGTGTATGTATATAGAGGCCAGAGAACTTCAAGTGCAGTACTGTAGAAGCCATTTACTTTGTTTTTTGAAATAGGGTCTCTCATTGACGTGGGACTTGCTGAGTTGGCAAAACTCACTAGCCAGCAAACCCCAGGGATCCACCTATCTCTGCCTCTCCAACAGTTGGATTTGTACGAATGAGCAATCATGCCCAGCTATTTTTTTTAATATAGGTTCTAGGAAGTGAACTCAGGTTCTTATGTTTACAGTGCAAGTACTTTACTAACTGAGCTATCTCCCTGGCCCAGAAGGTTAATTTTAATATTAAGATAAAATTTTCTCCATTGAAACTATCTGTCACACAGCCCTCTCTTGTCAGGAAGAGTTCAAGGGAACCAGTTTCTTGTGAGATAAGCTTCCAAAGGTTTGAAAGAATGAAGCTGACATTCCCACACAGATGGGATATGTAAAGTATGGGAACATGAATAAGCATCCCTTTTAAAGAAAAGTACATTGAAGGCTGTGCTGTTGAAGTTCACAAAGCTTCATCATGGAGGAACAGATACAGCTGATTACAGAGTTCATGATGACATTCTGTCTCCCAGACCCACATGAACAAACACTAGTGCCCTCAAGTGTTCCTCACACAGCAAGACTATCGAGAATCTTTCACCATCCAACAGTTCCTTACTCAAGTAAATCGCTCATTAAACTCTTATTCTTCCAATGAAGCCATCTGATCTAACTAAGTAATCCAGCCATTTCCATTTTCTGGACAGATGTCTTTTCATGATGGTGCTGGACATCGCAATCGAGTGACCACATCACACTGCTGGATTTTATAAAGTTTGTGGTGAACTCCTGTCTAGCCGGGTTGCCACATCCTATACTTGTGCTATAATTTCTTTGCTTGGATTAAAAATGTTGAGGTATTTGAAATTTGAGTCTTTCTAACTGGAATATTAGTTATTCCTTCCACTTTTGTTGCCAACACAGGTCTGATGAGTGATCCTTCTGTGTCCCATTTGTTGGCTAAAATGATACTTAAGTGACAGGAAACATTAGTGTAATAAATGCAAAAGTGAAAATTTGCTGCTTGCTTACTCCACTTCAGATCTTTCTCAAAGTCTGAGTTTCCACATGTACAAGACAGAAATTACAAAACACCGAGAAAAGTAATAAATGGCCTGTGAAATACACAAGGTCATATTTACCTATCACTCAAAAAATTTTAAAGAGCATCTTACTTTGTGATAATAAAGCCAATCTCTGAACTAGCAGATGGATGTGTGTGAACAAGTACACACAAACATCTACCAGTAACAGTTTTGAAATAGAAAGCATGAATAAGTGACATCATTAACAGTTGTCATCACTACTTCGTTGGCCTCTTATCATCTGAAATAAGGTGCCAAGAAAGGGACAAAAGAGTCCATGGGAGGATGATGCTGGGTGGAAATAGATACAGAAGGAAGGTTCTGATGAGCCTCCTCTCTACCCAACACCATGCCCTACCTTGAGTTGTCCCCTGCACATAAGTCTGTCCTTCTGTCTTAACTGAGATTCCCCAGAGGCAGAACATGAAGCAAGGACTCAAGTGCAAGTTGTTTTGGGGGAAGGTACAGTGAAATTCTGGGAGTCATCAGATACGTTATTAATCTAGTAACAACTCAGGGTCTCTGAAGCATAACCGTCCTATGGAACTATTGGAGCTAGGACAGAACATGTACTTTGGAGTTATCCTAGTCCTGTGAATTAATTATATGCTTGTTTCCATCATTCATTAATGAGAGTTGGTTGGGCTGAGGTTGAGCCCCAAGCACTTTCAAAACGCCCTATATACCAGAGAAAGCCACGAAGTGAATGGAAGTCAAGTGTAGCACAATGCCATGGTGAAGTCTGGAAATAGGGCACATGTGGATCAGGCATAACAGAATATATGACAGCCAGTAAAAGTTTATTAAAGAATGAAAGAGGGAGAATGCACAAAAATATATAAATAGTTGAGTCTTTATATCCACACAATCTGAATCTGTAGATTCAATCAATCCATCATGGATTAAAAATATTACTTAAAAGTATCAGTGTTTTCAAAGTTTCATGACTATAAGTACAGTTGTGAGTATAAATGCTAAACATGTATGGATATTTCTATCCCCAATATGACCCCCTAGATCAGTGGTTCTCAACCTTCCTAGTGCTGTGACCATTTAATACAGGTCCTCATGTTGTGGTGACCATCAACCACAAATTATTTTTGTTGTTACTTTGTAACTATAATTTTGCTACTGTTATAAATTATATTGTAAATATCTGTGTTTTCCAATGATCTTAGGAGACCCCTGTGAAAGTGTCTTTCAACCTCCTGAAAGGTGTCTCACCCAAGGTTGAGTACCATTGCCCTAGATGGCACAGTGTAATCTCTATCAAAACAGACTTTGCTTTGTCTCTGGTAATACAAGTATTCTAGAGAGTATTTAGCATATATAGAAAGATGCACATAGGTTATATGCAAATACTTTGTCATTTTATATAAAAATCCCAAGGATCCAGAGTTAGGTATCCATAAGGGATCTGGAACAAATTCCCCATGAATACTAAGGGATGACTGCAGGCTGCATACATATACACATCCTATTGCACTGAATCTCTGGAGAGCCCTGACTAGTACAAACTGCCTCAGGGTTAAGCAACACTGTAGCAGTTAACAACATTCTCTTCCTTATCAAAGACAGCTGCCCTGGGATAGCTTCCATTCCCTGTGTCATATGATGTACCTCTTGCCAACAGTGGCTGTGCCTAGCCTATATCATTGTAAGCATCTGAGCACTAACCCACTGATGCTAGACCTAGGCGAACTATCCTAAAGCCATACTGAGATGCTCGATGTTTCCAGACACTGGAAATTCAAAGACGAGTCTGGGAGCCTACACAGCCAAGACTCCAAGACATCAGGGATGAAGGTAATGGAGGCTGACTGACATTTTCCAAACCACGCCTTTTTCTCCCTGGGTTTGCAGGGGTAGCTGACAGGCAGTGAAGGGGGTTGGTTTGGTTTGGTTTGGTTGCTTTCTTCTATTAACCTTGTTGGTCCGTTTTATAGTTTTTGAAAGAGGTGCCCAGTCAAAGCAATGCTATGCAAATGATCAAGTCTCCCAGATCACCTGAGCAGACCTGCACTTCCTTTGTCTCAATTCACCAGTGCCTCCAAATGCCGAGGATGAAGAGAGAGGTGGCCCGGCCAGCAAAGGCTAATAGTTCAAGCAGGTGAAAGTGCAGATCGGTCAAATGTCTTTAAGACCTCAGTTTTGTTTTGTTTCAGAGAAATAGAGACATTGGAAGCTGGCTGGAGTGTTGTTACTTCGTCTTTGTATTCAGATATGTCCACCTCCCTAAGGTGGCTTTTTCTTAACAACTGCATACACGTCTGCATTTTCCTATGTAGTAACCAAGAACTTTAATTCCTACTGCTCATTTTCTCCCACAGACTTCAAAGTTATAGTTTCTAGTTAGAATAAAAAGAGTCACCTGGAAGCTGGAGGTCGGGGTGACTTGCTCTGTAATGCTTGTATGGCAAACATGAGGAATGGAATTTGTTCCCCTGGAACCTATGTTTTAAAAAACTCAAGTATGGTGGTATGCACTTACAATCCCAGGGCTGGAGAGACACAAGGGTCCCTGATGCTTGCAGCCCAGTCCACTCAGTGAGCTCCAGGCCAATGAGAGACTCTGTCTCAAAAAATAAGGTGAGTGCCTTTAAGCCAGGTTTGTTGTTTCTGTGGGGGGTTTTGTGATGTCCGTGACCCTTCTGGCTCATATAATCCTTCCTCCCTCTCTTCAGTAAGATTCCCCAAGCTCAGCCTAATGTTTGACTGTGGGTCTCTGCATTTATTTTCATCAGTTACTGGATGAAGGCTCTCTGATGATAATTGAGGTAGTCACCAATCTGATCACAGGAGATAACCAGTTCAGGCTACGTATCCACTATTGCTAGGACTCTTACCTGGGGTCATCCTTGCTAATTCGTGGGAGTTTCCCTTACACCAGGTTTCTACCTGACCCCAAATGCCCTTCCTTTCCAGTCATCTCTTTCAGTACTATTCTCCTCCACCCACCTCCTAACCTCAAGTTCCTATTCCCCCCACCACCTACACCCAGTTCACACAGGAGAACTCTTCTATCTCTCCTTCCAGGGAGATTTATGCATTCCCCCCTTGGGCCCTCCTTGTTACCTAACCTCTCTGGATCTGTGGATTTTAGCATAGTTATTCTTTACAGCTAATGTCCACTCACAGAGTCTGAACCAACAACCAGAGAGCCTGCATGGGACCAGTCTAGGACTTCTACATATATGTGACAGTTGTATAGCTTGGTCTACTTATAAGACTCCTAACAATGGGAGCGGGGGTTGTCCCTAATGCTTTGGCTGGCTCTTGGGAACCTATTCCTCATACTGAATTGCCTTGCCCAGCCTTTACAGGAGGGCAAGTGCTTAGTCTTACCAAAACTTGATATGCCATGCTTTGTTGACACCCATGGGAGACCTGCCCCTTTCTGAACAGAAACAGAGGAGGAGCGGATGAGGGAGGGCAGAAAGGACAAGCAGATTGGAGGAGAGGAGGGAGGGGAAACTGTGGTTGGGATGTAAAATAAATCAATTAAATTTTAAAAAATAAGGTGGATGGGTACTGAGAAATAACACCCCAAATTGACCTCTTGCTGTTGCACATCCCCACACATGCATGCACCCACATGAGCATGCACCCACATATCCACACATACATATGAAAATAAATAAGTAATAGAAAATGTAAAAGGAGTCACTTATTCAAGGTTTCCATTGCTATTGTTAGTTTGATGTGGGAAGGATAGCTTGGGCCTTATATGGGGTATGGAAATGGTTATCACTTCTCTTGATGAAAAACACAGTCAGCAACAGCCGCAAATGATACAACTATGCATTAATGGTCATGAGTTAATAAAGATAAATGAATTTTATTTGAATAAGGAGGCACATGAGACATGATGGTAAAGAAGAGAAAGGCCTGAACATAGGTCTATCTGATGGCCAGCCTTGGACCTTAACCTTTTATTTTATTAGACAGAGACATTGGTGGTTGTGTTCAACTGGCCAGTGTGTGCATGGTTTGGAGATTTGGTTCCAATTATTACTTCCTATTTGTATTAAGATGGCCAGATCAGTCCCTATATGATTTCATAGTGTCTCTCAAGAGAGAAGATATCATAGTCATGCCTGAAGCTTTTACTTGGGTTATGTAACATGATTGAGGACCTATTGACCCCATTAACATTAGTAATATGTTAACATGCCTT
Source organism: Peromyscus californicus insignis (assembly GCF_007827085.1). Classification (NCBI taxonomy): domain Eukaryota; kingdom Metazoa; phylum Chordata; class Mammalia; order Rodentia; family Cricetidae; genus Peromyscus; species Peromyscus californicus. The sequence goes on from NW_026294551.1 coordinate 12,062,873, forward strand.
AATTGACTGCTTCACTTGCATCTCTTTCTATAGACATGAGAGAACATGCATCTGGTAACACATGACGCAAAACAGTGCTACACAGAGAAGACGAATCAAATGCATTTGTGAAGCCAAGTATAGGCAATCCACCCAGAACTGCTACTAACTCAGACCTGTAAGAAACTTACCTATTTCCACAGTCACTGAGATTTAGGAGTGCTTGTTACAGTGCCACTAGTAGAAAACATCAAATAAAAGCAAAGAGAGGAATTTTAGAGAAGTCAATGCCTCAATATATTAAATTACAACTGAAAAAGAAGAGAATTTTGAGAATTGTCTTAACAGTGGTTCTCAACCTTCCTAATGCTGCAGTTCTTTAATACAGTTCCTCATATTGTGGTGACCCCCAGCCATAAAATTATTTTGTTGCTAATTCATAATTGTAATCTTCCTACAGTCATGAATCATATGTAAATATCTGATATGCAGGATGGTCTTAGATGACCCCTGTGAAAAGGTTGTTTGACAACTCCCCGCCACTCCAAGGGGTCACAACCCATAGGTTGAGAACTGCTGGTCTATATTCCCTAGAAATTCTTTTTTTGTCCCATGGACACAAGCTAGAGCTCTACAGTGTGTGATTCCCTAAACCTACCATACTTAAGATATTGTTCCACATGCCTGACTCTAGAAAAAAGAGACATGGATCAAATTCTCTATCAAATCCATACCATTCCAGTGTGAACAAAACCATTAAACTTTGCTCCTAAAGGCCATTGAGATTCGAGGCTGGCTTGTTTCCTTGGTGCATCTCAAGACAGAGAGTTCTTAGGCAAACTTAGCAAGGTTATGGGCCATTGAGCTTGACTTATTTCCATTTCTCTTTCTTCTGCAGACTATAGATATCTTAAAGGAGAAATCCTCTGTGTTCAGGCCTCTCCTTCTCAGCTATCATTTCTCCTGTACCTCCTTTAGTTTCAAAGCAGCAGATACAAACCAGGTGCAGGTCATTCCCCTATATCTTGAGGTAAGAAGGAAAACAAGTGGTTTGGCCTTTCATTGTACATATTAAGAGACACGTTCTACAAAGCATGGGGAATGAGGAAGGACAGTTGTGTTTGCAGCCAACAGGTTCCCTGACAGAAGGATGAGACACCACCAACGTGGTACATTCTTCTATTTATTAAACCCTTATTCTCAGTCCATTGCTTTCCACAGCTTATAGACATTATTCCCACCCACATACCCCTTTTGCAGACAAGAAACTTTGTGAGCTAATTGGGGCTCACAAAGAAAAAGCAACGTGTTTAAGATCACCCAGATCGCAGATGACAGAGTCAGAGCTTGAACTCAGGCCTGACTGTATCAAAGCCTTTGGATGCAAAACGCCCTGCATGTGGAGATCTGCCTCTCTCTATTCTTCAAGACTTCAAGACAGCCCTCGATGCTGCTTGCCTGATTCCTCTCTACTACAAAAGAGGCACAGGACACAGACACAACAACAAAGTCCCTCCCTGGGGATCAGAAATAGCCAAAAAGAGGCAGATGGTGAGTTTCTGGATGCCAAAGCCCATTCCAAAGAAACGAGTGCCTGCTGTCCCATGAGTTTTAACATTGAGCGATGTGCAAATTCTGCTGGGCTCCTGAGGAAGCATGCCAAGTCTGTTTGCAATTTCGCAGCTCATAGCATACTCATCAGAGGCTTTCCATTCATCCTGCCTGATGCTTCTTGGCCTGTTGAAGGCTTTGCAACTCTGAAAGCCAAAGAGTCCAGGCCTCGGACTCTCAGAAGCTGGCTGTCCTCTTAATTACATCCTTCATGTTGCTGTCCCCTTACTTTTTGCAAAGGAAGGACATCATAGTACAACTCAAAAGGGCAATGAGCTGAGAACTCACTGGGACACTGGGCAGCAACCTCCTCACGTTGCTCATCCTCAGAGTCATTTCTCCCTTAGTCACCAGCCTCAGAATCTCTCACTCTCTGGACAAAAGTCTGTCTTGATCTCTCTGGGAGACACAGCAAGCAGCTGTGGTAAAACTCGATGCCACGTTCATGGTGTTGCGCTTTTTCTTGGGATTCTCACGTGGAAGTACTCTACCCTGGGTGGCCTTCCATGTAGACCAGAGCAGTCCCTCTTCCCAGAAAGACAGCTGTGCTGTCCAGCTGTGGTGTCTCAGGAAAGCATGCTGCACAATCATCGAGGATTTTTCCACTTTGAAAGAGTGTAGGCTCTTTTCTGAGAAAGCTGGTGATGTTGCTGTTGAGTCAATGGATCATTCCCCCAGAAACACTCTTTCCTCTCTGAGAATGACATCGTTAAAAGGCATGAAGTGTGGTGAGAAGGAAGCAGCAGGGACTCTCTGCCTGTGTGGTAGCAGAATTCTAAAACTGACCCTCAATGATTCCTGCCCTTGTGAAATCCAGTCATCTGACCTTGATCCATGTGAATGTGTGAATATGATGAGAAGTTATGTAGTAAGAGCCAATCAGGTTAAATTAATCCTGTGAGCCTTTCAAAAGCAGACAGTACTATCTCGTGTATGTGTGTGTGTGTGTGTGTGTGTGTGTGTGTGTGTGTGTGTGTGTGTGTGTGTTTAAGTGTTCTTAACTGTGCATGCATGTATGGAAGCTAGAAATAGATGCCAGGAGTCTTCCTCTACATTCTTTACCTTGTATTTTGAAACAGGATTGGTTTTGGTATTTAATTGCCTCAACTTGGCAACCTAGGATCACCTGGGAAGAGAGTCTCAATGAAGGATTAGCTACATTGGGATGGACAGTGGACAAGTCTGCTAGGCATTATCCTAATTAAGTTAAGACCTAGCCCATATTGGGCAGTACCATTCCCTAGGTAAGAGGTCCTGAGTGGTTTAAAGATGAAAAGATTCAGCTGAGTACCAGCAAGCAAGTAAGCATGCATGGTTAATTTCTCTCTGTTCTCAGCTGTGGATAAAACCAGTTGTTTGAAGTTCCTCCTTTGACTTTCCCACTATGATGGACTGTTGTAAGCTGAGATTATAAGCTAAAATAAATCCCTTTCTCCCCTAGGTTGATTTTTGTCAGAGTAGTTTTTCACAGCGATAGAAATGAACTAGGACAGTCTCTTACTGAACCTGGTGCTCACCGTTTCATTTACACTGGCTGGCCAGTGAGTCCCCAGCATCCACCAGTCTACCTTATGAGTTCATCAAATTAAAAAGAGGCCCACATTGAATTTGCAACCTTTCTTCTCCATCCCAAATAATGTCTCCTCTAATGTTTTCAATTTCCTTAAATAGTCTCCTGTCCATGCCTGCTGGAAACAGAAGGCTGCCTTGAACACTTCTCCCTCAGTCATCCACAATGAGTCCAACATCAAGACTTGTCAACTGTACCCAAAAGTCTTCATCATCTTGCAAGGTGATTCATGTTAGTGTTATTTACCAATTCCCTTAGATTTCAAACATTTCCTCCAGAAAGGATGTGAGTCTCATGGGATTTGGGAAATAAACAAACTTCAAGCCTGGGAAAATGAAACTTACAGGATTCATGGGGGTCCCTCACCAAGGTTAGCAGCAAACAATTGAAGGAGACTCTTTGACTTGTTGAGGTATCTATAAGCCATACATGGCACCCCGAGATTGCATCTTTCATGAGTTCTTGTCCCTATTAGGGTGGGGTTTCCAGTGGTGCAGCTACTTTTGAGTCGTCCCCACTACTATAAATAACCCCTCACCCATACCCCTGTAAGTAACTCAAATAAACTTGGGTCACAAAGCTGTACTTTAGTCTGTTGTGGGTTCCCTAGATATGTGTGTCAGTGTGTATCATGTCCCTTTAGAAAAAGTTTCCCATAATAGCCATTAATTCTAACACTTATTAATTAATTCTTAACATTAATTAATTCTTAATTCTTTAGAGGAAGGCTGAGATAGGTGGATCATAATTTCGAGGCCAGCCTGGGCTACAGAATGAGAGACACTATCATACAAACACATACAAATGTTCCTATCTATCCCTTCTCTACTTCCTTATTGTTACTGCTGTCTCCAATTCAACTCACTATGTTTGGAGTTTGACAATTGCATCTAAAATATAGCCCATATCTATTCCTGTTTCTCTACAGTCTTTCCCAGTCTGTACAGTGTGATACAATCAAGTTCTCATCATAGCCTAACTCAACTTCAAATTAAGTTCTTCACCAAAGAGCAAGGGTCAGGTGTTCTATAATCTCCATGTTAAAAAATAAATGCTTGTAGTACCTACACAGAACATGTCTTCTCATTTGGAAGTCTTTGTGGGTTTTGCTAAGAGTTGCTTTATTTTTCTTTGTGGTGACCCTACAGTTCTTACCAGTGTTGACCACACAAGAGAACAGGAGGAGTGGTGGGGGGAGAATAAAGATGAGATGATAGGATTTCCCACAATTGAAATTCCCTTTTTTTTTCTTACAAAAAATTTCCCTTTGGCTAACCTGGGTTTGTTTTTCTTAGAACCAGATAACCCTCAACAGAAATAAAATTCACCTTTTGCCTTTCCTTTTCTATGTAATTTAAAACTCATATTCAAATTTCAATTTGTACAGTCATCACATTTGAAAAACACTGGTGGATTTCCCACACCAAGGGTTCATTTTGCTGAGTTCTTTACAAGCAAACTGTCTCTTGCCAAGTAAAACAAAAATTCCCCAGGTCAATGATATATTTTTAACATTTTACTTGGTAACAACTACACACTTACAGATAAATTATGGAAATAAAAATAATATGAGAATATCCATATACTATTTATTCAGATTCTTTCCATTTTATCTTATCTGTTCTGTCACTAATAATGCTTAACTATGCATCTAGCTACTTATCTAGATCTATATTTTTCTGAAATATATGATCATAAATTAATTGTAGCATGGCCTTTGGCCTGGGACTATTTCAGGGGGTAATTTCTATGAATAAGAATTTTCTGTTATATGACCAAATCATTTCCCACTTTGACAAATGTGATGTCAGCAACTGTTTTTCCTCTTAACTTATACTTGGTACTCCAGTTTCATCACTTTACCAAGTAATGTCCTGCACTATACTGTCCCTCGCTACTCCAATAGAGGATACACTTGAAGGTCAGATATTGTATTGACTTTTGACCTTTTTAATGGTTTTATTTTTATTAACTCTGGTCACTATATTGTCAAATACATCTCCTGAACTTACTCATCCTGCATAACTGAAGTTTTATATTTTTGACCAATATCCTCCAAATCCTCCTCACACCAACTCTTGATAAAAACTGTTCTCCTCTCGATTTCTGAGTTCAATATTTTAAAATTTCATATGTAAATAATTTTATGTGATAATTTGATTTGTATGTTTACCATATTTCATTGATTACAGCAGCTAACAGATCTATCCATGGTGCTATAAAAAACAACTTTTCCTCCTTTCTTAAAGTTGCATAGTATTCCATTATACATATACAGGCACATACACAGATAATATGTGTATATATGTGTATGTATATATACATATATGATGTGATATTGATATAGTCTTTACGTATTCATCCATTTGATTTTGTATTTTGGCAGTTGTGAATAATGCTGCAATAAACATAAACATGGGTGTACAGATATTTCTTCATATTGATTTCATTTTTTTTTTTTTGCAGATACACCCAGGAGTGCTGAATAATGTTAACCCTGTTTCAAGTTTTCTGTTTCAAGTGCATCTAAAATATAGCCCATATCTATTCCTGTTTCTCTACAGTCTTTCACAGTCTGTACAGTGTGATACAATCAAGTTCTCATCATAGCCTAACTATGTAGATGTAACCAACCATCTTATTAAATAAGAAACACAGAACCAATGCAAAGAAGAAAGCCAAGAGGTCAGAGCTAAGAGCTAAAACCTTACCCTTCCTCCTGCGGTGGTCCTACCTCTCCGAAAGAGAGCTACTTCCTGTGTTAAAGTCTTTATAAAGACTTTTTGTTCTGCCTTCTCATTGGTTGTAAACCCAACCACATGACCGCCTCGTCACTGCCTGTCTGTACAGACCTCCAGGTCTTCTGTGGTTGGTATTGAGATTAAAGGCGTGTGTCTCCAATGCTGGCCGTATCCCTGAACACACAGAGATCTACCTAGCTCTGCCTACCAAGTGCTGGGATTAAAGGCGTGCACCACCACCGCCTGGCTTTCCTATGGCTTGCTAATAGCTCTGACCCCCGGGCAACTTTATTTATTAACATACAAATAACATTTTAATACAAATAAAATATCACCATATAACTCAACTTCAAATTAAGTTCTTCAGCAAGGGTCAGGTGCTCTATAATCTCCATGTTAAAAAAAAATAAAGCTTGTAGTACCTACACAGAACATGTCTTCTCATTTGGAATGTTCATCCTATTTTCCATAATGGCTGTACTCATTTAAATTCCCACCAAGAGTATGCAAGAATTTCCTTTTCTCCATAAGCTCTCCTACTTTTGGCTTCTTTTAATATGATCACAGTATCAGGTATGGGTTTCATTTGTGGAGAAGGCCCAACCTTCAGTTGGAAAGTGGTTGGCTACTCCCATTTGTGATACTGCTGCACCAATGGGAATATCTTGCCAGGTTGTAGCTAGATACTTTTTGTAGCCCACAAGATTGACAGATGGATAATTTGGTGATTATTTTTATCCTCTGGTAGCATTCATATAGCCTTCCAGCTCCATGAAAGTTAACCTGTAGCGATGAAGCTTTCAGGTGAGAACCGGCTTGATTTCTTCATATTGCATGCTTGAAGTACAAGTGTGGGCAGACACTTCAAATAATATAAATATTTTGTCCTTCATCAAAATGCCATCTAGTTAGAATCCATCTGATTCAAATTGTACCATGATGTTGCAAAATGATAAATTCCCAACTACAATACTGCCCCAAACAAGCTAGTCAGCTTTTGGTGATTTTTTTCTTATTTATTCATTTTATGTATATGAGTGTTTTGCTGGGATGTGCGTCTTTGTAACATGTGTGTCTGTTGTCCACCGAGGCAAGAAGGAGTTGTCAGATCCCCCAGAATTAGAGTTACAGATGGTTGTGAGCTACCATGTGTGTCCTAGGAACCAAACCTAGGTCATCTGCAAGCACAACAAATATTCTTAACTGCTAAACTATCTCTTCAGCCCCTACTTTTGGCATTCTAATTGCCAAGAGCCTTCCTTTCTCTTCTCTTTATTCATTTATGATATAAATTTATGAGTTCCCTTTACCTGTTGTTTTATTGTTTCTTATGTTTACTATTGGACTTAATTATCTTTGTGCTCAGATTGCTTGAAATTTGGCTAATGATAGCCTGCCTGCTCAAATAAGAACTTGAGCCCTCATAATAAGAAATTACATACATACACACGTTTTTGTATGTATGCACACTGTGCATGTTGCGGGGAGGAGGTTCTTACTATATGCTCTAGTAAAATGTCTCTGTGCCCATCCTAGTATGGAACACAGAAAGCCCTAAATTAGAGAAGTCCTCAGTGTGTGACTGACATGAGCCAGCTAAGCCAAAGACCCCAGAGATTAAGATCTGTGGAGGAATAGTGAAGCCTTCCTCCTGGGGTGAAGTTCAGAAGCATGGTAAAACTTTCCTTGGGGGACCAAGTTTGTTGAGTGTTGACAATGTGTGTACCATAGCTTTCAGGATCCCTGCCTGGATGTTTATGGTCTGAAGACTGCTGCCTGCTGAGATCATTCCTACTTGGATTAGCTAAACCTGCCTCCTTGATCCAGATATATGCCACAAACTCTGCCTCCTTGTTTACCTGTATACAATAACCCCAACTCTCTATAATAAACATGCTGCACTTCCAGGGTGCTGTGGTTTCTCCAGCCAAGAGCTCAGACCACCTGATCCCAGCTTTACGCCTGTATAATGTCTGCGTGTGTCTTTTCTTCAATGTCTCACTACCTTGGTCAGGTCTGTCCCTGGAGCCCTGCTGGATGTAGCAACCTGAAATCAACCATTTCTCTTGATAACATTTTTAAACTGAAGTACTATGCATTGGGTTTCTTAAAATGGAATACATTTATATCTACTTGATCCATTATCAAAATATTTTAGTATAATGCCTAAAGACAAAACAAAGACATTTCAGTGGAAAATTCTTCTAATGGCCCATTTCCCCTCTGTTCTTTGGATAGGAAGGCAGAGTGCAATGTGGGTTGAATTCTACTCATTGGAAATCAATGTATTATTATCCTAATCTTCTGAGAGTCAGTGCTTGGCAGGTTTCCCCAAACTTTAATATGAGTTACAATGCTGGTGATCGGCTAATCCAATAAATTGCTCAGTTCTTCCAGTTCACTTAGACCAAATATGATCATTCTTTAAAAAAAAATGCAAGCTTGTTGGAATCCATTTCTTCATCTACAAGTATAATGATTTTGACTAATTTTACACAAAAATATTGCCATGTGTGGGCCCCATAAATCTGCCTAGTTTTGTTACTTGCCATTCTCCCCAGCTGCTCTGAACTTAGCAGAAATTTTCCAACTCAAAAAATAAGCTGTTATGTGCTGTAATTTCCTCTTTGAGGGATTTTTTTTAATTTTGTCATTATATTTCTTACGTTTCAAAATATATTAAACACATCTGATTCAGTGCCCAGGAAACAACTGTTTCCACTTTTAGCAATGGAATTGAAAATGTAGGGCTTGAGTGTTAGGATTGCATTTTTGCTTAGATTTTTACAAAACAAGTGTTAATATCTTATCTAATTATAGTTATCAGATTACATCTCTTTGGGACTAGAAGGTTCATGAAAATTCAAACAAATTAAAAAACAAAGAACATTATCTTTTCCTGTCCCACACATATTCCGTGCTGAATGAACTCAGCTACTCTTTACGTGATACGTAGTTAAGCTGATGTGATAGGCTTAGTCAGTATGAGTCAGGCTCACTCAACCCCATATAATATAGTAACTAAAAAATACAGAACAGAATGCCAATGGCTAAATGCTTCAAGAAGAATATGTTGTTGTGTGAACTTTACCATAGGCCAGGCTATTGTTTGCATGAAACCCAGAAGAGATAAAACATAAAAAGTAAGATTTCTTTTTTTATTAAGAAAAAATTTTTATTCATTTTATATACCAATCAAAGATCCCCCTCTTCCCTCCTCCCATCCCCCCAGGCTTCTTCTCTCATCCCATCCCCCATTCCCTCCTACAAAAAGGTAAGGCCTCCCATGGGGAGGTACATTTAGTAGAGGCAGGTCCAAGCCCCTCCCCTGCCTCAAGGCGGTATGTGCAAGGTGTCCCATCATAGGTAGTGGGCTCCAAAGAGCCTGTTCATGTACCAGGGGTAGATTCTGACCCTAACTGTCATCATAGAGCCTTTCTCCAGTAACTGATGGAAGCAGATGCAAAGATCCACAGCCAAACACCAGGCTAAGCTCCAGGAGTCCAGTTGAAGAGAGAGAAGAGGGATTCTATGAGCAAGGGCATCAAGATCATGATGGGGAAACCCACAGAGACAACCAAACCAAACTAGTGGGGACTCATGAAATTTAGATCAACAGCTGTGGAGCCTGCATGGGACTGGACTAGCCCTCTGCATAGCGAGACAGTTGTGTAAGATTTCTTATATAGCTAATAACTACAGTGAAATGTTAGTTCCCATGCCCTGAAATCAGCCTTTCCATGCACATAGTTCAATGAGTTTTAGTAGATTTACAGACTTGTTCATTGAGCCCCGTCATCTAATTACAGACATTTTATTTACCCCCAGAAGAAAGCCACAGACATTGACATTCATTTCTTTTTTGTCCCTTTTGCCTCAACTCTATCCACCATGAGTGAATTGTCTTGTGTGTATTTGTCTATTCTGAAGAGTTCATATGAATGGAATTAGAAAGTACATGGATCCTCTCGCCTAGCAAAATGTTTTCAACTCTTAATGCTGTGGCATGCTTCATTATTTTATGGTCAATATTTTTGTGTTCACATATAGCATAAATTTATTTCTCCATTCATCAGCCAATAGATCATTGGATTGTTTCAAGCTTTTTATTATAATGCTATAGATATTCATGTACAGGTATTTCTATGGACATGCATTTTCACCTTTCAACTCCTTTGGAGTAGAGTTTCTAGATCATATGGTAACTCAATGTTTAACTATTTTTGACAAGCTTTTAGCCAAAGCAAGTGCTCCATTTTATAGTCTCTCCATGCCGATATGAACATCCGATTTCTCCATAGTCATATCAACTCACTTTATCAGCTGTCATTTTCATTGTATCCATTCTAATCTTTGTAAATGGTAATTCATTTTACTTAGATCCTCATTGCTCTAATAATGAATGAATTTGAAAATCTTGTGATGTTATGTATTGATCATGTGCAGATTAGGGTTTTTATTGAAAATAGATTCTTCTCTCATACAGTACATCTCAACCACAGTTTACCCTCCCTCCCCTTCTCCCAGCTCCCTTCCACCTCCCCTTTTCCCAAAATCCACTCCTCCTTTGGCCTTCAGAAGAGAGCAGGCCTCCAAGAGACAATAACCAAATACAACAAAACAAGATACAATAAGACAATGAAAAAGCCCTCATAGTGAGACTGAACAAGGCAACCCAATAAGAAGAAAAAGAGTCCCAAGAGCAGGAAAAGAGTCAGGGGCACACCCGCTCTCACTGTTAGGAGTCCCACAAAAACGCCAAGCTAACAGCCCTAACATATACACAAAGGCCCTTGTGAAGACTAAAGGAATGTCTATTCAAGTTGTTGCTGATTTCCAATAAAGTAGTTCTTTTTATTGACTTGAAAGAGCACTTGAATATTTTGGATACAGTTCCATTATATGATTTATGAATGTTTTCTTTCCATCAGTGAGTTGTCTTTTGACTGATGTACTGTGAAGCAATGAAGTTCTCAATTTTAAAGAAGCCAAATTAATTATTTAATTAATTAATTAACTTTGTTATTTTTATTCTGGGTACTACAACTGAGAAACTGTGTCCTGATAAGATGTAATAAATACTTCTCTTTTTTTTGTTTTTGTTTTGTGTTTGTTTTTTGTTTGTTTGTTTTTGCTTTTTGTGTATGGTTTTTTGTTTTTGTTTTTTAGTTAATAAGAAGAGTTGAGCACAGGGGAGATGGCTTGTTCAAGGAAGCATTTGTCTTGCAATTACAAGGACCTGATTTCCATCCTGAAACCCCACATTGTTAAAAGTCAGGTATGATGACACACTAGAAATTCAAGCTCTGGGTAGGAGGAAACAGTGAATTTCTGGAACTCACTGACCAACCACCTTAGCCTACGTGGTGAGTTTCAGGCAGTGAGAGACCCTGGGTTTTTTGTTTGTTTGCTTGTTTTTTGTTTTTTTTAAGTGAATGTTGCCTTAAAATCAATACTTGAATCTATCGTCTGTGGCCTGTACACACACATGCACACGTACCTGTATATACACAAATAATGTAAACATAGACAAAAAGCATTAAATAATTTCACCTCTCAAAATTTTGTTTTTACCCATTTTGAATTAATTTTTGCATCTGATATAAGAAAGGAATCAAGTTTCCTTCTTTAGCATGTACCCAAAACTACTGCTTAAGAGAAAAAAATAATTTTTTGAGACAGTATCTCACTATAAAGCCCCAGCTAACCTGAAACTCACTGTCCAACAAGCTGGCCCCAAACTCACAGAGATCCTGCTGCCTCTACCCCCACCCCAGCACCCCCACCCCCACCCCTGCCTCTGCCTCTGTTTCCCACGTGCTAGTATTAAAGATGTGCACCACCACACCCAGCAAGGAAACTATCCTTTTACTGTGGATCTTCATACCTTGAGTTCCTTCTCAAGATCATGCTCTGGCTCTCTCTCAGTTGCTAGCTTTAATAAAGCAAGTTTCTTTGTTATGGGTTTCCCTATAGAGGCAAAGAGTTTAGAACAAAAGGCCTTAGTCTGTCAACCACAGGAAGGTTCTGGCAGTAGCCTATGACTGAGCTTAGGGACACATGCTGTCCCAGTTAAGCCTTGAGGTGGCCAGAGCATGACAGATTATTTTACTGTAGCCTGTGAAAACCCTGAGCTGAAGAGTACAAATAAACTCTTCCCAGACTCCCGATATACACGCATACAGAAAAAAAAAATATGTTCTTATATTATACCACTGAAAGTGGAAATGATTCACAGTTGGTGTTTATATGGTGTGTGTGTGTGTGTGTGTGTGTGTGTGTGTGTGTGTGTGTGAACCTTAGGTATCTTCTTCAACTGCTCTTCACCTTTTTCTCTTCCTTCCTTCCTTCCTTCCTTCCTTTCTTTCTTTCTTTCTTTTCTTTTCTTTCTGAGTCTGGAGCTCTCCATTTATGGTAGGCTGGCTGGCCAGCAAACTCTTAGGCTCTGTCTCTATGTCTCCAGATGTGCACTACTACACCTGGCTACTAAAAATTTGAACTCAGGCCGGGCGGTGGTGGCGCACTCCTTTAATCCCAGCACTCGGGAGGCAGAGACAGGCGGATCTCTGTGAGTTCGAGGCCAGCCTGGACTACCAAGTGACTTCCAGGAAAGGCGCAAAGCTACACAGAGAAACCCTGTCTCGAAAAACCAAAAAAAAATAAAAAATAAAAATAAAAAAAAAATAAAAATAAAAATTTGAACTCAGGTTCTCATGGTCACGTGGCAAGCACTTTATCCACTGAGCCATCTCCCTAGTTCTAGGGAAGATTTATTATTTGAAAATTGGTAGGCAATACATGCTACAACTTAGGGTTTGTTTTTTTTCTATTGTCCTTTATTCTACGCTGCAGTTCTTCAATACATGGAAAATGTCAAAAGCAAACAAAATGATTACCAAACTCTGAGTTTTCAAATCCTTTCTTGCAGCTGTGTCTTTCCATGCCCTCATGACTGTTCAATTATTGGAATGGTCCAGTTCTACTCAACACCCCTTGGTCTCATTTCCAGTGTCTCATCTGGAAGTTTGGTGTCTTACCACTAAATTGTACCTTCTCATTCTCAAACTCCTCCAATTTCCTGGTGTTAACCAAAGCCAGAGTGTTTCAAACCCACATCAATGTCTTATTGAATGGAAGAAACTCCTGCTCTCATCCCCCTCCCCACCAGCATCCTGCTCTGCATGGATGCCATTTCCTAGTGACAGGGTCTTTGGCCAATTATTTAAGCCCTCAAAGTCCCAATATCTTAATTTCTTAAATGGAAATAATACCTGCCTCAAAATTTCTGGAAAACTGTCGAAATGCTACAGAGAAAAGTAGCTGGCTTTTCTTCATTCAGCACTATTCTCCACTACTAAACCAGGGTTACTCTCAACATGACCCAGCCAGGGGCATGCCAGTAAGGGCAAAAAAAAATTATATCTGGAAGAACTAGCTGGAAGGAGCCCAGTATGTTCTCCTAGCATGTAAATTTGAGGGTGTTTGATCAAAGTGGCTAGAATATAAGACTGAATAAGTAATATTTCTTTGAATTAGGAATATTTTATTTAGCAGGTTGCATCACTCTAGCAAGAGACTGAGGGAAGGAAAGGGATACAAGTATGGCTGTGTGCAAGGTAGAAGCCTAGAATATACAAGGGTGAAGTTCCAACCTTGTAGAATGGCCTGAGTTTCCCTAGGAGATGGTAGAGGAGGAAGAAATAAAGAGGTGGACATGTATGGGCACAATTCAAAGGGTAAATTATTTACATCCAGAAGATCTACCAGCGATGCACATTCCAAGAAAAGCTCAAATGCACAGACACCATCCCTCCAGGGCATCAGGAGTGCCCTGAATTTGAGAATGATTTTGAGAGACAGTTGGGGGGAAATATGGAAGGAGTTAAAGGTGGAGGATCAACAGGCATCACTAGGAGGTGTGGAGACTAGGGATGATGGAAAGTGAGGGATCATAGGGCACAGTTTGATGCCATTCACAAAAAAAATTGTGGTACTGTGTGGATGACTATTAAACATGCTCCATAAGACCGAGACTTTGATCCACAATTGTAGGAAGAGAATTCATGAATCTGAGTTCAGCCTGTCAATAAAAAACAGAATGGCAAAAATCTTGTACTTCACTAATTCTCAAGTAATTCACCACTCTGGTTACTCCATTGCTATTTTTAGAATCCATTCTGCAGCCCCTGTGAAAGTCATAAATATTGGCAGAGCAAAATTCTGGCTCCACAAATACAAACTTAAAGGTTCTCTTTCAGTTAGAAATATGCCATGTAACTGTGTCTTTAATCAGCCTTGCTTGGGCATCTGTTTAAGCAGCAAGTAACAAAAACTCTGGGTGGAAAATTTTTCTCTATAACTACAGTGTAATCAATATCTACAAATGCTTTGGCAGTTATGTGTCTATAATCTTGACATATTGGCTTGACATTTCGTATCTCAGCAATGAGGATGCCTGCTTCCAATGCTTTCATCAACACAGAATCCCAGATGACAAACTCTTCATCTAATCCATAGGTCCCATGACATCATGGAACCAGAATGGGGTTTACAGTATAATTCCTAACTGCATTATAAATATTTATTCTTTGTACCACAGATAAGCATAGCTCTTCTTCCACTTCAGCAAAGAAACTTCTTTTTGCAACAAGTGAAGACTGTTACAGGTATCCACAACTGGCCAAAATGAAGAGAACAACAAACCTTAGGGTACCCAATCCAAATTAATACATCTAAAGTACAACCCTACACTTAAGGTTCAGAGAGCGTTATAGAAGGTGGGTGGAAAGACTGTAGAGTAAAAGGACCAGGAAGTCTGCTGCAGATTAGTATCTTCTGTATATGACAGGAAATCTCAAAAATAGGTCGCCTGAACAAGAGCAACACGAGGACAATATAACAGGCTAACACGGATGAGGGGAATTTCACAAGGCCCTAGACCTAGAGGGAGAGCTTCAGACAATGAACACCTGCTGAGAGAAGGACAAGCCCCCTGATTACACATAATAACAATTGAGAAGTCATAATTTTAAGAGGGGGAGGGTATGAGAGAGTTTAAGGTGGGAAGGGAGGAGTGGAATGAAGCACTATTCGTGTATGAAATTCTCAGACAAGTTTTAAATGTTTTATTTTTTAAATAAATAAATAATAAGTAAGTAACAGCAGGGTTTAGTGCTCCACGACAGCTTTGAATGTCAACTCTGCCACTTCACAGTCTCATCCCAGGCGTATTTGATACTTCTTATCATTTCAATGTGCTCATCTGCAAATAGGACATATATGAAAGTTTATTCTAGGAAATATATGAAATAATATCAACTGGCAGCTGGTCAACAAAAGCCGCTCCAGTGGGGGTGCTTCTCGTCCATCTCCATGCTCCACAGAGCTTGGGGTTTACAATCCTGAGCACCGAGGAATCCGGCCAGCACAGGCTAACCATGACAGCCCAGCTTTCAGTCTCTTTCCATTTATTTGATCAGAAAAACCAGGAGGGCAGAAAACAACTCCCTTACGTGAATTCTCTTCCTAAAAGTTCATACCTATTTATATATTTCAATTTGTGAGATCACTTAATATGAGGTACACCCACTTAAGCAGATGTTCATATCAATATTGAAGTCCTGTTGTTTGTTGGTACAATTCTGGGCAGTCCTCAGAGTGTATTTATCTTTCATAACTGAATTTTTCATGCCCAGCTCTCCATTCCCTGTTCCCCAGATTCTGGCAAACACAATTCTATGTATCTCTCCTATGATTTTGGACAAGCATTCAAAATAACCTATAAAATACCTGAATTTTCATTTCTGGAGAATGTTTTGACCTACTTAGAGGGCCGTTGATGTGACCTTTTCCCTTCTTGGACCAACTATAGTCTTGTACATCTCGCCATCAGCTCCTGTCTTGGCCTTCCTCTCTCTTCATTCTGCAATATTGCTTTCTTACCATCTAAGCCACTGTTAATTCAGAGCAATGAACACTAGTGATAAATCCGTTTATAATGACATATGGCACAGCTTCTATCTGTTCATCCATGTGATGATAAATAGCCTCAGAAGTGAGTAATAGATGGAAGCAAGTCACTTTGGGCCTGTGATTCTATGTCCTAAGCTACAATATTGTAACATAAGTGACTATTAGAGACAGACCATAATGCTAAGGTGAGATCTTTGTTAGTGTGGTGGTGTGGTGGTGTGTGTGTGTGTGTGTGTGCGTGCGTGCGTGCGTGCGTGCGTGCGTGTGTGTGTGTGTGTGTGTGTGTGTGTGTGTGTGTGTTGGAGGCATGTGTGCACATGTAGTCATATGGCCAGAAGATGACAGCAGATGACCTCCACCTTGTCCCCCTGAGGATGTGTTTCTGACTAAATCTGGAACTTGCCATTTTTCATCCAGTTTGGCTGGCCAGGAAACTCCTAGTGATGGTCCCTTCTCTATTTCCCAATACTGTGATCACACGTGCATACAGCCACACCCAGGTTTTATGTGAATGCTGGAGATCTGGATGGGTGCTGATGCTCAAGCAGCAAGCACTCCTGATGACCATTTCTGCAGCCTCATCTTCGTTATCACTTAAGAAGGCGCTTTAAAGAAAGACGTGTCATGGGGCTGGAGAGATGGCTCAGCTGTTAAGAGCACTGCCTGCTCTTCCAAAGGACCCAGGTTCAATTCTTAGCACCCACATGGCAGCTCACAATGACCTGTATGTCTACATGGTGTGTAGACATACATGCAGGCAAAACCCATCCACATAAAATAAAAATAAATAAATCGTAGAGAGAAAGTTGCTTCTTAAGTAAGGGTGGCTGATAAATGACATTTGATGGCTTTCTGAAGAAAAATCGCAAATGTATAAACCAGTCAGTCTCAATAGGTAGCAACCTCTCCCTCCAACATTTAACAAGGACTAGAGACAACTTTTTGATGAGAGGAAGGCTGTGTTGCTAGTAACTACCCCCAAGGAACTGGGCTACTAGGAAATAGCCAACAGTGCACAGAATAGTCTTTGCTATGGTTTCCATGTGCCTTATTTCTACCAAGGCTCATGTGGAAATTTGATGACCAATATGGCTATGTTAAGAGGTGGAGACTTTGAAGGGATTAATGTCCTTCCTACATACTTGCTTTATCCTTGTGAAGATAGATTAAGTCTTATGTGAACAGTTTGGTATAAACTAAGTCAGTACCTTTCTGTCTCCTACAGGTGCCACATGACATTCCCACAACACTCTCATGTCCTCTCATGTAATGTAATCTGCTATGCTGTGGCACAGGATGAGCCTCTACTAGCCACCAGCAGGTCCTCAATCTCTATCTTTCAGAAATATGAGCCTAGATCTATTTTTCCTTCATAAACTGTCCAGCATCAGATATTCTGCTATAGCAACAGAAAACGTATTAACAGCCCCTATAGCAAAAATAATGTGGCTTAAATGTCAATAATGCCAATGTGAAGAAGTATTGGTCAGGTTCTGCCCTGCCTGGTTCGGGGGGGAATAAGGTCTGTTCACATTCAAGGATGTGGGCATAGAATTCATCCTGGGTGACAAGAGATGCCGGGACTATGCAGACGCTTTTATACAGAGTGATACTAGGGAACTACAGAAGTTCCTGCCTCTGTCTTTTCCTTATACCCAAGGTCTGTTCCCCCAGGAGAATAGCAAAATCCATTCCAGAAAGTGCTCTGGGGAAGATGCAGAAACCGTGTTCTCGAGTAGCAACCTTTAGAGAAGGTGGGTGAGTGAAGAGCATAGAAAGTGTAATGACAGAAATAACCAGTGTATAACAACTGCCATGACATCACTCCCCCCAAAAAGATGAAGAATATCACACAGCTCTCAAGAAAAAAAATCACTTTTTATCTGCTACCTTGGCAGAGGTAAAGAAATGCCCATGTCATGGTTTGAATCAGAGCTTTACTCTAGCCATAACTTTGAAATTTCTGAAAACTAACACACATTCAAATACACTTCATCAGAAATGTTTTAAATATGAAATTTCATTAGACTAAGTAAAGAGAATATTTCTAAATATGACTGTCTGAGAACACCTTTGCTAAAAGGGCATTATTATGTCATCAACAGTTGATTCCGCCCCTCACCAAGTTATGCAACTTAGATAATATAAGAAGGTTTTGTCAATTCCTTAGTACTTGAAAGACACCTGGGTGTAGGTTTTATGAAAATCTCTTCATGTGTAATGAAGCTGGAAAGGCTTTTTTTTTTTCAACAGAGTCTCACTGTGTAGTCCAGGCTGGCCTCAGACTCCCAAAAATCCACCTGCCTCTTTCCTAAATACTGAGATTAAAGATGTGCACTACCACACTGATCAGGAAGGCTTTCATGACATGCTCTATACCAGATTATTTAAACAAGAGACCCCATCAAGACATCAAATCAGGCATGCAGTCTGTAATCGTGGATCAAATCTTAATAGTCCTCGGAGCATTCACTTTCTAGAGTCTTTGATCGGTGCTCAAAGCAAGACAGCCACCGACAAGCTGCTTTGACCATCAAAAGTAGAGTCTTCACTTGGACCCACAGAGGAACAAGGAACAGGAAAAGAGCCCGGCGTTTCCACCACCATCTTGTGTCTGCACGTCAGCTGCTAGCACACAGATAAATTATTGCTCTTCCGACTGATTTTATGATTTTTAATTATGACTATGTGCGTGGGCTTGTGCACTTGAGTGCTGGTGGCCCTGGAAGTCAGGAGCCCCACCCTGCTCCCCAGAAGCTTCAGATTCCCCTGGAGCTGGAGTTATGGACAGTTGTGAGCCACTGGCCATGGGCACTATAGCATTGCCTTAATATTTGATAAACTAGCTCATCATCTAGCCAAACTAACAGAGGTTCCCACATATCTAGAAGACTATACACACAAAAGCTTAGCTCTGGAGTTCTTGCTATATGCTGCTCTGGGACCTAGAAAACAGCAGTAATTAAGTGTTGTCCACCACTTTATCCAGTCTTTGAGAATTTCATGTATGTATACAATGTATTTTGATTATATCCACTCCCTACCCCAGTCTTCCAACATCTCCCAGACCTCCTATATGTCTCATTCCCAACTTCATATTCTCCTTCTTTGTCTTTATAACCCATTGAGTCCAATAAGAGCATGGTCGGGGGAGAGGGGGGCATCCACTGGAGCATGAGTAACCTAAGAGAAACTAAACCCCTAAGAAAACTGACTCTGCCTCCCCCAGTGGCCGTCACCTGCCAATAGTTCTCAGATGTGGGGGGTGTGGTGGCTGGGAACTGCTCCCTCATTCATGCTGGAATGTTTGCTGGCTTGTTCTAGTGCAGGTCTTAATGCAGGCAGTTCTAGCTTCTGTGAGTTCGTGTTGAGTTCATCAGCCAGATCATGTGCAGGAAACTGTTTTGCAACAGTCCTGCTCAACCCCACCATTTTTTACTGTATCCTACTGTATTTTCTACTCTGTGAGCTTGCTCTAGTCATTTTTAATTAGATGAAGCTGAAATCCATTCCTTTCGTAGGAGCAAAGCTGGACTCCTCAGCCTTGTGCTTCTCTCATGGAGTTGCCCCTAAACCACACACTACCAGGTTGGAACAAGTAAGTGTCTATGTTTGTCTGCACAGGCTAGGTGAGGAAGGAAAATGATGTACCTATGAAGTAAAGAAATTCCCTATAGCAAACTTCTTTGCTGTTGGGGATCATGGAAGGGTAAAATAGCCCTGGAAACAAGTAGATTAACTTGGGTTGGCCAGTGCTATGACAAAGGCCCTACAGCTTCTGATATTAATGAATGACTCTAAGTTTATGACCTGCCCCCATCTGCCAGTGTATGAGCCTGTTTCAACCTGGAGTTAATTGGGATCAACATTTTATTGGCCAATATATCTTTAAAAAAAAATACAACATCAACAGAATGCTACCTTTTGCTTATGTGATATCTTTTCATGGCTGCGGATGCTATTGTTGCCTGGCTGTCCTTGGGGTATCTATTGCTATTCAACCCACATACAATGGGGGAATGGCAAAACAAAGAAATTACTCTAGACAAGTCTAGGTTGTTGGATGCAATGGCTAAACTTGGTTATCAACTTGACAAGATTTGTGATGAAATAAAATGTAAATCAATGGGCACCCTGTGAGGTACTTTCCTAATCAGATTATTAGAAGCAGGAAACCCCACCCTAAATGTGGGTGTATCTTCTGGTAGCAGCCCTGATAAAAGGACATGGAAGAAGGAAACTTTGCTTCTTGCCTGTTTGCTATCACTACTGCTGGCAAGTTCATCTATCCTGTCCCTGCTGCATTTCTTTACTGATACTAAAATCAGCTTCTTCAGCCTTTCAACATAGACTGAAGACCAGCAGCTCTCCAGGAATCATCCAGGCCTTCAGCCCTAGACTGGGACAGCTGAAACATCCAGGTTTGTGGACTGGATGCAACTACTGGATCCTCAACCTCTTCGGTGTGAGACATCATCTGAATTACCCAGACCAGATGGTATAAGAAAACCAAATAAATCCCCTCTATATATTAACCTGTCAGTTCTGTTCCCTAAAAGAACCCTGACTAATACTGGGCAGATGCGTTTTCAGAGTTACTTGTAGGAGCATAAGAGGTTACTTAGAGTAGCATAGATAACCAATGGGCAGCTGTACATCTCTCCTTTCAACAAATGTTAGCGGGGGAAGGGAGAAACATGATGAGACTCTTACCCATGTCCAAAGCTGACCTCTGGAACCCTGCCTTAAGGGAAGGCAGTTATGTACATGAATTTAAGAGGCTTGTTTTTATTGATTGCTTGCTTTAATTAATTTGTCCACGATGATTCGAGCCTGTGGTCTTTCTCCTAAAATCTTTGGGATAAACATAACCAGGAAATCAGGCAGTGATCCGAGCTGCATGGTAGTAGCTCGTCTCCAAGAAGCAAAAGGGTAAGGGGAGTAACTTCATGACCTTTTATGGGTCATTTACATAGTATCTGTCTCTTCTAAATTCATAGAAGGCTCAGGCTGTCTCAAGAGAATGCTCCCTTGATTAAATGAAACCCATTGGGCTATAGGATTTGGGTCTTCCCTCTATTGGTACCCTTCACATATTAATCTTTTAATCTCCACCTCCACTTTGTTTGATATTTTGCCTCAGTATAAATTGCAGTAATTGGTATTAATTCAATTTATACATAGTTATGATTTGATATGCCTTTTCATAAAACACATTTCATACACATTCACAAAAGGGAACTTTTTTTTTTCCGTTTAGTGGCATCCTAACTTAAGTGGGTCCGTCTTCTGTTAATAGTCTTAAAATCTCTCCCAGGCTGAGGCTGATTCTGTGGGTGATGACTTGAGCAGAAGACATGGCTGGAAATTGCTCCTTCTAGTCAACCTGTCTGACGGATGTGGCCCACACCACTGTCGCCTGTGCTGCAGGTTGTCAGGGCTGGTTTGACATTCCTGTGTTCTCAGCTATAATTTTGGTCTTTCCACCAAGGCAATTTTATTTCCTGACAGGCACTACAGTTTATGGAAGCCGATGCTATTGGGGAAATATTCCAAATGCACAGGTTATGTGGTTGGTGGAAAATCGACATTAATGGAAAAGGGACTAAACCCAAAGTCTCTTCCGAGTGCTATTTTGGAACTTCTGGTTTTCCTGTGGAATTCCAAGTCAGTAGTGATTGCAAAACCAAAAAGACCAAGTAGAATATTAGAATTGCAAAGGACCAGGAGCCATCTACTTAGCAAATAGGTAAGCCATGGGTTTTCACTTTTAAGTCAGAAGACATGAGTAATGTTGGACAGTATGGGAGTGATGGATTTGAATTTGTGTATTTTTCCTTTGTTTCAAATCAGCATCTCTGTGTCTATGACCAGACCCCTTAGAAAGATTTCACATCTATAGCCTCTGGACACAGGACATGTTCGGACATGTAGAGGCTGCTCTTATGCAGCCCATGGCTGCCAGCGCCACCTAGCTTCTACATTTCTCCAATTCAACCATTTTGGAAAATGTTCTATGAGCCCTCATCAGAGTTCAGCACCCACCTCACAGGTTCTGAATGATGGAGGCTGAGAGAGAGTCAGAGCAGCCAAACTTCACAAAATGGTTATCCTGGGGAAAGGCATGTTCTCTGATTCTGTGCAAGTTTAGGTAGAACTGACACTATTTCTCAATGCACTCCCTGCCTGTCTTTGTTTGATAAATCTTCTCATTTGAAGCAATTGGCTAATATACAGAAAAGTGGCTTCCAATTTTTAGCTACTAGGCTCTAAATAGAGATGAATTCTGGGAGAATCTTTATAAGGCTCACACTACAAGAATACTCCCCCATGAGGGAGATTAAAATGTGTCATTCATAATGTGCTACTTGTCAAAGGATTATTTTGAGCTACAATTGAGAAACAATCTCTCCTCTCTCACATTTTCCTAATCACAGAGAATAAATTCTCCTTTATGAATATGTCTCCCTCACACATACTGGGAAGATAAAACAAGCTTATCATAGAGACAAGAGGCACCCTTTATAACTCCAGATAGTAGTCCGCTCCTACCTCTCTCTAGTTTTGTTTCCCCACAGCCAACCATAGTTCAAAACATTAAATGGAAGAGTTCAGACATAATCAATTCATAACTTTCAATTTAGTCTGTATTAGCCTTCGCTCACCATGACAAAAATCACTAAGATAACTTAGAAAGGAAGCTTGTGATTGCAGAAATTTAGTTCTACAGTTAGTTATTTCCATTGTTTTGGGGTCTATGGTAAGACAGAAGTCAAGGCAGGGAGAAAAGCTGTCATCTCAGGTTAGCCAGGAAGGAGGTGGAGGTGGACCAAGATGTGATGTAGCCTCTCCAAAAATACACTCCTAAGGACCTACCTCTTCCAACTAGGTCCCATCAATGAAGAGACAGGCCATTAAATTATGATCTCCTTAATAGGTTAATCCATAGAGCCCTCATGATCTAATCACCCATTAAGATCCCACCTTTGAGCACTGCTGAACAGAAAATGTCTTAGGGAGACATTTCATATGCAAACCATAGCACATACCATTTGGATTACGTGAATAGACTCCAAGTCATCCATTTTGTACAGCTGAAGATGTGAATCTTCCCTTGTCCAGAGTACCTACACTGTGCACACTGCCTCCATACTGGCACTTTGTAGCTGTGACTGCTATACAAATAGCTGTTACAATACTGGAATGCCTGTACATAAATACTTACTTTATTTAGTATTGGCTATAAAGCACAGAAGCAATGATGCTGGCATTTTATAACCACATATTGTTATAATTTTCCCATTTGACTATCAATTATTATCAGTAACTTTTTCCTATACCCAGTTTATAATTTGAATTTATCTATGGTAGGCATGTATATATAGAAAAACAGCAAATATGGCATTCAACACTACTCACAGATTCAGGCATGCATTGGGGGTACTGGAATTCACACCCTATAGATAAAGGAGAACTCCCATGCAAATATTGATTTGCCTGCCACTAACTTTCCTCATACATGTACCTTCCCATAATCTTTCACCCTAAAAGTCCAAACTTCCTTCCATTTCTCCACCGTTTACAGACCTTTATTAAAATGGTACGTAAGTCCCAACATCTAACTACTTCTCTATATTTTGTACTTCTATTCTGTGAATCTCTGGTACATGTAAAAAATCTTAACATCAAATAAAATCTGTATGATTTTCCTCTTCTAGTCTATCTTTTGCCAATTTAATTTGCGGTTTGGCCACAAAATGTGAACCCAGCTGTGAAGTGAAAGACCTTCAACCAGAGTCTGAGATTAGGAAACCCTGGGTTACATTCCACATCCATCAAGGCAAACAGGCATCCACAAGGTGGTATGTGGGCAGGCCACATCAACAGCAGGTGACATCAGGAACAGTCATGCATCCACTACTTTTCAGTCCTTGATATGCACACCAGATATCAGATGACAGGTTGCTGTGGGACCATGCCTTCACAGCGTTAGGTGTCAGTCACTTCATGATGTCCAAGTAAGCAAGTTACACCCTTTCCTTAGTCTGGTGTGTCTCATAAGTTATAAGTTCTTGGGCTTTGTTTCATTGATATAATTTTAACATACCCATGAGCCCCTACAGTCTCAATTTGCCCCCAATAAATTTATAGACTCACTCTGTTCTACTCCCAGCAAGAAGTCGTTTATCACTGTGTTGGGTGGGCGGTACCCAACAGATGGTGTAGTTTCTAGGTCCACCAAGGGCTACAGTTACTCTTCTACCTCAAAATTTAATCAAAAGCTTCTTGTAAAATGGAGGCTCCCAGACAGTCCACAGTCTGAGAAAACATTGTTTTTATACAATAAGGAGTAACTCGAAGTACCATACACCCTGATCTAACATTCTCTAATCTGTAACTCAAAATAAACGTCTTCGTTGAATCATTGCTGTTTTGTACGCTGTCACAGCAAGTAGAAAAGTCGATAATACACTGGGCTGGCCTCACTCTTCATCAGGAACGACTGACTGAGACCGTGATTTGATGCATTTGAAAGCCAATAGGCATTTGAATCCACACAAAATAAAGGAGACAAAAACCAGACAACTTGTGTTTTCTGGAATACCCTTTCATTTAAGTCAGGAAAATGCAGATATATCTCATTTTCCTGCGATTCACGAATACTGCGCATTTGGAAAACTGTAGTGCACCTGTGCTGCCAACACTCCCCAATTCTGGCCCCAGTAACACATCCTATATCTCAGCCTAGTAGGGTGACTCTGCCTAACTCTAACCAAGCCACACCATCCACGACCTCTAATGTTGGCCCCAGTCTCATGAGTCCACCTGACCACAGCCTGTCCAAGTCATATCTAACCAATGGACTTAGCCAGGTCATACATATTGTGTACTGATCTGCTCTGGTGAGTCCTCCTGGAGCCCAGCACCATATTCAGCCTCTGAGCTTAGTCCAGGTTACACTTGAATGTACCAGCCAAGCCCAGTGAGTCCCTGAACCTCATCCACTGTCATCATCCCAACCCTTTGGCCTAACCTCCTCACACGGCTTATACAGTAGCCCAGGCTGGTGACTGCCCAAGATCCTGACCCACCCAGACCATCCTCACACTCCCAGGCACAGCAGGGGTGGTACAGCTTGCATACCAGCCCAAGCAGATCCAAATGTTTGTTCCATTTGTATGTTCTCCAGAGGAAGTTACATATTTTAGCACCAGGAAATGAAATTTAAAAGAATCATAAAATTTGTTGAAGAATTCAAGGAGTTTAAAGAAGGCATAAAAATTCATTAAATATAAAGAGAATAATGACAAATGCCTGAGTGAGGCCCAAGAAAACATAGGCATATGGCTAAATTAAATGGTGAAAATAATTCAGGGTTTGAAAACTGAATTCAATTTTTAAAAAAATAGAAATACTGACGATAACTTCAGCTGAGTAAATATAAAATTGAAAAAAATCAATAAACCAACTAGAAAACTCACGGGAAGGCCTTTCAAGTAGAAGGGATTAAGTTAAAGATGGAATATCAGGACTGAAAGGTAAAGCAAGGGAATTAGACCACTCAAACAGACATATGAAAAGCACACAAAAGGAACATGCAGGAACTGTGGGTCATCGTGAAAAGAACAAGTCTTCATATCATGTGAAGAAAAGAATTCCAGGTCAACAACACAGACCAGATCTTCAATGGGATCATAGAAGAACCCCACCTCACCCCTCAAAAAAAATTAAGGAAAGATAAACCCTCATAGATAGGAGAGGCTCATGGAGCACCAAATAGACAGGACCAGAAAAGAAACTCCTCGTGGCGTCTTCTACCTAAAACACTAAACATAAAGAACAAAGAAAGCGTACTGAAAACTGCAATAGAAAAGCTACAGGGAATATATGGGGAAACCTCATCACAGGAAGGTCTGGTTTCTCAATGGGAGCTTTGAAAAGCCTGTATCAATGTCCTTCAAGTTCTAAAAGACCACAGACGGCAACCTAGACAACTGTACCCAATAGTACCATAATGGACAGAGACAGAAAATTTTTCCATGATACATACAGGCTGAAAGAATTCATAACCACCAAATCAGCCCGATAGTGAATCAACCAGTCAGGATAGTGCACACCTTCAATCCCAGAACTTGAAAGGCAGAGGCAGGCAGATCTCTGTGAGTTCATGGCCAATCAGGGCTACAGAGTGAGATCCTATTACAGAAGCCAAACAACCATTCCCCGTGTTTAATACATGCTCTGGACGCAGCCAACAGTAAAGAAGGGAGTCCTATAGAAAACATTTCTACTTTATCACACACACACACACACACACACACACACACACACACACACACTGGTATTGTTGAATAAGAATTAATTTAAAAAGAAAGAGACTTTTTCCCCTCTGAGTAAGTCTTAAGTCAGCATTATGCACATCATATCACAACACCACCCAAAATATGTTTGATGAAATATCTGAAAGTTTTTAATCCCTAAATTCATAATAAAGGCATTTAAGAGTCTTGTTTTTCACCTTGCACTTCATCTAACTGCACCACTTGGATGTAACTGGTAAAGAACCATACAGGCCACAGTGAATGTCACCTATCCATGAGTGTTTTGTTTTCTCTGATGCATGACTATGTACTATAACCCAACCCTGGAAGGGGCAGAAGAGTCAAAACATCTAAGATGCACTATCGGACTCCATCTGATGAGGTGTTCAATGTAAGCTGATGGAAGAGTAGTACAGTGGGGGGAGGGGGCTAGATTATAGTGCAAACCCAGGGATAGCCTGACATAGGGGGATACCAGGATATGATGCAGCAGCCAAAACAAGGAAGGCGGGAAGCTGTGATTCAGCTATGAACTCCTCACCCTGGGAATCTAGTTCTTGTGAGTAAGTCCTGCCCAAGATAATGATGGTATAAAAATATATTGACACAATAGTCATTGAAGTGAGGTGTTTTTTCATCTTGTTTTCTGGTCTGCTGGCTAAACAGGAAGTTTTTTACAGGATGCTCCAATATCCTCTGTTGAGAGTAACAGCTTTAGCACTTTGCTTTCCTCTTCTTCCATGATACACTTAATGTTTCCTCTGCTGGGTCCTGGATTCAGCGGCAGATTTCCTGCAGGCAGCTAAGGTTCCTTAACTCTTTGTGCAGATCAATCACAGTCCACAGGAAAGTCACAAGAGGCCTTTTGTAGATAGAGTCATCATACTGGCCTGCCTCGGGGGAAGTCAAACTTGGCAAGTTAATGCAACTGTGCAGTGACACCAGTCATCAATGTCAATCTCTGTGGCACTCACTGGAAATTGGTACTTAGGGTTGCTTCTGGTAGTAAGGAAAAAGATGCATGTTTCATTGTCATGGGGGTTAATTATAAAAGGATGCTCTTCCTCTAGGCCTTCCCTTGACACTTGGGAAAGATTCCCAGGGCTGCATGCTACTGCGATCTAATGGTGATGTTGAAAACATTACTAAGTCAGTGAGAGCTGACCATATTGTGTCAACATCCACTCTTGGGGTAAAAAGGCCTTGGCTTGAAATCCCAGCACCCACACTGTCACTGTTCATGAAATCATTCTGTACATTGGGTTTCTCTATTTCTTTCTTGTTAAAATGAGAGAATAATTGCCATTTTGCTGCATCTCACAGGTTTATTATGACAATAGTCTTTGATATCTGGTTAGACCTGTGGGACCTCACAGTCCAACAGTGCCAAAAGAGATAACCATGATTCATTTTTTTTGTAGCTTAAAACTTAAATGTTTTTTAGTATATTAAGGAGTCAATACTTGTAAAGTACTCTGCACGCCACCCATTAAATTTTAACTGTTCATATTTTTATTATCTTATCTTTTTTTTCAATCTGTAAGTATTGACAATAGAACATATGAATTACTTAATACCACTCTAGAGAATATGATCCTGTAGAGAAGAGGGTTTTTTCCAATCTTTCCCCCTTTGCATTTGTTCCTGGAATGAAGCCTATTCATAAAACAGTCAATAAATACTTGCTATATGGATGGATAAATTAATACCACGGGATAAGTAACCCTCTCACTTGCTCACTCACTTTCTCTCTTGCTCTCTCTCATTTTTTTCTCTCTGCCTTTTGAAATGAGAAATGGGTTAAGAGAGAAACTTTTCAAATTAGTCCCAGTAGGCAAGTGCATTTTCAACAAAGCAAGATAGATCTGTCCTTAACTGAATGACTGAATGATGTAGGAAATAAGAACATGGGGCTTTGGGCAAGAAATTCTGTTTGCATTGTGATTCTTCAATGGAAGAGACATTGATAATCTTAATATATAAAATTAACATATGGATCATGACTTTTTACTTCCCTATCATAAGATCATTAAAGAAGAGAGTGGGCATCATTTAATATCTATCTAAAGGCAAGAATTGGGAAATAAAAAAAAAAAAAAAAGGTTGAGTGGTTAAGAGCACTGGCTGCTCTTCCAGAGAACAAGTTCCCCTCCCAGCACCCACAACAGGTAGCTCACAATAACTCCAGCTCCAGGGGATCCAACAACCTCTTCTGGACTCCGAGAACACACACGCAGAGACACATTCATACACATAAATAAAAAAATAAGCTCTTTAGAGTAAGAATAGCTGGGGTAGGCTGAGTGCCTTGAGTGAGTGCTGCAGCTCTCTGGAACCCTGGTTGGAGTCTAGTCCTGGGTACATTACATACTGACTGAAGACATTGAGAGAGGACTCTCACCTCTCTCTACACAACTTTGCCACTTTAGAGGATGAGCAGAAACACACTGGTTAAGTTGCCAATAACAATGAACACAATAAATGTCATATTTTGCTGTTACTAAATAATACCCATTTCAGAAGAGAAATGCTCTGGGAAAGACGAGATCAGCAGAAAACCTTTCTTTTTTTGCTTTGATCCATTTGCATCATTTCCTTTGAAATGGTGTCAGACTTGAGGGATCTAAATTTTTTTCATCTAAACACAAGTTCATTGCTGTAACTGCGATTATTGGTCATACTCCTGAACTTAAAAGATCATCAACAACAATAGCAATTTAAAAAAAAAAAAAAACTTTTTGATGATTTCCACCGGAAACCTTGAAACCCTGCTTCTCGTCTTGACCTACCTTCCTGCCTCAGTAAAGGTTCTCATGAGACTCTTGGGAGAACAGAGTCAAACACACTTGGGAGGGAGCTGAGCACTGGCTTCTGGTGGGAGGATGTTGTTTATATTTTAGATCCTGTTTTCATCCTGGACGAAGTGCTGCCACTACCAGGTGCTTGCCCTCATGTTATCAGCTTCTCCTCAAGGTTCAGCCTGCGGGAAGCAGCTTCCTGCAGCCTCCATGTGAAACTGGATGCTGGAGAACAGGAGAGCGCCTGTCAAAGGTTATCTTCCACAGGGCCACAGTTTTCAGGCGTACCAAGATTGGTCCTGGTCAGTAAGGCCATTTGAGTGATGGGCCACTCAATGGACACAGAATAGAAACAGAGCTGTTGCTGAAAGAGAAATGGGAGGAAAAAAAATAGCATGAGCTGGGCACCTGAGATGGGAAAAGGAATTCCCAGTCACAGGTTGCAGAAACCAATTAACACGATTCTCAGAGCTGTAAACAACAACACTCCATCCAGTGACTTCTAAATTGCTTTGTGCATATCTGGTGGTCATGTTGCTCCCCAAAATAGCACACTTCGATATCCAGAGTAAATTACTTTTGATTCATATTCGAAAGGAAAATATTGTCACCTCCTCCAATAATTACTCAATGCCCCAAACAGACACAGGGGACCAATTTTGCTCCAAGATTCAATGACAACTGATTAGGTAATCAGAGCATGAGGATGCTTAATTATGCACCCACACTCCCTGGCTCAGTGCTGCCATGACACACAGCCTAAAAGAAGACCCATCTCTGCCCAGTTCACTCCCACACTGGAGAAGTCAGTAGGTAGGCAGAGCTCACAGCAGTGGAGGTAAGCAGGAAGCCCTGCTGAATTTCTGTCACATGCTTTGATGCCTGCTAACAAAAAAAAGAAAAAGAAAAGAAAAAAAGCAGCCTGCCTCAGAGATCAAGTACCTACGGAAACGCATTGCATTACCAAGGCTGTATCCTCTGAGTTATTAGTTATTAACGGTAAAGCAAAGACTTGACTTAGGAATTGGGAAAATCTCACCAGTTACACTTCCTCTAAGCCAGGCTTAGCTACTTCCTCTTCGCTACTCATGACTTCCTTCCAGCCACAGGGGTTATGCAGCAACAGCACTAAAGTTCCCAAGCAGACCCCTTCCACCCCAGCAAGTTCACGGACTGTGGGAGCCAATTCAGTCATCATTAGAGCAAAGTGTGAACAGTATTTCTTCCCTGTTTGACAAACTAGAGGGGAAAACCAGGTAGAACAGTGCTCAAAGAAGAGATTCAGCTTCCTAGAATTACTTTTGGGAGTAGTTTTTTACAGATTTCAGAAAACACAAAGAATTGATTTTAAACTGAATTGGATTTCCTAGACTCCTGTTAAAATCTTTCCAAAATCCCCAAGGGTGATTTACTTTTCAGTACTAGGGGAAAAAAAAGAAGAAGAAATTTCTAGATTAAAAGAGAATTTGGATCCCTTCTTGCTAAGCTGGAACTGAAATATGTCTAAGGAGAGTGGTGCTTTAAATTATTAAAGACATTTCAGAATCTCAAAAGTAGTCAAGAAAAAATTAATTTATTGAAAGACAAGTAAGTCTCACTATTCCATATTTTCAGATTTATTCTTTTGACTTGGGGATGAATTCAAAAATTATTTGAGTACCTAAAATCTGTAGGCACAGTATTAAAAGCTATACAGAAATATTAAGTAAATAGCCTGTCCCCAGAGTTTCAAGACTGTCCTAAGAAGTCATTGTATTGCTTATTAAAATTCAAGTTGAAAGTTGCACACACAAATATGTACACATATTCACACAAGCCACACACACCCTACACACACACACCCAAGCAAAAGTTAGTCTGAAGCTTTTAAGACATCAAAATTACACTGTATAATCCACAAAGTAAAATTAAAATTTTAATTTTTAAAAAGAGTGGGAGGGGAGAGAGAGAGAGAGAAATCATTAAAAACTTGTAACTACTGCTGGGGAGACGGTGAAGTAAATAAAGTGCTTACTAGGCAAGCATGAGGGTTGGCGCTTGATCTGATAGAATCCACACCAAAATGTCAAGCACAGCAGTGCATACCAACAATCGCAGATCGGGGGAAGTGGACGTAGGAGGGTGTTTGGGATTTGCTGGCCAGCCAGACCACTAAATCGGCAGCTCCAGGTTCAGTAAGAGACCCTGTCTCAAAAGATTAAGTAGAGTGTGATGGAGAAGGACAGCAGACTTTGACCTCTGGCTTCCACACATAGAAACACACACATGAACGTGTTCACATACGTACACAGACACAAACACACACACACAGAGACGCACATACAGAGACACATTCACACAGAAAGACATACATACACACACGCACACACACACACAAGTATTGTAACTGATAAATCCAGAGAATAAAAGAGTCTTAAAATTCACTTTGGCACCCACCACAATAATAATGTTTACGAAAGTGGATTACAATGGATGCTAAAACCACTGTGGAAAATTTGATGAGAAACAAAAGAATAATCACATTAACTCAAAGCAATTTTCCTACATGATACTTATTTAGAGAGGGGGAAATACAGCAATTTACAGTGAGAAAAAAAACATTATATGTTACCCTAAGCAAACAGATGAAAACTAACATAATTGATAATGAAAAAAAAAGAGATATGCCTCTTGGTAGGATGTACACACCATATGCCTAAAATGCATGTGTAAATCCAAACATAATACAACCTGAGCTGAGATAGAATGTGTAAAATAAATTATCTGCATGTATCCAAAGTGTCAACGTAATGAGCAATAAAAACAGCTGAAGAATTATTTTATGGCATAATAAAGAGACATAACAAGTATAATGTGTGATACAGGTAGGGTGCCAAGCTAGAATTTATTTTTCTCTTTTGCAATAGATGATATTATTGGGGGAAATAACAAAATTTTATAAGATCTATTGAATAGATCAGGGGCTGAGAACGTTTTCTCTAGATCAGATAGTAAATCTCTTCAGCTCTGCAGGCCAAAAAATGTTTGTCAAAGCCATTTAATTCTGCTATTATCAGAAAAGATCATCACAGACAACCTGTAAATAAATGAACACGGTTGTGTACTAATAAAACTTTATTTACAAACAGGCAAGAAGCAGTCATAGACAAACAGTCATAAATACAGCATAGCTTTGCTTCAATAAATCTTTATTTGCAAACACAGATGATAAGCCACATATATTTGCCAACCACTGGACAAAATGCTACTATTAAATGAATGTTAACTACCAAATTTGTTAACTGCACTACAATTTTTTTTAGAAAACATGTACAAAAGCATTTGGGGACAAAATTTGTATTTGCAACTTCCAAAGATTCCAGAGAAAGTGAAGATATTACTGTTTTATTTATCTTTAAGTCTGACAAAATTACCCCCAAAAAGGACTTTACAAGTCAAAGGAAACAAATATCCATGAATTGTGGTAATTACTTGGGACATACCCATTATTAGCTTTACTGCCAGACATGCAGAAACTTCTCAGGGACAGCATGATTAGCAAAGCTGTTCATCTGGCAATTAGTTCATTAGGTGTTTACTGAAGGTATGGCGCCCAGGAAAATCACACTTTGAAAAGCTGAGGAAATGAACTGTGGAAGAAACCCACTTGCCTTGAACACAAGAGGAGTGTGAGAAGTGAGGCAGTGGCTGAAGTAACAGATCAAAAATAACAGCTGAAAGAGAAAATGGGACGATCACCTCTGGGCTAGCCACCTTGCACAAACCGACTTACGCAAAACTGATTTCTACCTTCTCATAGGCAAACAATTTAAATAATGCCCTAGAACCAAAACTTTATTTTTATATATGTTCCCAACTATGAATTGTGTAACTCTGCAGGGAAATTGTATCTACAATTTCTCCTTTTCACTCATGGCCTTGGGGCAGTCTAGGCCTTTCAAAATCTATAGGAATAAACACAAAGAACTGCCAACCATTGAAACCAAAGCTTTACTAGGTAGGTAGGTAGGTAGGTAGGTAGGTAGGTAGGTAGGTAGGTAGGTAGGTAGATAGGTAAAAAAAAATGATAGATAGATAGAGAGATGGTAGATAGATAGATAGATAATTGATAAATAGATAGACAACTGATAGATAATAGATGATAGATAGATGATTGATTGATTGATTGATTGATTGATAGATGATTGGATAGATCATAGATAGATAGATAGATAGACAATTAGACAGGTAGATAGATGATTGAATAGATAATAGATAGATAGATAGATAGATAGATAGATAGATAGATAGATAGATGATTAGATATATAATTGATAGGTAGATAGATGATAGACAATTAGATAGATAGATAGATAGATAGATAGATAGATAGATAGATAGATAGATAACTGGGAAATGAATGATTTTGTAAGAATAAAAATCTCTCTCTCAGATGGTTGTTTCCAAAGCAGTGCTTAGAACCATAGTCAAAATTTGGATGATGATCTTGGTATTTAAATAAAAGTCAACAATGAGTAATAACTTATTACACTTGGGTAAGGTAGCCCAAAGAAAGCCATGATATAGATGGATGTACATAGCCAAGGTTAATGTCTAATTCATGAAGAGCACAATGAGAAGTTTTCTGTAGGAAAAATCTCTACATTGTTCCTTCATCCTATGAAACCAGAATTTCACTGTCTTGGCTGCCAAGACTTCTTTCTTCTTTTCCTTTTTTTTTAATGTATCCCAAGATAGCCTTAAGTTCTTCATATAGCTGAGGATGACCTTGAACTTCTGACCCTCCTGTATCTTTCTCCTGAGTTCTGGGATTACAAGTGTGCTGGACCCAGGGCTTAATGTACACTAAGGGTGCACTCTACTAAAAGCTACAGCCTCAACCCCTGCCTGGGCTTCTGCAACACAGGCCTGCAGAAAGAGCTGAGTGGTCCTCCTAGGTCATTTCCAGACAGACATGAAATCAGTAAGCCTCACCTCCAATCACATCCCAGTTCTCAGAACTAGTCAACGGGTCTACTTAAATGTAAACGAGGCTGGGAAACTAAGGCAAGGAAGAACTAATGTTTCCTAAGGGAAAAGAGCTGTTGTCATAAGCTCTCTTCCAGCTTTTGTTTAGTAAAAACCCTGCAATCTTCTATCAAAATTACTATCTAAAAGGGAGTAGAATTGAATATGTACCTGAGTGTGGTGATATTGTGTCCCCCAATATATTGTGCACCCTAATAAACTTATGTGGGGTCAGAGAACAGAACAGCCACTAGATATAGAGGCCAGAAAATGGTGGCACACACACCTTTAATCCTATCACTTGGGAGGCAGAGATCCATTCAGATCTCTGTGAGTTCAAGGCCACAATGAAAACCGCCAGGCATGATGACACACACCTTTAATCCCAGGAAGTGATGGCAGGAAGCAGAAAGGTATGTAAGGCATGAGGACCAGGAACTAAGTTTTGTTAAGCTTTTAGGCTTTCAGCAGCAGTTCAGCTGAGATACATTCGGATGAGGACACAGAGGCTTCCAGTCTGAGGAAACAAGATCAGCTGAGGAATTGGCAAGATGAGGTTAGCTGTGACTTGTTCTGTTTCTCTGATCTTTCAGCGTTCACCCCAATACCTGGCTCCCAGTTTGTTTTCATTAATAATATCTTTTAAGATTCGTGTTACACCCAGGCTTCTGCATGACACATCATGAATCAACTAATTATTTAGGGTATCCACTTGCCTGTTCTAAACCTATGCAGATCCTATGATTATCTCAGTCAATTTTGCCATTAAACCTCTAGTCCTTAAAAAGCTTCACAAAAATTTTTCTTTGTGGCAGAAATGATGGCAAAAGTTGACTGTGTTGTTTTGTTTATTTGGGGGAGTAGAAGGGGTGAGGGCATTTGTTTATTCTTTTATTTAAATTTTGAAGTCTTTTGAGAACTTCATACATGAGTACTGTATTTACATTATTTCCACCCTTTCATCTCCTTCTCCAACTCCTATGTTTCAATATTTCTAGTCAAATTCATTACCTCTTCTTCCTCAAGTAAATACATATATTTATTTATATATAACTATATATAATATGATTCGAAGTATATACATATACTTCAAATATATATGTATACATATACATATCTATATCTTGCTGAGTCCATTTGGTGCTGTTTGTATGTATTTGCATTTAGGGCTGACAACTCAAGATTGTATAACTTATCAGAAATCCTGTCTCGGCAGCCATTGATTTTGCCTATAGCTCTTCTTCTAGGTATGGAGTCTTGTGCTAGTTCTCCCATGCATGCTGGCATGTCGACTGGTGTTGTCACGGTGTTAGTCTTGTTTAGGCAGCCATGTTGTTTTGATTTTGTGGTTGTAGCTTCCCCGCCATATGTAGAAGACACTATCTCACAGCAGCTATCCTGGTACTTTGGCTCTTAAAATATTTCTACTTCCCTGAGCCTCAAGTACAAGGGTTGTGTTGGAGATGTGTCCATTGGGATTATGCACCTGACAGTCTATTGTTCTCTGCACTTGACCAGTTGTGGATTTCTGTAAGAGTCTCCATCTGCTACAAAAAGAGCATTTGATGATGGGTGAGAGATACACCATTAAGTATTTAGAAAGCAGTTAAAAATTATATTTGTTTGGGAAAGTGATAGGCATAGGTTTTCCTTTAGTATCCAAGACCTTAACACCTATGGGTGGTTAGTTATGTTTACAAATCCAGACATGAATTCTTACCTCTTGAGTGAGCCTTAAGTCCAATAAGTACAATAAGACATAAGTACCACTACTGCGCCATCTTTGAGGCGTGGCCATGCACGGCTCTCTATACTTCCCCCTTTTTTGTTTTAAGCAGCAGGCAAGAGCAGAGGTCTAATCTCTGCCAAAACACAGCTTGGACATTGTACTGGTGTTAGTCCAGGTGTCATCCACCCAGAGAACACTTGACCCGTCCGATACCCTTTTTTGCAGAGGTGGGAATTAGGGTATCAACCCACATGCAATTAGACTTGCTCTTCTTGGGTTTTGCAATACAGCTAGACCCAAGTGCAGTGCACTAGCCTCGCATCCTGCACGATCAAGCTTTTAATGCGGCCAGCCAGGCCTGGGGAGACTGTCCAGCCTCTATGGCTGTAAAGGCTTGGATAATCATGGCTGCATTGCGCTGCTGAGAAACCCTTAAATGAACAATGCACCACAGGCACATCAGGGAGACAAGTACCAGTAGGCCTGCCAGGGCACCTAATCCCACCCACTCCTTTAAAAAGGTGATAGAATTTCGCAGCCAAGACATCATTTCCACAGCGGAGGCCAGGTGCACACGGGTGGAGTTGACCACAATGATCTCATTGCGCAGGATCTGGGTCAGGTTATCAAACTCAGCCGACCAGGTTCCTGTCAACATAGCACTCAAAGCTTTAGAATAGTTAGCAGCCCTACTAAAATTTTCATATTGAACAGCTGTCAGGCAAATGCCACTCATGGGTACCACGCAAACTGTGGTAAACACTTGTTGTAGAATATCCATCTGCTCCTGCAGCAAGCCAACTCGTTGGTTGACCAAAATTATGCCCCGATGTAAGTGGCCATTAATGGCTGCTTGAGCGTTAAGAGCCTGAGCTGTAGCCTCCCACAGGTCATTCAATGCCTTGGCGGTGGGGACAGCAGTAGCAAGAGAGGCAGCAGCCAAACCGCAGCGGTGGCGGATAGGGCAATGGCTGTCACAATGGCTGCAGTAATGCCAAAATCCCTTTTTTGTCTACTCAATAAAATAGGCAAACTATCTTCCCTGACTTGTACTGGCATAGGTAAAAAGGTCGGAATCCGCAATATCACCACAGAATCATGCTGTGGATATCCATTTTGTTGATTGGCAAATCGGCCTTGTCCCAGCAGCATGTCTACATCCCAAACTGCTTGACCTCCACCTGCAGCCCTGTTAATCGCAGCTTGTTCACTGGCAAATTCTATCAAAAATGCCTTCCAGTCTAAATACTGCCCTGCGCTGAGACATGCTCGAGCAAGATTCATCCAATCGGATGGAGTCATGCAAAATCTGTGCAGAGCCTCCACTTGAGCAACAGTATATGAGGCTGTGATGCCATAAGTCTGGACAGATTCCGCTAGAGACTTGATGACCTTAAAATCCAAAGGTTCATGGTATCTCTGTTGAGTCTAGGCATTGAGAAACACTGGGCAAGCTAGCTACATTTCAGTTCTAACCTGTCTCCAAACCTCCAGGTTAAAAGAATTCCCCATAGAGACAACTCTAGACATGGAGGCAGATTCCAGATACGATAGAGGAGCTGAGGGAGCGGCTCCACACTCAGACTCACATCCTTTAATTCTTTCTCTTTCTCCTTTATTTCTACCCCTTTTCTTTCTTATTCTCATGCTCTGCAAGGTTTCACATAATGACTCTACATCATCAGAATCAGGGGAAGAGATAGGGGACTCGGAACGCTCTAGGTCCGAAAGGTCAGGATATAACCTTGTTTTTTCTTCCTCCTTTTTTGTTTTACTTCTGGTAGACGCTGCTTTAGCAGACATGGCCTTTTCTGATCTTTCCTCCTGCAACATTTCTAAGGCTGCCTGCCTATTCTCTACCACATCGCTGCAGCGCTGGTCTTCGAGACACCCTCTCACTAATTTCCAAACTGGTCTAACCCCATGTTTAAACGTCCCTTGTTCTGCAGCAAAGTCTAGACCACGGCCCAACTTTTCCCAGGAAGCTACCATGAGGCTTCCGGAAACTGCGAACCAGGGTGCCACGACATCACATTCCTCTAGAAATCTTTCTAAAGTACTCTTCTTAATCTTTAATTTCTTTGAAAGGAGCAGCTCGTTAAGAGCCAGAAAAATTGGGTGCGAAGAAGTTGTGCCCATGATACTAGCAGCACTTTTGCCTTCACTTGCTTTCACTTTCTTTAATTTTCCCATCCGCTTTTGTCATGGCTCTTTGTTTTCCCCCGCTCTCTCTTTATCTACAGATGAGAGCAAAATCTGCTTTTATCGCGGTTCCCCAAATTACCTGAGGACTTACCGGTATACCACCCTGACAGCAAAAAGTTCTGAGCTCCACGAAGAGGCTGAGGTTCCCCATACGGGCCACCACTTGTTGCGACCACCTCGACCAGCAAGGAAGACACAACACTGAGCTCTTCTTTCTGCCGCTTATTCAGGAACCTTGAACAATCTTCTGACCCCGGGGAAAGCCAGCCCACGCCCTTTATAGCCACTGGGCAACCAACCCCATAGTGCCAAATAAGGAGTTGTTTATCCCAGAGAACACCCGCCATCGGGAAGGTGGAAGCCAGATGCCGGCACCATCTTTGAGGCGCAGCCGTGCACGGCTCTCTACACTATTGGCCATTCAGCTCTTTATTAGACCAATCAGGTGTTTTAAACAGGCAAAGTAGCACAGCTTCACAGAGTTAAACAAATGCAACATAAAGGAATGCAATATATCTTTGCATCATTAAACAAATATTCCACAGCGTAAACAAATGTAACACATCTTAAGATAATATTCTACAACATTTATGTTTACTTAAAAACACATAGATTGTGTGTGTGTGTGTGTGTGTGTGTGTGTGTGTGTGTGTGTGTGTGTAAAGTTGCAGCACTTGAAGTGATAATGCCCTTGTGAGAGTCATAAGACTATCTAACACAGACCCCAATATCAGGCATGGGAAGCCTCCCTTTAAGTTGCTGATCAGGGTAGTCCAAGAGATTCCTCCAACAATGCAGGTTATTGCCATTGCGCTTGGTTGCCCCCCAGAACTTGATGGTAAGACCCTATTGCTTAATACACCACACACATCAGACACAGGACATGGAGGAATCAAATAGGAATAGACCTTGAAGCTTCCTCCCTGAGGTCTGGCTCTTCTGGGATCCAAAGGTGCTATGCCAACTCGGAGGGAGAAAAGCAATCAATAGTCCTAGCCAGCTGTAAAGTCTACAGACCACAACAACAGCCAGCCCTGCTTTTTATTCTTAATTGTGAGTGAGTTTGGAAAAGTACTCAACAACAAGTAAACAGAATGCCCCTGCTGCAATCATCGTGCTCTAAGAGAAAAACATCTCCTCAAGAAAGAAGTTAATACATTTCTGACATTCCAAGGTGTGAAAGGAAGCAATCTGACGTCTGAAAGCCGGAAAAAAAACAGTTTCTTGGCCCTGGCTGCTCCTACACACCGAGGTCATCAAGGACACTATCAGAACTCCAAAATAAATGAAATCAAAATGCTATTTTAAATCATATCCCGCATCCCAAAGCTGCAAAATGGCTCATGAAGATGTGCGCATTTTCTCTCGTGTGTTTGAAAGACTTGCATAAGGAAGTTGTTGAACTCAAACAAACACTAAAATCCCCCAACAAATGTGTTATCAAGTTTGCAAAATTTAATTGTGTTACATAATAAATAAGAGATTATCAAGAAATTGGAAATAGAGTTATTTTACAGAGCTTAATATTCATAGGTTAGCTGTCAGATTATGGCCACAAAGAATGGAGTCCTAAAATAGAGACTGTGTCTCTATCATCATCATGTCACATCAAAATGACTTAGATGTGATTCAATTATCATTTCTGTATAATTCAGGATGAAGTAGCCAGGTAGATTTTGGATATTCTGATGAGGAAAGCAAGGATGAACACCTCATCCATAGACTGCCTGGTTCGCGGGCTGTATGTTTGCTTTTACTTTATGCATGCAGACACCATCGAGGAGGGAGTCGTAATTTATTGAGAGAATAAGCTTCCTTGGAAATTCGCCTTCCTTGTAAAGAGACGAAGGAGGAGCATCATTACTTACCGGAGAGCAGGAACACATGAAGGAAGATGTTGGATGGTGGATCGACAGAATGTTCTTGATGGACAGTCTTTGCCTGAATCCCTAGATCCCCAACAAGCAGCTCAAAATTTAATCGTGCTAATGAAATGTGGGACAATTGTCACTGCTGCTTTTTAATACTGACTGAATCTTTCTTCAGTAGCTAAGTGTAGAAATGACAAGAGACCTCTCAAAAGGTTTTCATTCAAAGGAGTTCCACAGAAAATCCCACTTTTCCAGGAATCTCAGCATCCCAGTGTTTTTAGTTATACCCCTTGAATAAATGTTCATCTTGCCATAAAACTAATTATTTTTTCCAAAATATATAATGTAATGAAGACATAGGAACACAAGCTACTTCTTTCTTTTAAAAAAAAATGCATCCAAAGCAAAGAACAGACAGGCAGGGGTCAGTGCGCGTTTTGCCTCCTGAAAACCCCTTCTCTGAGGAGAGTTTACAAACAGGAAGCAGGACAGGACCAGCCCCAGTTCCCTTGTTTCAAGCATCTGTATCAACACCGGCTTGTGTTCATTTTGAAGATGAGAAAGGGAAATAATCACCTTTCTCTCCTCCTGGATGGAATCAGTGCAGAGAGCCCTGTGCTCCCAAACTCCTCCAACCCCCAAGCTGTACTGTTCGATGAGTGCTACCATCCCACTAACAGAATTGCACAGGTGACCTGGCCCCTCGGTGTCTGTCCTGCTAACTCCAAAGGCTGCCTAGAAGCAGACTGCAGGAAATGGGAAACACAAAAAGCAGAAACCACAATGTAAAAACCCAAAAGGGCTATGTACTTAAAAACTGAAAGAAAAAAAAAATATATATATATATATATATATATATATATATATATATGGCAAAAACAACAAACAAAAACTGATGTCATGAGTCTGAAAGACAATCTTAAAAGATATGTGTAGATACAAGAGCAATAAGTAAGTAAATAAATAAATAAATAACAATAATATAAAAAATCAAACATACCATATAAGAAAAAAAGCTAAAAGTGAAAAATAAGCAAATCGTCAAAGATTGGTGTGAGTAGCTGAGAAATACATTGAAGAATGTACATATCACACAATGAGTATGATAGATAGAGCAAATATTAGTAAAACAAACTCTCTAGCTGCAAGGCTGATAAAGTGGAAACTTCTACCTGCTTATGGAGGCATTACAAATTGGTTACCTTCCTGAAGATGGGTCACTATTGTTCACACATTGTATATTGGAAAATTCCTATGAATAGCAGTGTCATAACAAAAGTCATAAGCATATGAAGTGATCAATACATTAGTCTGACTTGATAATTTCACAATTATCGAAAGCATCATATTACACACTATAAATGTATACAAATTTCATTTGTCAACTCTATTTTAGTAAAAATATTTAATGTGTCTTTCCTAGGTCAGCAACTTGACATTTAGAATGCAATCTGACGGATATGTAATAGAAACATTCACTAAGAAAATGGCATAGAGAAAAAAATGTGTCATGGAGGTTGGAGAAATGGACCCAGGAGTTAAGAGTACACAATTCTCTTGCAGAGAACGTGAGGTTGGTTCCCAGAACTGATGTCAGACAGCTTACAACTACCTGTACCTCTAACTTCAGGAAATCTGGTGCCCTCTTCTGGCCTTCCCAGGCACCTGCACATACATGCACATACACACAGACACACACACACATAAAAATGAAATAAATATTTGTTAAATCTATTTTTAAAGAAAATTAGTAGCAGCAACATTGACA
The DNA here is from genome assembly GCF_007827085.1 of Peromyscus californicus insignis. Classification (NCBI taxonomy): domain Eukaryota; kingdom Metazoa; phylum Chordata; class Mammalia; order Rodentia; family Cricetidae; genus Peromyscus; species Peromyscus californicus. Next base: position 12,104,446 of record NW_026294551.1, read on the forward strand.
ACACTCTAAAATTACCAATAAGCAACTGGGTGAATTACAACTGAATTCTGTTGTTGAAGAAGATGGCAGGCCCCTGTATATTATTCACATCTTTGTTTATAGTTTCCTAATCTATTCAGATTTTATGTGTGAGTATTCCAGAAGGGAGAAAATCAAACAACATTTTTCAAGCCTTCAAAATACCTAGACTTTTCCAATTTTCTTAGTGTTTTCCCATAATAGAAACTAAATGTCTTGCCCAATAAGCTGCATTTTATATGACTTCATGTGAAAAAAGCAAAAATGACTCTCTTTTCCTATGAATACTGCTTGTTTGATTGATGACTGATTGATTGATTAACTGGTTGATTGATTGGTTAGTTGATTGGCTAGTTGGTTGGTTGATTTAGGTAGTGTTGGAGATGGAACCCAGGGCCTCACACATTCTAGACAAACACTCTACCATTAAGCTAGCCTAAGTCCCACATGCAAACTTTTTCTATTTTTATTTTTACTAAAAATAGATTTTTTTTCATACACTATATTCTGATTATGGGTTCTCCTCCCCCAACTCTTCCCAGATCCTCCCCCACCTCTCCATCCATCCCACTCCACACCTTTTCTTTCACTCTTTGATCAGAAAACAAACAGGTATTTAAAAATAACAAAATAAGGTAAAACAAGGACAAACTGGAATAGAATAAAACAAACAGAAGAAAAAGAGCCAAAGAAAAAGCACAAGAAACACATATAGTCACAGAGACACACACATTCGCACACACAGAAATCCCATAAAAACTTTACAAAACCATAATATATATGCAAAGGTTCTGTAAGGGAAAAAAATGTCCCAGCAAAGCATTATGAGGCAAAGAACTTCCAAAAATGCCATAGATTTCATTTTGTGTTGACCATTTACTGCTGGGCATAGATCTTGGCCGTAAGAGTGGTTTGTAGACCTAGTGAGACTCCATTGGAGAAAACTGAGTTTTCATTTGCAAGTGGTTATCAACTGGACATAGTTTTTGGATTAGGAATGGGTAGGGGGGGTGTTCCACTTCTTTCAGCTCTGGGACCCCATCTGGTGCAGCCCTGTGCATGCTGCTACAGTCTCTGTGAGTTCCTATGTGTGTCAGTTCTATTGTGCTTAGAAGACCTTGTTTCCTTGGTGTCTTCCATCCTCTCTGTGTCTGACAATCTTTCTGCCTCCTCTTCCACAGGGTTTGCTGAGCCCTGAGGGGAGGGATTTAATGAAGACATCCCATTTAGGACTCTCACTCTGTGTACATTGTTCCCCTGTGGGTCTCTGTATTTGTTCCCATCTACTGCAAGAGGAAGCTTGTCTGATGATTGCTGAGCAAGACACTGATCTATGAGTAGAGTAGACTGTCATTAAGAGTCATTTTGTTGCTGTGTTTCTTTAGTAGAACAGTAGCATTTGGTTTTCTCCTAGGTCCCTGGCCTATATAGTCTCAGGTTCTTGGCCACCCAAGGATGTGTTTCATTTCATGGAGTGGGCCTTAAATCCAATCAGATATTCGTTGGTTACTCCCTTTTAAAGATTATTTCAAAAAGAAAAAAATTCAAAAGTCAAACTACTCAGATGTTTAACTTTACTAATCATAATCAAAAGGAGATGAAAACATTCTTATTCATTCCCTGAACATCCTCAAGACCCTTTGAAAAGCCAGCGGCCTGCTCCAGGCAATGGCTCTGGGCAACGTACACAGATGACTGAAGAGCCACTCCTGAGGTGAGTGTGTTTCCAGAACTAAGGAACTGAGCCTTTTCAGCCACTTCCCAGCCTCTGCTGGCCTGTCCTTTCATGCAGGCAGGAAATGGCTGACAACTTTCTCGTCTTTATGGAAGGCACACTTTATTTCCAGCTACCAGGTCAAAAGGTGGGGGAAAGAAAACAGAACCCCTAAGAGATAAAGGCTAAAAATAACCCCCTGTGAGGTGAATCAGCCCAGTTGGGGATCCTGAAGACAGCAACAAGACGAGGATGTGCGTAGAGCGACATCTGCGTCATCCCTAACAGGTGGTCATGACCAGAGTCAAGAAGCCCGGGCAGAGAGGAAAGAGCTCTGCAAACAGGTGTGCTGCAGGGGAAGGCGTGGGGCGGGAGAGGAAAAAGCCACTGGAACAAGCCTGGGCGAGGAGCCCAGACGCTTTCCCAGCAGGCCACCTCTAGGAAAGCCCAGGCTTGGACGTGAGATCGGAAGGACCTAAATTCGATTTGGGTTTTTGAGGTTTTGGGTGATTGGCTTTGAGTTTAAAATAGAAAAGGATGTGTTGATGTAGCCAGGGTTGTCTTTCTCTTTGTTTTCGATCGTCACATTAGTGGAGACAAATCTGTGATTCACAGAGCAGCATCCTAAAGACACGGGACTCTTCATTTGGTGATTTCCTATTTTATAGGAAGTAAAGGTGGAAAAGGTGGAAGCCCATCATCTAGAGGTTTGATAATGACTATAACGGTGAAATTTTAGTCACATAGCACTTAAATCGTGCTTTTAGCAACATTCTAATTTGGACACATACAACCATCCTAGGATGCAGATCAAGCAGTTAAGTTAATATTTATCGTATTTTACAAGTTGGAACCTGAGGTCAAGTAAGTTAAAGTATTGGATTGCAGGTGCTTTTTTGTTTTGTTTTGTTTTGTTTTGTTTTTGTTTTTCGAGACAGGGTTTCTCTGTGTAGTTTTGGTGCCTGTCCTGGATCTCGCTCTGTAGACCAGGTTGGCCTCGAACTCACAGAGATCCACCTGGCTCTGCCTCCCAAGTGCTGGGATTAAACACGCGTACCACCACCGCCCCTCGCAAGTGCTCTTATACACTGAGTTAGATCTCAATCTTCCCTTCCCGCATCAGTCTCTGTGTCTCTCTGTGTCTCTCTCACTGTCACTTTCTCTGTGTCTCTGTCTCTTTCCCTTCCTTTCTCTCTCATTATTTCTCTACTGTGAGCAGACCTCCAAGTGAGAAAGCTTCTATCTCTCGTTGCTGTGAGAAAATACTGGACAAAGGCAACTTAAAGAAGGGTAGAGGTGGAGCTTTAGAGGTTGCTCAGTGGTTAGGGGCATTTGTTGCTCTTGCCAAGGACCTGCGTTCAGTTCCCAGCACCACATGGTAGCTCACCACCATCCTAACTCCAGTTCCAGGGAATTCAATGCTCTCTTCTGACCTCTGCAGGCACTAAGGATGCACATGGTACACATACATACATGAGAGGAAAACACGTATACACATAAAATAAAATAAACCTTAAAAAATGTTTTTAAAGAAGGGAGGGTTTTTTCTAGCACACAGTTTGCTGAGGTAGGCTATGCAATGAAAGAAGACATGATCTAAAACAGGGGATGAGAACAGTAGTCACCAAAATGATGCCAAGACCAGGGCAGAACCCGTAGGAGACAGGCATTGAAGTCAACAGGCAGGGGAGCAGGGATGCACGCTTTGACTGTAATGGAGCTTTTTGGGGGGAGTATGCACAAGTCTAGAGAGGCCGAAAGCAAAAGCAGGAACAAACCCAAAGAGCTGACTTGTAACAGGGATCCAGAACACAGGCAAGAGGAATGGGCACAGAGTCAAGTCTGAGCAAGCCCAAGGCCAGTGCTCCAGATTAACAGAGGTTTCTGGGAAGACAGGACACAGTCATGAGTATTATCTGACTTGGGGATTTTAGGTAGAGAGAAATGGAAAGTCTTGCTGGGAGAGGGGTGGGGTGAGGTAGCTGAGAAGCTTTTTTTTATTTTAATAATTATTTTTTCTCCCATACTTTATTGCATTTGATTTATTGTATCAACAAAGACATGGAGAAATTTTACATTTATTTATTTATTTTATGTGTGGGGAGGTATGGAGGTATGGGGAGGTGTGTACACTCTCTCCTCCCACCATGTGGGTTCTAGGAGCAAACTCAGTTAAGCGGGAGCTTGGTGGCAAGTCTCTGTAGCATCAGAGCCATCTTGCTCACTCTTGCCCAGTTTCTTAATTTTTTTGTTTTGTTTTATTTTGTTTTTTTTAATTAAGAAATTTTTTTATTCATTTTACATACCAATCACAGATCCCCCTCTTCCCTCCTCCCACCCCTCCAGTCTTCCCCCCTCAACCCACCCCCATTTCCTCCAAAAGAAGGTAAGTCCTCCCATGGGGAGTCAGCAGAGGCTGGTACATTCATTAGAGGCAAGTCCAAGCTCTCCCCCTGCATCAAGGTTGTGCAAGGTGTCCCATCATAACAAGTAGGCTCCAAAAAGCCAGCTCAGGCACCAGGGATGTATACTGATTCTACTGCCAGGGAACCCCTCAAGCAGATCAATGGCTCAGTGGTTAAGAGCACTGACTGCTCTTCCAGAGGACCAGCATTCAATTCCCAGCACCCACAAGGCAGCTCACAACTGTCTGTAACTCCAGTTCCAGGGGACCTGACACCCATGGCAAAAAACCAATGCACATAAAATAAAAATAAATAATCAAAAAATAAAAAAAAAAAAGTTTCACCGGGTGATGTTGGCGCATGCCTTTAATCCCAGCACTCGGGAGGCAGGGCCAGGCAGATCTCTGTGAGTTTGAGGCCAGCCTGGTCTACAGAGCAAGATCCAGGACAGGCACCAAAACTACACAGAGAAACCCTGTCTCAAAAAACCAAAAAAAAGAAAAGTTTCTTAATTTTTTAAAAATATTTTCTCCATGATTGATTCATTCCTGTGTAAACTTCACAGAGGTATTATTATTATTATCATTATTATTATTATTAGTTGTTGTTGTTGTTGTTGTGTGAGCACATGTGGCAAGACACAAATGTGGAGTCAGTTCTCACCTTCCATCTTTACGTGGATTTCAAGAAATGAACTCAGTCCTAAAGCCTGCATCATCGGGGGGGCGGGGGGGGGGGGGGGGGAGCACATTCATCAGCCGAGCCATCCTCCTGACTCTCCCATGGACCGACCCTTCACTATAGGAAAATGCTGGAAAGTTCCAGACAAATGTCAGTGATGAACTTTTCTTCCTGAATCAACCAGTACATGACAGCAAAATCTTAAGTATCTCTCTGATAAATTATTACTGTTTTATAGATATGACTGTTCAGAGGTAAAGATTTACTATGACCACTTGGCCCTAAATAGTTAATACTGCAAAAACTTTGACCTAGGTTGTGCTTGAAAGAAATGCTAGGGTCAAAAGTTGACGTTTTATCTTGTCAGAATTATTTCAATAATTCTTATTTAAGAAACTTCTGGTTGTTCATTTTTATATTCCAAGAAGGAACTGCACAATTTAAAAGGCACCATAAGTATTCCATAAATACTGACTGACTGCCTATGAGGTGGCAAGGCTGAATCCTCTTCCTTTTGTAAATAGAAAGTAAATCACACATAGTCTCATGGCGCTTGCTCAGACACTCAAGTAAGCAACAGCTACCACAATAAGGCTGATTCCCTTGCACAGTGTGGACCTCAGTCCGGCACAAGCAAGATGTTCTATTTCCTATGCCTGAGTACCTAGAAATCCCTTGCCTCTCTGCCAGGGACAAAACTAAGAGTCTCTAACTCATGGGGATCTACGCAAGTTTCCCGGAGATGTTAAGATTTCAAGCAGCACTCAGGAAGCGAGAGTAACAATCTAAATTACTGTCTGAAGATTTACTCCACAGCACCCTTCAAAGACATAGCTCCTTTCCCAGATAAGCAGATACACCACACACCATCACCAATTTTCAAAAAAAAGCCTAAGTTATCTCTCTGATTTAAAGCCAGTTACCCATTCCAAATTAGACCAGACAAATCAGATAGACTTCACCCTCTTAGATAGCTACAGAGAGTTACTCTTCAGGCAGTCCCCTTATTCTTTCCTCTCACATGCCCTGAGCCAAATCCTTTACTCTGTTTCAAAAAGGAATCAGTAACCAACCTCATGAGAACAAAACAAATATTTTTCCATTTCTTGTGAGACACCTAATATTTTTTTATAATGGGAAAAGGCTTAACGCCCTAAATGAAACTTGTTTTCTTATATGGATCATCCTAGAATAATGCTACTTTTAATATTCTTATTTGGTCTTAAACAAAGTCTCCATTTCTGCTAAACAAGAAAACAAGTATATGACATTTTAAAGCCCATCAATAAAGAGTATTTTGGGGGGACCCTGGTCATTTCTGCTAGTCAATTCTTTATTTGCCAAGAATAGTGTAACAAATCACTTCTATCCCTTAGCTGGATTTTCTCTTTTGATTATCTTTGGAGTGAAATTCACCTTTTGAAAAAACATATATTTATTTTTATTATTTTTGAGAGAGAGAGAGAGAGAGAGAGAGAGAGAGAGAGAGAGAGAGAGAGAGAGAGATTTATGTGCAGCTGCCTGCATAAGCCACAAGCAAAAGATCCTTTTGCCTCTGGAGTTTGAGGCAGTTGTGAACCACTTGTTATGAACACTGGGAACTGAACTCAGGTTCCTAACTACTGAAGATTTCTCCAACCCCCTAAAATTGACCCTTAAAATGGCAAATGAGATGTTGTACACGTATCAGAGTCAATACCAGCCACGCTTTATTTAAAGAACAAGAAGTCAAGATAGTCATTAAAAGTACTAAATCTTCAGTGGGATATCTTCATCAAACTCCTCCTGTCAGGGCCCAGGAAGCTATGCAGAAGAGGAGGCAGGGAGATTGTAAAAGCCAGAGATTATAGAAGAATCCAAAGAAACAGTGTCTTCCAGAAACAACAGGACTCATATGAACTCAACATATGAACTCAGAGACTGGCTAAATGCTCAAGGCTTGCACAGGTTCAATCCAGATGGGGTCCAAGGACTGAGAGAAGGACGTAGGCACAGGCTTCCACCCCTAACCAAGAAGCTATCTGCAACTGATACCTGTTTGCAAAGGAAAAATCATTTTTCTGCATCAGAGTCTCGGAGGGTATACAAACCATACTTAAGAGCAGCAGGCCCCACGCCCAGCAGTAAGTGACCAACACAAAATGAACACAATGGTATTTTGGTAGACTTTTTATCTCATTTTGCTTTGTTTGAGTTTTGTTTTGCTTTATTTTTTGCTTTGTTGGCCTTTTGCTTGTTTATTTTGATTTCTGTGTTTGTGTGTGTGGAGGGGTATTTCTTTGTTTTGGGTTTTTTTTTAATTAGTTGGTTTTAAAGAGAGAGAGAGAAAGAACATGAAGCTGGGGGGCGGGGTGGGTGACGGGGAGGATCTGGGAATAATTGAGAGAGGGGAAAAATGGCCAAAATAAATTGTATAAATTTTTTCAAGAAAAAATAGAAATAAGCACCAATACTTGGTCTGTAAGGAATAGGTTACAATGTTTTACTAATTTATGAGAAACTGAGACATAATGAGAGTGTGTATGTATGTCACAGAATGTCTTCCTAAAGCCTAAAATGTGTGTTGAAATTTATTTTTACCTCAATTTTATCAAATGGAGAGGGAGATCATTAAAATGCTGATACAATCTGCCTGTAGAATAAGTATAAATCCTTGGTAGCACACATGTCCCTCAATACAGTAGAAAAGCCATTTGTCTTTCCATAGCAAGAATAATGTTGATTTCTCACATTTATTCATGTAAGCATAGGTGGTTTGGTGTTATTTCATAGTCTTGATCTTACTGATGAGCCAACCAACCTCAAATATTCTTAGTGCAGCATTTCTGTTCTGTCCCAGCAAACATCTAAAATCTATAGCCTTATTATCAGACAAGAAGCATGAGGAAGGCCTAAGCATCCACTTAGAGGAAAGTGACAGCATACAGAGATTACCTCCCTCAGACGGGACATGGCAGAGCAATCTCATGGCAGAGATATAGATATGGAAAGAGCTTTGAGAGGTATCAGATGTTCTCCCTACAATTTTTAATAGATGTGTGAATTATGAGAGCAGGAACAGAAAACTCAAATGCCCAAGGAACACGGACTGCCTACAAGGATAAGCAGATGTGGCAACAATGCTGGGATTGTGTGTCGTCATTAGGAGTCCTGAGGTTATTTGTGAGTTCTTACAATGAGAACTACAGATAACCTGCTTGTATAAGTGCTTCCAGCCCCTCTGAGGTGTTAAGTTCTGAGCAAGGTGACCTCTCAAGATGAGCAACTCACCAGACACCCATTGTGAGTATGGAGCCCCTCATACCACATGTGTCTCTCTTCTTGAGAGAGCTCTCTTTAGCATTTAACTGTGACTTTTAAATGCTACTTCTGTTTGTTTGTTTGTTTGTTTGTTTGTTTGTGGCAGAATCTCACTACAAAACACAAGCTGTCCTGGAACTCATGATCCTCCTGCCTCCGTCACTTGTGTTCTTAGATTGTAGGCATGCAGCATCTTGCCAAGGATTGTGATGCATTGCTTCATTTTGGTGTCAGGGGATAAGCAAATAATGACATACGGAGTTGCACCTGCAGATCTTAACTATTATTTTTAACCTGTAGGACCTAATGGGATGAATTTTTTTAATTCATTTTAGCCAATTATCCCGCAGATCTTACAAGAATCATCCACTTTCATCAGCCAAGATGGTTTCCTGCGAGTTCTACAAACCATCTTTTTGTTGAAAGACCTTCTCAAGACCTCACTGCTCTCTAAAGTTTCCTGCGGTGGTCCTTTACACAGACATCTCTTCGAGGGAACTGACAGATCTCTCTCTAACACTGACAGAGAACACTGCCACTCATGAAGCAGGACCAAAAGCGAACACAACACAAAAACCTATGCCATTTTATTTACGCCAGTTTGCTAGGTTTAGCCATAGTTGAGTGAGTGACAGCATCAATAATTCAGTGTTTCGTCTGGCAAGTCAATAGTGCAAATCTCACTAGCACAACGTAGTAAGTCTAGAAGGCCCTAATGACAATACACTGTTACAAAATCAATCATCTCCTTGGACTTTTCATCAAGAAACATCCCAAAGCAAGATCTTTACACTGGATCAAATGTTTTCATACAGAGAGATCATGCATGGTGGGTGATCAGACTGGAAGGTCCCTCAACATTTTTACCTGTGTTTGAATATGTGCTTTTAAGAGAGCAAGAAACTCTTGCCCTGTGCTACTAGTTACTCCGAGGGAACACAAATGGCCAGGATAGGAAGTATGTGCCTGAGACTGGAAAATTACAAATATGTGAACCACTCTTCAAATTCCCCTTTGCCCTGGATTGGAGCCAGGATACCACATCTTACACTTCCAGTCATGCATGAAAGACAGTTGGGGATTTTCTAACCAAAGATTGACAGTGAGTAAAAGTGCATTTTGCTATGGATTTAGACATTTATGTCTTATCTTTATTTAAATGTGTCATAAACACTAACAATCTTTTACTTTATTGTATCTCAAAAGTGATCAAAGATTTGAGTTTGTCTGTTTAAAAAAAAGCATTTAAATTATAAACATAAAACAGGAGCTGAAGAGATAGCTTGGTAATTAAGAGCACACACTGCTCTTCATAGGACATGGGTTCAGTCCCTAATACCCACCACAGCAGCCAGCTTACTATTACCTGTAATTCCAGCTCCGAAGGAGCTGATGTCCTCTTCTTGCTTCCAAGGACACTCATATCTGTGTGCATAAACTCACCCGCAGATTCACACAGAAACGCATAATTAAAATTAAGAATAAAATATTAACATAAATAAACATAAGACAGTAATCACAACACTCAAGGAGCTGAGGCAGGAAAATTATGGTGAAGTCTAGACCATTCTTGACTACAGAGAGAGGCCTTGTCTCAAACAACAACAAAAATCAATGAAACAGAAGAAAGCTGGGCACTATTCAAACACAGGTAAGAATGTTGAGGGACCCTCCAGTCTGATCACTCCCCATATATGATTTCATCTGTATGAAAACATTTGATCCACTGTAAAGAGCAGTGAGAATGTAAGGTATCATTTGAAAGGCTTTGTAAAAGGTCTCACAAGGACTTTGACCTAAGCATATTGCATAGCGTTCAGTGCGCTGCTGGCAGACACCAAAGAGTTTGTGAAAATGATTACTCATTGTTATCATCATGAATAGTTAATGCAGCAGCTGCTGGTGAGGCAAACACTGATCTTTGATACAGACTTACCAGGAAAGAACTCCCAAGTTTCTCAGACTCTTTCCTCTCCCCCTGCCCTGGAACTCCGAAGTCACAGTGGATGACTAACCTGGACCATGTGTCCAGTGTATTGTGTGTGCAAACTTGCACGTGTGGACACCACACTCTTTAAGGAACTTGTATCAAAACGATCACAAGGAAAGAGCAGAGCCCAGTGTCAGAGTTAACTTCCAATCAGGATATCCCACCTGGAAGGAAGCCAGCTTCCTCCCCTTTGAATAAAGCAAGAAAGACATGACCTCTCTTTTAACTGAATGAACAATACCATTGGCATAACTGCTTCTGTGGGCTTCTGCCTTGCATGTTTTTTAAAGTCATTTGGTAAGGAGTGAACTCAGCAATAAAGCCTTATTCTCCTTTACTTTCTGTTGTAAGCATCCAAGCAAGAACAAAGAGAGGACCTCACTTCCTGGCCTGCTCAGATAGCTTTCTTATACAATGCAAACCCACCTGCCTAGGGGTGGTGCCACCCACAATGGGCTGGACTCCGCTACACCAATAAATCAAGAGAATTCTCATAGACAAGCATGCAGGCTAATCTGATCCAGGCAGTTCTTCAGTTGAGGCTCCCCTTCCCAGATGACCCCAGGTTGTGTCCAGTTAACATCTGAAACTAAGGAGAAACCTGGAAATTAAGAATGGATGAATCATACTGCTTCGTCATTTTTGTTTTTAAAACCCATGTTTAGATATTTCCTTGAACACTAGTGATTATATCCAGGAAGAGTGGGGAGCTGGGCAGTTTATACATTGCTGATAAGAAAATAATGTGTGGGGAAGACCTTTTGGTAACTGGACATATTTTGAAACAAAAGCTTTCAGGATGTTCTTAAGCATCCACATGGAAGCGCAACAAGTGTATCCTAAACAGCATTAGCTTTGCAGTAAAAGCAGTCGCACCCACAGAGAAGCCGCTCCGGATTCACCAGGAGGTTCACTGGGTCTTTTTTCTTCTCTCCTGTCTTTGTCTTTTAGATACTGGCCAGAGCCTGAGTCTGCGGTCTCTGGTCCCGTGGCCTTTCCCCCTTATCTCTAATACTCCCCTTCCACTGCCATGTGCTTGCTTGTCCTGGTGGGACTCCTGCCTCCATGCCTGGCTCAAGCAGCATGGCTTCCTCTCTTCATCTTTCTCCTTCTTCCTCCTCTGGGTGGCTGCTGAGACTTACAGCTTGCCAACCCTGGGCTTTCTCTTTGAAACTCTAATAGAACTGTCTAGAGCTTCAAAACAATGAATTTAAGGACAATTTATTTATTTATTTTAATTGAAATATAATGGCATTTCCCCCTCCCTTTCCTTCCTCCAATCCCTTCCATGTCCCTTCCCTCCAACATCTCCCACGTCACGCCCTCCCTGATAAATTCGTGGTAGCTTTTTCTTTGACTATAACTGTTGCATATATATCTATGTATGAAGGAAAAATTACAAAATACCTTATACCCATCAGCAACCAATTAACATTTACATTCATATTATCATAGACTTTCTAGGTTTTATTTCTGTTTTGTTTTTATTTGTTACAAGTTTTCACTGTGCAATTTAAAGTCACCTTGATGTGTTATGCAGCCCAAGCTGACTTGAAGTTATGATTCTCCTGCCTCAGTCTCTTTAATGCTGGCATTATAGATATATGTTGCCATGCCTGCCTACTTTTGAATTACTAAAAGATGATGGGTTAGCCAGACTTGTTGGTACACACCTTCAATTCCAGCACTCGGGAGGCCGCCGAGGTGGACAGATAGAAATCTGAGTTTGAAGCCAGGCTGGTCTTCGGAGTGAGTTACAGGACAGCCAGTAGTTACACAGAGAAACCCTGTCTCAGGAAAGAAAGAAAAAAAAATGATGGGCTGCCAAGATGGCTCAACAGTTAAAAGCACTTGCCATGCAAACCAGACCTAGATCTATGTTGGGACATACAGTGAAAGATGGTAATTAACTTCTAAAAGTTATCCTCTGACCTAGACACACACACACACACACTTGTACTAAGAATAATAATAGTAGTAGTAGTAATAAATCATTTTAAAAGAATAATAAGAGTATGCCAGTTAAGAGGAACAAAAGCAAAATTATTCTATCTTGTAAGTTTTATTGAGTTACATTGCATGTGTGTAAATTATAATAAAACAGACATACGGACAGACAAATATACATACACACATAGACACATACATAGAATGTCTATGCCCCAAAATGTTCATAGTTAATCCTGAATGCTAGATTGTGGGTGAATTTCATTTGCCTCTCTGTAATTTTTATATAAAAGTATCTTATTCCGTATACTTTTTAAAGTTGTGTTAAGTCTTGATTGCAAGGACAGAGAGTCTGGTTTGGGATGTGGGTTGCTTTTACTACCATCACTATACTGATGCTTTTTTCTCTGCTTCCTCTTGTTATTTACACTCGTTTGATGTTCACAGATCAACCTATTATGATATGTTCAACTTTTGGACCAAAGGGACTTCTCCCAAGAAGATTCCCAGATTATCCTGTTTTGTGTTTTCTTCTCTGGTGACCTGAAGAAGTGCTTCTCACCTGCTGTGAGTACAGAAAATTATCGGAGCATGGAGAGTCTAAATAACACAGCTACAGTCTGCAGCCTAAAGACCAAGATGGCTGAGGTTCCAGGCTGCTGGTTGTCACCAAAGATCCCTCTGGTTCCATAATTATGCTTCCTTATGCTGTTCCTTACGTCCATACTTAGCCTTTCTCATGGGGTCATGGGGATAATACAGTTACACACACACACATACACACACACACACACACACACACAGAGAGAGAGAGAGAGAGAGAGAGAGAGAGAGAGAGAGCTGTTTGATTAAGCACAGCTCCCACCAGAAACATAGTATGATCCTTTTGATTATGCCCATTCAGTTTCCCACTCATCTTTCCCAATCTGAATGTTCCTCCCTCTGACATAGAGAGGAATCACATCTGTCTCCCTGAGTGCTTAAGTCACCTCTTCGCTGTTTTCCAAGCAAGCACATACCACCCCCAGGTGAGGAGCACATAGCTATACATCTGATGAACACCAGTACCCCTGCTCACGGCTTCAGTCCTCACAAAGACGTGGGGTCTCTCCCAACCTGTTCTTTTCTTATTTTATGCTGGTTTTTCCTCTTCAGTCATCCCCAAAGGGTGAAGACCCGTTTTGAATCACCTGTGGCATACATACCATTTCGTAAAGAAGAAAGCAGATGTGACAGGCGGAGGAAGATTAGGAAAGAACAAGACAACTGGGAAGAAAACACAAAAGAGCAGGGTGGGTAGGAGAGAGCATCAGAGCCTACTTTCTGGTTCTGTCTACCGGCGTTTTGTCCGAGAGGGGAATTTTACCGTGTGGGACAGGCTAGTATGTAGTTCTGATAATTGGGGGCGGAGGTATATAAATACATTTCTGATTAAATAAATAAATGCCTTTATGGATTTATTCACTCTCCATGAACACATTCCTAGGTTGTAACTTCACCTAAGAATCTCACTTATGAACATGGAGCAAGCGAGGAGCTGGAGAGACAACTTCACAGTTAAAAGTGCTTGCTGCTATTCCAGAGGACCCAAGTTCGACCCCCAGCACCCAAGTCAGGCATCTCACAACCCCCTGCAATTCTAACTCCAGGGTATCTGCCACCTTCCTCTGGCCTCCTCTGCACCTGTGCAAGCGTACACGCACACACACACACACACACACACACACACACACACACACAGAGTATACACTTACACACATACATGTATCGATAAACATAAGTCTCAAAAAATGAGGTAGCAAGCAGGCTGCAGAGATGGCTCAGTGAGGAAAAGCACTTGCTGCGCAAGCATGAGGACCTGAGTTTGAATCCCCAGCACCCACATCAAAAAGCCAGGCACTGCCACATGTGTCTGTGATCTCAGGACTGGGGACAGAGATGGGCAGAGCCTAGGAGCTCAGTGTTGAGACAGCTTTGGCCTCCTTTAAAAAAAAGAGGGACATTGCCAAGTGGACCTGGTGGCTCATACCTTTAATCCCAGCACTTGGGAGGCAGAGGTGGGTGGATCCCTGAGTTCCAGGCCAGCCTGGTCTACAAGCCCAGTTCCAGGACAACCAGTACTACACAGCAAAACCCTATCCCAAAAACAAAAAAAGTGGAGCTTTCATTACACTACCTTGAGAGAGACTGGGTGAAGCAAACTCTTTGCATGTAGACACAAAGAACTCAGGAACACATTTGACTCCAGAAATCCACTGAATGTCTTTGCTGTAGGTGAGTCAAGTCACTCGACAATCGCTTGTTCCTGTAGACAAGTGTAACGCCGGGTGGGGTAGACACGAGTGGAGGAGACATCTAGGTGAAGAGGCTGCACATGTATAAACTACTTGCCCCAGACTGGTTTCCTAGCAGAGGCTGCTTTAGGGTTAGAACACTTGGCTAGCTCCTGTCTCCTCACAATTGACAGAAAGACCCTCTCTTCCCTCCCCACATCCTCTATGGAGTGTGGTAGGAGTGTGGGAAAAGCCATTTGATTGCACACACTGTTGTCCTTATCAAATGGCAAGGTCATTTTTAAGACTCATCAGCAGATTCAAAGGACTTTCAAAGTTACCAGAAGTGTGTATGTCGAGGGTGGGGAGGCTCATGGCAGGCTATATACTCAAATGTGGTTGAAAGTATCCTAGCTAGCAGTCAGAAACCTACAAGTTCAAATCCAAGTTCTTTCATTTAATTTATACTAACCAAGTTACCGGCCTTTTTGAACCTCAATGTTCCTATCTATAAAAAGGGACAGGAATAAAAAAAAATCTCTCATGTTAGTTATGAGAATTAAATGAAATAACTTAACTGGTTTAGAGAAATAGTGACTGAGACTATTGCATGTCAATCACAATAGCTTCACAGCTGCCACGTTTGCTGAAGTCTTACCTTAAGTGCTAATTACTTCAGTTTATCTTCAAAACAACCCATTGTATCCTTCCTACCTTCCCTGCGAACAAGCTAAGACACCTCAGAGGTTAGAAGAGCCGCCCAAAGCTGTGCAACCTCACAGCCAGAAAGTCTGAGAAAAAGTCCAAGTTGCCCAGTACCCTGGACTCAATCAGCATTTTTGTGATACTTCCTCTTAAAACAAACCCGATAACTGTGATTCGTGAGTAACTGCAAAATCTTACTCAGTCTGTTTCCTGTTTTTTGCAAGTTAAATCTAATGGACTTGACCCTGTTATTATTTTTCCCATGAAATATACTGAAATTCTAACAAGAGGAAGAGAGACTTAGAATTTGATCCACTAGAAAACAGAATGAAAAATAACAGGTTAGGACCCACTTCGGGTATAAATGACCAGTGGTCCTTCTTTTAAAACTGTATTTATTTCTATTTTACGTGCATGAGTGGTTTGCAGCATGTATTGTATGTGCACCAAGGCATGCATGCCTGGTGCCAGAGGAGGCCAGAAGAGGGTATCAGATCCTCCGGGACTGGAGTTCTAGATGGTTGTGAACCATCATGTAAATGCAAAGAATAGACTCTGAAAGACTAGCAAATGCAATTAACCACTGTCCATCTCTCCAGTATCTATTCTTAAGACACTTGAAAAGCTGGTGTCATTTGAACTCAAGAAATTAGGACAGATAGCCTCACCTCCCCCAGACCCCCTACACACGTGCTCATACACACACACACACACACACACACACACACACACACACACACACACACACACACACATCACCCAGAAACACTGTGTTTGGCTAGAATTGCCCATGTTTAAGGATGGCTCAAGGCCCAGGCCCTTCTGCTCTTTCATTTGCCTCCTTCTTACCCTGATTTTACCTAAGAAAGTTTTTGCGGCATGCATAAAGGGAATCGGTGTGTTTTGCTGCCCCCTTGTGGCTTCTTTAAGTTGTTCTCCTAGCAATCCATACCATGTACTAAAATTTTCCAATTGAAACTTCTCCAATTCACATTAGGGAGCTAAGTTTGCATTTTGTTCGGCTTTACCGTCAATGGAAAACGTGTGTGTACACTATCACACTAACTACCGTGCTCAAATGACTTCGTAAAACTAAATTCCCAACCGCCTTTGAAAGAGGCCTTTGGATGGAAACTTCCAAAACAAAAGGATACTTCGTTTCTCCAAAGTTTAGTATCATATGATCCACTATTATCACAAAATGAGATTATTATGTTGTCAACATAAACATGGCTTTATTTGGAAAATGGAGAATTGTAAATGTTTCGTTATGTTACCTGCCATTTAAAAGGGTTCCGATAGTAGGACATTTTAAATAATCAATTTAGATATTTTATTTTTAAAAAGGAGAGGCATCTATGAGAATCCAGGAGTCATTTTGAAGTAATTCGTCAGCACTGGGGAAAGGCTATTGCAACTGTAACTGAGTCGGAAAAAGAAAAACAGAACCAAAAAGTAATAAAACCACCACTAATTATGTGAATTGGTCAAAATACACCTGGAAATTTCCAAGAGACGTTTTTTTAAACAGGAGTTAAAAATAAAGTTAATGCATTTAAATGTTTTCTCAGCCTCTACTCTACAATCATTTTGGGCTTACTCACATCCAAACTGTTCCTAGGCCATGCTCAACATTAATACAGATCTTTTTCTAGAAATATGAAACACATTATAAACAAACATTTTAAGATATAAGTATGTGTAATGAGTCTTTCTCTGTCCCACCAGCCAGCTCACAAATAACGACTCAGGGGCTTATTAATTATGAAAGCTTGGCCTTTAGTTTAGGCTTGTTTTTAACTAGCTCTTGTCATTTAAATTAACCTGCTTTTATTAATCTACCTTTTAACATGTGGTCTTTTAATCTTTCTTTCATTCTGTTTGTCCGACTCCCTCCATGTCTCCTTGGCATCTCCTGAGGACCTCGATTCTCCTCTTCCTCTCTCTGCCTGGAATTCCCACCTATACCTCCTACCTAACTATTGGCTGTTCAGCTTTTTATTACACCAATCACAGCAAATACATCTTCATACAGAGTACAAATATCCCACAAGTATATAATATGAAATAATAACAAGAGTTTGAAAAATATGTCCTACTCTTTGGCTTGTCTCTTTTTTGTCAAAATGTGTTCTCTGTAGGGTTGGAAAATTCAGGCTGGCTGAAGGCATCCGCAGGCCCACCTGGTACCTTCTGGGCTGGGCAGGTAGGTGCAATTATGATGAGCAAATATATGGCGGAGAAATGGGAGAGAAAGAGAAGCAGAGTGGTCCATGCTGTGGAAAGAGGTAGAGCTGAAGGAGTGAAGGCGTGGAGAACAGGCAGATGTGGGTACCCTGCTTGCACCCTGGGGCCAGCCTGGGCTGCTGCCAAGGGCCATATGTGACCACAGCTGGGCTCTGTGTTGATAAACACGACCCATGTTGCCAACAAAGACCACAAGGATGCCCTGGGTCTGGGCCACCACCGTAGCCATGTTGTTGTGAGAGGCCCATGTTGCCACCAGGGACAAGCCGGTCTGAGAGGCCCGTGCTACCATCTGGGGCCATGACATCTGGGCCTAAGCTGCTGCCGAGGACCATGTCTGGGTCTGCGGCCCTCCAGCAACCAGAGTCTGTGCTGATGTAACCACTGAAGGCTGTGCAGATGCCTGAGGTCTGGTCAGCCACCTGAGGCCATGTTGGTGTCTGAGGGCCATTGTTGTGGATATTGCTCGATATAAATAAAGTACTGATTGGCCAGTGACCAGGCAGGAAGTATAGGCGGGACAAGGAGAGAGGAGAATTGAAGAAGGAGAAAGGAAAGGGAGACCCGCTGGAGCCACTGCCAAGACAAGGAAGGTGTAAAGTACCGGTAAGCCACGTGGCAAAGTAAAGATTAATAGAAATGGGCTAAATATAAGAGTGAGAGCTAGACAATGATAGGCCTGAGCTAATGGCCAAACAGTTTAAATAATGTAAGAGTCTGTGTGTTTATTTTATAAGTGGGCTCCGGGACTGGCGGGACTTGGCGGTGGGAGTTGGAGAAAAATTCTCCAGCTACAGGCCATGCTGTTGCTGGGGCCATGCCAATCTGAGTAGCCCATGCTGCTACCTGGAGCCATGGTGACATCCAGGCCTAGGCTGCCACCAAGGACCATGTGTGGGTCTGTGGTCCTAACACAGCCAGGTTCTGTGTTGATGTCTGTGGCCCATGTTGCCACCAAAGGCCACACAGATGCCCGGGTATAGGCCACAACCTGTGGCCATGTTGGTGTCCAAGGGCCATGCCTATCTGAATGGCCTGTTATTTGAATCTTAGATGATTTTTTAATTTAAAAAAAAAAAACCCAGAGCTAGATATCAGGGTGAAAGCTGAAAGATCAGAGAAGCAGAACAGGCCACAGCCACCACCTATTACCTCACCAACTCCACAAATCCTCTGACTGAAATCCTCTGAGTCTTCACCTGGAAGGATCTCAGCTGCTTTAGTTCCTGTTTCCTCACACCTTGTATATCTTTCTCCACCCAGCCAGTCACTTCCTGGGATTAAAGGCATGTATGCTTCCCAGTACTGGGATTAAAGGTGTGTGCCACCACTGCCTGGCTTTGTTTTCAGTGGGGCCTTGAACTCACAGAGATCCAGATGGATCTCTGCCTCCCAGGTGATAGGATTAAAGGTGTGTGCCACCACTGCCTGGCCTCTATGTCTAATCTAGTGGCTGGTTCTGTCTCCAATCCCCAGGCAAGTTTATTAGGGTACACAATATATCACTACAGTGGCCTGCACTGCTACATGGGGCCATAGCGTCATTTGGGCCCAGGCTTCTGCTGAGGACCACGTCTGGGTCAGTGGCCTATAGCAGCTAGGGTCTGAGCTGATGCCCATGGTCCTGTTACCACCAAGGGCTGAAGTCTGGGGTCTAGTCAGCCACCTGAGACTATGTTGGTGTCCAAGGGCCATGCTGCCACAGGGGTCACACTGATCTGGGTGGCCTGTGCTGACACCAGGGCCAAAGTAATGTCCAGACCCAAGCTGCTGCCAAGAGGCCTGTCTGGGCCCATGTTCCCACTGTGGCCGAGGTCTGTGTTGATGTCCATGGCCTGTGTTACCATAGGGGGTCATAGGAACCATGTGTATTGAAATCATAGGGTCATGCTAAGCCAGCCCTGCCCTTTACTGTCCCTGGGATAACTGGCCCCTCCTCTCACTGAACACTGCAGCAGGAGAGCTGGCCCCACCCCTCATGGGACAGCTGGCACCTGCATTCAGGAAAGATGGTCCCACCCCTCACCACAGGCCTGGGAGAGCCGGCCCCAATGTCATGGGCCTAGGAGAGCTGACTCTGCCCCTTGCCTAAGGGGAGTAGTCCCAGTGGCCCTGACTGACCAGCTCACCTACCACCCAGACCCACAACCTAGGAGTTGGGTTGTCCCACCCAACTTCTATCCCATTTATGACCTGTTGGAGAGCGTGAAGGGACGGGTCCTGAAGAACAATAGCTGGAGAATCTCCATGACTCAGGGAAACAGCAGGATACCCAAGAGGAGTTTTCGTGAGGGTCCAGTGATGATGGTGTGCCAGAGGCCAGAGGCTTTGAACTAGACCAATGACTCATTGCAGTGAACATTTGTGGGTGGCTGATTGGACAAAAGGGTACACTGAGTGACACGCCGCAGCTCCCAATGCCACTGGGGTGAATGAAGAGATGTTGGAGAAACAGGAAAGATGGAGGAGTGAGGTGGGTTTTTTGTTTTTTGGTTTTAATTAATTTGGGGGGTATTTCTTTTCAGGAGGGATGCTGCAGGGGTGAGGGGTGGATGTGGAGGAATTGTGAGGTGAGTGGGATTGGGGTGCATGATGTGAAATTCCCAAAGAATCAAAAAGAATTCTGTTTTATATACATATATTGTTTAATATTAATATAATATTAAATATGCATTTTTATAGATATGTTGTTGTTGTTTTTTTAAGAGCACTGGCTGCTCTTCCAGAAGACGTGGGTTTGATTCCCAGCATACAGGTGGTGTCTCACAACTGTATCTCAAGTCCTGGGGATCTGGAGCCCTCTTCTGGTCTCTTTGGGAACTGCATGCACATAGTCTGTAACTACATGTGCAACCCAAACACCCATACACACAAAATAAAAATAAGCAAATCTTTTCAAAGGCCTTACTCTTCATGCCAAACATCTCATACACACCTGTAACCTCAGCTCTCATCAGGGTGAAATAGGTGAAGATAGGAAGACCACTGAGGCATGCTAGTTTCCTAGACAACATGAGCCCGAAGTTCTGGTCGACTCTGTCTCAAAGGACTAGGTGGAGAATGATAGAGATACCCCATGTCCTCTTTGGGCTTTTGCACATGGGCACAGGCACACACACTTATATACATGCATGTGTACATATATACACACCAGGTCTCTGTGTATTATCATGGCTTCCAGTTGAATGTTTTTATGGGATTCCTGAGTGTGCACATGAGTGGGTCTCTGATTTTTGTGCCTTCTCTTGGGCTCTTTTCCTTCTGTTTGTTTGTTATGTCCAATTCCAATGTGTTGGTTTCTGTTTTGTCTTATCTTATTTTATTATTTTTTTAAAAAGTTTTTATTCTCCTCTAACCTCACTTATATCAGTGTGCTAAATTGCCTTTGGTATAGCAGAACCATTATAAAGAACATATATATTATTTATAGCAAATTATATATTATGACATATTAAGCAAATAGTGATAAATCATTATATACAGTATGAAACCTATGTGAACCATATTAATATATTCATATAGTCTTACATAGTATGAATCATACAGTATGAATACTCATAGTATATAATTATTTATTGCATTGTATAATGCAATTATTTTATAAATAGTTCATGGTATATAATATGAATTATTATATATTAAACATATAAAGTGTGTGTGTAACATTAAATTTATTATGCATTACTACATGTACACATATGCTACATGAAAGTACAATAGAAAACAGTGCAGGGACATAAGGTGTAGTGATTATTGTGATGATTTAGACATCGAGTAGAAATCTTTCACTTTGTGGAGAAGTCGGTGTGGATGTTTACATGTTAATAGGCCATAAATATTCAGTTATGTGATCAACATACATGAAGGCATGTTAATAAAATGTCTAAGTAGGACAATCTATGAAAATAGCATTTCATAAACGCCACAGATTTGAGCCTTTTAAATGAATTGCAAGATCTTACCCCCAACAGGTTCTGTAAGAAAACAGTCGTACATCAGACAACACAATTTTCACTTAACTTTGTGAGGCCATGGCCCCTCTGAAGCCAGGGATGGGTCACAAGACAGCAGTAGCCCCCCTGACCTGAGTGATCCCCAGAGCTGTGTACTCAGCACAAGCAGGACCCCTGAGGGAATGAGCACAGGGACACCAACTCTGAGGACCATGTAGATCTCAGCAACTGCTGCATGGCAGGACTCCCACAAAGCCGGGGACCTGGACATTGATTCTTTGGGTGATGGATTTACATATTCATCACGTTTTGTTTGGTGTGAAGACAGCTCACTTCTCATTCATAGGTCCAGGGAAATGTTGTATGCAACTGTTCTGATGTATTTATGATTGCTGGCAATACTGTCTTTTTCCTAAGGGTGTGCTACACTCTCAGTAAATGATTTGAAGAAAAGGATACTTTACCAATGATGATTTTACAATCTGACAGGGAAGTACATGTCTGATAAACAATATATAGAGGCAGCTATCTATCTCCTATGAATTCTGTCATTTCTTTCCTCAAAACAGGTAATTCTTTGAGTGGTGGGGGCGGGAGGCTTTGCCAAAGAGGCTGGATTGCAATCAAAGGTGAAATTATCAACCATCGGATGTGCAACAGACCACTTCCTTGGAAATATAACGGGAAGAACTGAAACACAGTAAATCAGGCGGCTGTTTCTGTTGCTTCTAGAAAATGTCACGTAAAATGCCATTTCACCTTGGAATTTTTGCTGACATCTGAAAGTTAATGCAGAACCCTGCATGTTTGCCCCTGCGAGGAAAATGGGAATTCATGTTACAAGCCCACATATTATACATCATAAAATATTTCCATCCGCTCCCGAACTTTCCATAGGAGAATGCCCAAACGTCTTTTATGGATTACTACGGGGAAAATGGAGAGTATAGATGGAGGTTTGCCCATCCACATCTTCCCACGTCTCCCTGCCTCCCATCTCCCGCCACACACATACACACACACACACACACACACACACACACACACACACACACACACACACACCTATGAACATTTGGCATTGTTTAACTCTGAATGAGCTTGCTACACACATGCAAAAGATATTAACTTTACATTTCCTATAACTTCCTCTGACCACGAGAGATGTTTGTTAACTAAGTACCGGGCTAAAACTCCGAACTGTCTCCCTTGTTCCCCAGTACAAGACTGTGTGGTTGGTGCTTTTCACTCTTTTGGAGGCCTGCCACCTGGTCCCAAATAAATCGCACATGGAGGCTTGATGCTAGCCAGCTTTCCTTATTTTAAATTACCCCGTCTATCTTTTGCCTCTGGGCTTTTCCCAGATTTACTTCCGTAATTCCTATTCTTACCCCATGGCTTGATGCGTAGCTGGGAGGCAGGCCCCTGGCGCCCTCCTCCTTTTCTAGCTACTTCTTTCTCCCAGATTTCTCCTGCTATATATTCTCTCTGCCTGCCAGCCCTGCCTATCTTTTCTCCTGCCTTGCTATTGGCTGTTCAGTTCTTTATTAGACCATCAGGTGTTTTAGACAGGCACAGGAACACAGCTTCACCGAGTTAACAAATGCAACATAAACAAAAGTAACACACCTTACAATAATATTCTACAACAAGACTGTGTCCTTAGCAGTCTGAGCCCACCTCCCACCGCCATTGCCTCAGGCCCCAGATTTTCCACTCTGATGCTGGACAATGTAGTTATCTGATGGCAATCACTGAAACATGTTAAAAGAACTAAAAGGGTGCCACAATCCCCCCACAGTTATATGTAGGGGAATCCCCAGTGAATGCCTGTAACTGTAAAGGTAAAGATCAAACCATATACATAATGCTTCTTCCTATAATCATAGACTAATGGTAGACTTAAATTATAGAATATTTTGAGAGAATGTGACTATAGCCATGTATTTTTTTACTACAGTAGGCTGCTGCCCATGTTATATTTTAATTTTAGTTAACATGCTGTCATGTATATAGATCTCATAAATGAATATTTATCGCCTATTAACATGTAAACATCCACACTGACTTCTCTACAAATTAACCTCTCCTTTACCACAATCCTCACATAACATCAAGTATGCAAGGGTACATACAGGGCACCTGAACTGTCTGCTCCTCCCCCTGCTCCTCCCCTGTTCCTCCCCTGCTCCTCTCTCTGCTCCTCTCTCTGCTCCTCCCCTACTCCTCCCCTGCTCCTCTCCCTGCTCCTCCCCTGCTCCTCCCCTGTTCCTCCTCCTGCTCCTCCCCTTGCTCCTCCCCCTGCTCCTCCTCCTGCTCCTCCCCTATTCCTTGCCTACTCCTCCCCTGCTCCTCTCCCTGCTCCTCCCCTATTCCTTGCCTACTCCTCCCCTGCTCCTCTCCCTGCTCCTCCCCTGCTCCTCTCTCTGCTCCTCCCCTGCTCCTCCCCTGCTCCTCTCTCTGCTCCTCCCCTGCTCCTCCCCCTGTTCCTCCCCTACTCCTCCCCTGCTCCTCTCTCTCCTCCTCCCCTGCTCCTCTCTCTGCTCCTCCCCTGCTCCTCCCCCTGCTCCTTAGGTTGGTCCACTGTCCAGGTTTCTATTCATACACCCTTCAGCTGATTAAGACCATGTATCTGTTCTGATCTAATTGAACAGAATGAGGCGCCACTCTAAAGCCTGCCCAGCTGCTGAAATCCTGGTGATCTGCCCTGTGTTCCCTGGAATGCCGCCTGCTCATCACATAACTGACACGCATAACTCCTCACCTGTACAGTTTGGCTGGTGAGGACAGCCCAGACCATCCTGGAACCTGCTGCTCAATGATTTGTAAAGTCAGAGAACATTACAGGGAGGGCTATAATGCAAACCAAAGGGCGGCTAGACCCCTCGCTCTGACTCCTCCATTTTCTTAGATATGTAAACCTGAGCCATGGAACTGTGAGATCTCCCTGCCCAACCATAACGGTGGCAGCAGGGGTGCATGCCTCTGTGACAGAGGATTATGTCAGTCCTTCTTAAGTTATTAATAATAACATTTGTGGACTTGGGGCTGTGGAGATGGTTCTGTGGATAAGACACTTGCCAGACGAACATGAAGGCCTGAGTTCAAATCCTCAGGACCCACATTTGGGATCCTGTTCTCCTACAGTGAGATGGGAGAATGGGAATGGTTAGCCTGGCATCTGCAGCTTCTCATCCATAAATGCACCCTGTCTCAAACAAAGCAGAAAGTGAGGCATGACACCCACCCAAGGTTGTTCTCTGACCTCCACATGCACACCGTGGCACATACATGCCCTCCATCACACACAGGAGTGTGGAGAGAGAGAGAGAGAGAGAGAGAGAGAGAGAGAGAGAGAGAGAGAGAGAGAGAGAGAGAGAATGTATGGAAAGACATGTACACCAGGAGGCCAGGTGGAAATCCCAGACTTGTCCGTTACAAAGTCTTTGGCACTGGCACACATGGTTTTGTTTGACAAATTGTGATAGCTGGTCTTAGTTTCAACTTGACTACATCTGGAATTAACTAAAACCCAAACATGCAGGAGCATGCCTGTGAGGGATTTTTGCTTAATTTGAGGGGGTAAAAGATATCTTTAATCCAGATATTAGACCCACCTCTAACTTGGGTCACACCTTCTGCTGGAAGCCTATATAAAGACATGGATAAGAGGGAAGTTTTTATGCTTTGCCTGCTTGCTCTCGTCTCTCTAACAAGTCCATTTCTTCACTAGCATTAGAGCCTACTTCTTCAGAATTATGGCAAGTACTGCAGATCAGCTGAGACATCTAGCCTTGTGTGGATCCAGAACAACCTTTGGATTCTTGGACCTTCTATTCATAGGCAGCCATTGTTTGATTATCTGGACCACAGCCTATAAGTCATTCTAATAAATCCCTTTTCTATATATACAGCAAGACATTCATTCTATAAGTTCTGTTACTCTAGAGAACCCTGACTAAAACAGATTTATACTTCATGAATCTAACAGTATTCAGGTGACATTAATTACAAGACCTTTTGTCTCTTAGAAGCAGACTTCACTTTCCTATCTCTATGCCTTATGCTTTTTCAAAAGGCTTTTTCTTAATCATTTTGTCCTCTGAGGTGAACATTTTCCTGAAATGCATCCACTTGTTCCATTTCTATCTGGGTATATACCTTTAGGAGCACCAAGACATCATCAGGTGAGTGGATTCCAGTGGTGCAAATTCTTACTTTTTGCAAGTCTGATCTCTTAGCCTGAAGCTGGACATGAAATTGAAGGGGATGGGGAGTATGAGGAGAATAGAAGGAGAGGGCTATGAGGAGACAAATAACTAAGACCATGCTGATGTTCAACCCTGAGGAGAACTTAGGAGATCCTTTGGTTCTCTCAAACATCTCTAAGGCACTGTAGCCCTAAAAAATATATATAAGAAGATGAATAGTTATCAAAATGGAATAATCATTTTTTTCCAATTCAGGGACAGCTAAATATACATGTATGTATACATGTATATATTGAAATGTTATTCAACCACTAAAAATGATGATGATATAGATAGGTAGCTAGATAGGTAGGTAGTACGTAGGTAGGTAGATAGATAGATAGATAGATAGATAGATAGATAGATAGATAGATAGATAGATAGATAGAAACTGAGTTGACAAAATGCCCCATAATGTAATTTGGAAATAAGGCAGGTGTGGTAGCTGATCTTTACTGTCAACTTGGTAGGATTTAAGATCATTATGGAAGCAAACCTCAGGATGTGCCTATGAGGATGTTTCCCATAAGATTGAGCACAGAAGGAAAGAGCCACCCACATTCAGGGTAGAGTCCTGGGCTGAATGAAAATCAGAAATCTAGGTGCATACCAGCATCCCCCCACCCCCCACCCCACTTCCTAACTGAGGATACAATGTGACCAGCTGCCTCATGTGCCTGCAGCCCTGCCATACCTTCCCTACCATGACTGAACCCTCAAACTGTGAGCCAAATAAGCCCCTTCCTTCCTTGAGCTGCTTTTTGTTAGTTATCAGTCACAACAGTGGACAAAAGTAGCTAATACAGCAAGCAACAGCATCCTAAGTCCTCTAAGGTTTTGTCACGTGTGTGCGTGTGTATGTGTGTCTCTTCTGAGTGTGTACATGTGTGGGGTGGAATTAAGAAACAACCTATTTTTAAAATTCATGAACAATTAACTTAGAATAGGAGGTGGTATTTCTTTTCCTGCATGTGTTCTCTAACTTCTCTCAAAGTGTATTATTTTTAAAATACAAAAAAAAAAAAATAAGCTATTTCCATTTGAGGAGAAAACACCTACTCAGCAAGTATTCGTGAGCCCCGGCCATCTGGGGTGGTGGGGAAACACAGACAGTTCTGTGAGTCACTCCTGTTGATGGTTGATTCTCTCTCTCTCAGGTCGTTTTAACTCCAGTTATGACTTGACTTCACACTGAGGTGGCCAACTCACCCTCAATCAGATAGCACTGTTTTGATCAAATAACTTCCCTTGATGAAATTATGGATTATAATTAAAGAGAAACTAATTTCATCATGAATTTTAATAAATGTTTCTCAGTGTCTTTTGACTGCTGATTGAGAGAGAGAGGTTGGGGGGGGGGGACTACAGAGAGCTCAGTCAGAGAAGTGTTTGCCTTGAAAGCATAAGGTCCTGAGTGTCTACACCCCAGAACTCATGAAAACAAAGGGCAGGCATGAGCTCCAAGATGGCTCAGTAGGCAGACAGTTCAGCAGGTCGAAGTGCCTGCCACCAAGCCTGAGGACAGTTCAATTCCCAGGCCCCACATGGTGCTTGGAGAGAACTGATTCGTGCAAGTTGTCTTCTGTCCACATGCATGTCATGACACACCTTCCCACCACACACAAAATAAAGAACTAAAATGCAAGAAAAATGTTTTTAAGCCAGGAAGTAGCACATGCTCTGCAAAGACAAAAATCTCTGGGGCTCAGTGACCAGTCTGTGGTGATATTGTGTCCCCCAATATATTGTGCACCCTAATAAACTTATCTGGGGTCAAAGAACAGAACAGCCACTAGATAGACACAGAGGGCAAAAAAATGGTCACACACACACACACACACACACACACACACACACACACACACAAGAATAAGATGGTTTCTTTTTTAAGTTTCCTAGTTTATTTTCACTTGGCTGCATTATCAAGCACTGTAGTGCTTATAAACTTAGTTTTCAAAGGTCCACTCTTCCAAAATACACTTGTAATATTCTCACTGGAGGCCATGTTTTATAACTTATTTGATGCTGGACCTTGTAGATCAATAATTCTGGAGGAAATCTAATGTTCATGGAAGAATTCTGACTAGCCTGAGGTAAAAGGACTGTTAGTCCAAGCTAGCCATCATGGGAAGATAGGGAAGTGCTAAACTAACTCCCAGATACCACAGCCAACCAAGTCTAGATCCTCAGCAATGAATGAAGCCTTCTATGACTTACTCCAGCCATCAGCTAGCAACTGCATGAGGCTCCAAGCCAGATCATGTAGCTGTCCCCAGGAGAAGCACAGGAATGCCAGACATGGTAATAAACTTCTGTGAGATTTTCAATGTCTATAGATAAAGAATTCCAATTTAAAAAACAAAACAAAACAAAAAACAAAAACAAACAGGTACTTCTGGTAGCTGCCTTTCTCCATCCTGAGTGAGGAGGAAATGATTCTGATGAAACAAACTAACACCTGTCAATATGAGAGGTGTACAAAGAAAGGTGTTATATTCTTCAGAAGATAAATCATTTCAGATCTGATGATTTCTTAGTGTGAAGGTGATAATGGCTGTGGAGAAGAGGAGAAAATAAGAGCCTTTGAATATGGTGCCTTTGAATATTATGCCCTCAGTGATGCCCAATAATGATTGTCAACTTGACTGGATCTAAAAATCACCCAAGGAAACAAGCCTTGGGGCATGTCTATGAGGGATTGCCTAGATGACCTAAGAGCAGAAAAGCCACCCTTTATGTGGCTTGCACTTTCCACTGGAGTGGTTCACAGTGAAGACAAAGGAGAAAGAGCTGGGCACAAGCAGCCACCTGCCTCATTCTGCTTCCTGACTGTGGAAAGGCAGCAAGGGAGGGGGGCGTGGGGGGGGGCCCACGGGGCGTGGGGGGGGCGGGACACGGCAGGAAGCATCTGAGGGTTGCTTATTGGCATTTATCTACAGGCAAATTCAATGTGACCAGGTGCCTCATGTTCCTGCCACCATGTTTCCCCCCACATGATGGACTATGCCTTGGGATGGTGACCCCAAGTAAATCCTTCCTCTATTAAACTGTTCCTTGACAGGTACTTAGTCATCACAATGAGAAAAGTAACCAACATTCCCTCCCTATCCACAAACCTTCTACTTTTTACAAGGAAGGTCTATTAGGTAAAGATGAAGGATTCGAATCATCTTATCTGCTGGGGAAAAGATTGAAAAGTCTATGTGGGCCCACTGTCCATCTATCATCAGAAAGTCATTTAGGTGATGTGTGTAAGTACCGTGAGACCTCCACTCTGGAATCTAATTTCTGAAATGATGCAAATCGAAGGTCCAATTTGACGTGTATTTGTGTTTCTGATTCAACAAGGACATGTTTAATCAAGAGGCAAGATAGAAGTAGATGTATACTTCCTGATACAATGGGTGATTCATTCCAACAGTTCACATTGAGGTTTAGCAATTCTTCTCCAAAATACATTAAGGTGAATATAAAGCAAATAGGGCTTAGATTATAAGACAAGTCAGAAAACTTTGTGGACCCAACTATATTTACTTATAGTAGCATTTTCTTCTTCATCTCTCTGACCATCTGACTCATGGCACTGCTACATCTCACAATGCAAATGTCCTAATGTGACACCAAAAGTATTAAGCAAAACTTGAATGATTGGTTGGCTGCATAGTTCAGTGTCAGGAACACATGGAAAAGAAAAGCAAGTAGGTCTGGGTCTTTTCATTTAAGCCATCTGATTTTAATCGAGATCTTGGCCCTCCCTTCTAACCAAGGGTGTCTACAAGAATATTGAGTCTGAAGTACATCATGAATGGAATGCTTTTTTTCTCTCTCTCTCTCTCTTGAGTTGTAAGGATTTAGTTCTGTTGTGTAGATATGCTTGGTTTTGTTCTACTTGGGGATTGGGGTGTGTTCTGGTTAATCTTTTGTTTTGTTTTGGTTTGGTTTTTTGTTTCTGTTTATTTTATTTGCTCTTGTTTTCTTTTTTTTTTTTATGCCGAATGCTGTTTATTGAAGGAGGGAAGAGGTCTTAAATACAGGCTTACAGCACAATGAGAGAACCCCAGAGGGCAGAAGTTCACTACCAATGTTTTACAATCTTGCCTCTAAGCTGTTAACACCCATTATGCAGGATACACAGACAAGGAATTTCCCTTAAGCATTCAGGACCGTAGGGAATTAGCATAGGGAGGATATCAAGGTCAAGGTCAGCAAGCAAGGCAACAGTTACCCAAAACGGGGGCTAGAGCCCTACAGGTCCCCCTTTTATTAAAAAATGAGCTTCTGACTTAGGTTGCGTGGGAAGTCAGCAGGTCACCTTACCCGTCATGGAGACGCCTGCCCAGGCCACACAGGCGCTCTGTCTTAGGTTGGTGAGCACCCCCCAGGCATTACCCATCTCTGAATACTCATTATCATATAGGCTCAATCATGTGTGAGTTGCAGAGTTAACTGCTGCCAAAGATCTCAAAGTGGCACTGGGCTTGCAATCTGTGTGTTCAAGAAACAGAAAAGCCCAACAGAGGTCCTATCCCACCCATAGCCAGTAGGCTAAAGGCAACTGAGCCATTCCCTTCCTTAACGAGCCTTACTGCAAATTGGAGTCATTGTAAGATGGTATCCCAAAAGCGAATGGAACTTGAGTTTATAAATTTATAATTTTCAAAGCCAATCAAAATGTATATAACTATTGAATTAAATTTATCATGCCCAATAGAATGAAAGATTAATTAACTGTTGTAGCTACTGAGTGAGGTAACCCAAACCCAGAAGGACAAACATGGTATGTACTCACTCATAAGTGGATTCTAGATATAAAATAAAGAACACTCAGACTGCAACCCACAGAACCATGGAGACTATATATATATAGCATGGGGGACCCTAGGACGACTGTGGCTTATAATAAGTTTTGGTTTTACTCAATTACTGAGCAAGCCTCGATGAAACATTTCACAGTTAAGATGGGAATACATACTGTATCAAGCTGATAATAGAAAGGTGGATAAATTGATTAATTTGAAAAATGAAAAAAACAAGAAAAATTTGAACTGTTTAAAAAAGGAGTCAAACAAACATATTTTGCTGGAGTAAAAAAAAGGGGGGGAACTGGGGACTCATCATTCCTCTCCACATTCTATTCTTTCCCTTGCTTTATATATTTTAAATTTTTTACTGGTTAATCTTTATTATCAACTTGACATAACATAGAGCTACCCGGAAAGAGGTAACATCAACTGATGGATTTCACAGGTCAGGTTGGTCTGTGGCCATGTAGACGAGAGATGATCTTGATTGATGACTGATGTAGGAGGGCCCAGATTACTGTGGGTGGCACCATTTCCTAGGCAGGTGGTCTTGGGCTGTATCAGAAAGTTAGCTGAGCCAGTGAGCAGAATTTCTCCATGGTTTCTGCCTTAGATCTCGGCCCTGACTTCCTTCAATGATGGACTGTGGCCTGAAAGTATGAGCCGAATGGAGCTTTTCCTTCTCTGCATTGGTTTTGGTCATGGTGACAATCAGAGATACAAACATCAAGTGAGAATGGGACAGCAGGAACAGAGGGATAGGGGCGGGGCTAAATCATGCAGGCAATACTTTCACATCAAAGGTCTTGTTTGGTTTTGCTTTTTTGCTGTAGTGGGGCTCACACGCAGAGCCTTGCTCAGGCTACACCGAGACCCCAACCCTGAACTATATCTACAGTCCACTTAGAGAGTCTTCTCCTAAATGGAGTATTCCTAGAACATGTCTCATGAGCAATTCAAGGAACATACTGACCCACTGCACTTTTTAATGTCTTTTATTAATTGTACAATTTCTTATGAGATAACACACCATTTCACTCAAGAACATCACTCCTGAATGCTTACATTATTTGATCCAGCTATGGAAGCATGGTTAGCACTTTGATAGAATTGAAGTGGTTAGGTGTTTGTTTTTTGCTTTTATCGCTGTCTTCTCCACTGTTTGAATCAGTTCACAGGTTGATGAGACATTGAACACAACACGTGCAGTGTGAACACACACACACACACACACACACACACACACACACACACACACACACACATCCAGAGAAAAGTTACAGTGTCAGCAGCTCAAACCTTCCTCCTTGGCACCAGTGTGGAACTGAAGAACATCCTGAGATGGGAAGTCAGAGTGGACGCTCCTCTTCAACACAGAAATTCAAGTTTGACTTAATCTCTCAGTTTCATTTTCCTTTTGAGGTGGTAAGAAGGGAGCCTGGAGAGCCACATAACAACTGCTGGCCTAACATCTCTGCCATTGTCTTGGTCAAATGCATGGATTCAAAAACATACTTCATAGCATATCAAAAACATATATTAATATGCTCTTGGATGAGAAATAAAGAGAAAAACAATGCTGCACATTTTTCAAGATCTGGTGATAGGAACTCCATCATACCATGACCTGTACATAAGTATAAAACAAAACTACCCCACCTTTGGCAAATTAGTATATTATTGGCTTCATGACTGACAGAGGCCAGTGACCCAGCTATTATACAGCCCTCATCAATGGTACTTGCAGGGAAAGATGGATTTCTCCAGAAAGGGACCCAGGCGATTCAGCTATTCCAAATGTTACAAACACACATGACTTATTTAAGGCCACATCATCCTTTAGCTAGGTATACTCCTGGAACCGTTATTACAGCTATTATAAATCAACTACAATGTTTATATCTACCTCAAACCCTGCACGTGAGTTATTTATTGCCTTAATTTTAGGATTTCTGAGGTAATGTTACCAGTTATAACAAGCTGTTAAATTAAAAAACAAAAACAAAACAGAAAAAAAGAAGACCCACCACCTACAACGTGGCTGACAAGAAAGCTAAGCTAACATAAGAACATACTGGGCCACCTCAGACAAGAGGCAAAGATAGACTAGTGGGCTGTCCGACAAAATGGGTGTTTGTGAAATACAATCCCAGCGCTTGACAGAAGTTATCAATGGATATTTCTAACTTTCCTTTCACCATAAAGTGATGCGGGGTGTTTCTGGTATGGAAAAAAAAAAATCAGCTTCACTTGTTTCCATACAGGAAAATTCAAGGTAAAGTCTATACCCCCAGCTCCTTCACGTCTGTAAGTGAGATTGCAGGGTCAGAACTTAAATGTAACATTTAACTCAAAGGCAGGGAAATGTTCTGCATGGTCCTTCCTGAACAAAACTCTTAATAAATTCTACATCCTGCAGCTCAGTTTGCCTCATTTTAAAGAAAAAAAAAGATGGTTTTAGCCCAGGATGGTCAGCACCAGCATGGTGCATGTGGCAGGAAAGATGAAGCAGACCCACAACAGCATGCTTCTCCTACTCTAAACTCTCCCCCACACTAACTGTAAGGGCTAGAATTAGGAGTTCTGAAGGATGGGTGGACATCCCTCTGTTATCTTCTTTCAGGACATTTTGAGTACCACAAAACAGTTATCCAGACAAACTTTATTCTTGCATCAAGTCATATTTGCTTTGGCTTGAGAGCTTCCTTTAGAATATACATGGTTGGCAAATAAAATTGGTGTGTAACAAAGGAAAAGAAATAATCATATTTCCAAATAAAGTGTATCTCCCATGAAGTCCGCAGGATGGAAGGAAGGGTATTGGTTAAATATTACTTAAGGAAACTGAATGCCCAATCCAGTTGCTCCTTTTTAAAAATCCAAATGGAGGTTACCAAAGGAAAGAGAGTTAGCAAAGGACTCTTTGTCCTTCTACAGAGGTTCTTGCACATCCATGTGTATTGCTGCTGCTGTACCCACAATAGTAAGGCTATGGAATCAGCCTAGATATCCACCAACTGATGAACTGATCATGAAATTTGGTATGTATACAAATGGAATCTGAGTCCGCCATAATGAAAAATGAAATTTATAGAAAGATGGATGACTGAAATATATCAAGCGAGGCAAACCAGGCACAGAAAGAGAAACCCCTCATGTCCTCTCTCACATGTGCATCATAGCATCTATCTGTACATGTGTGTATTAATGAGGGAGTGGGTGTGTGCAGATGTCAGGAAACTAGTGATGGGCACGTGAGAGAGAAAA
This sequence comes from Peromyscus californicus insignis, assembly GCF_007827085.1. NCBI lineage: Eukaryota > Metazoa > Chordata > Mammalia > Rodentia > Cricetidae > Peromyscus > Peromyscus californicus. The sequence goes on from NW_026294551.1 coordinate 12,137,998, forward strand.
ACAGGGGGGTTTAAGGAAGAAGGGCAGACATAGTAATAGAAAACAAAGAATATGAAAGTAGAAGGTGAAATACTGGTGGGAGAAGGGATTATCAAGCATGGGGAACACTGAGCTAGGGGAAGAGGAGGGAGCAGAAGTGAGGTTCAGCACAAACACAGCATGCTTCAAAATGCCACAAGCACACCTGCTACTTAGTAAGCTGGCTGAAAGTTCTCTGGGATATTTTTAAGAAGTTAGAATGATGAGGCTCATTGTTTCATAACTGTTACTGACTTTTACTGTTTGAAAGCACCCACACAAGCCAACCTAGGTCATCTACAAAGGGAGAGCAACAAGAAATGAAAAAGACACACTAAAATGGTTGGTGACCTGGTCTAAGCTCAGTCTACAGATTACACAGGAGAGTGTTTCACACGTTCAGGAACAAGTTAGTACACACGCCTGTCCTTGCTCTCCATCCCACAAAATTCCATTTCTAGAACGAGACCCTGAGCCTCAGAAAAGCACAATTATAACCTATGGGGAGGCATGAAGCATGTCAAGATTACTCCTCACAGAAGTCTGCCTATACTGACAGTGTCAGAAAGAAATTCAGTGCAGATCTCCAAAATTCTAACTATAAACTCCCAAGAAAAGGGGGCTCAATTGCTAAATTCAGATGAAGAAACCCATGGTCACAAATTTCTCAGAATCTCAAGAGTAGACTAAATACACATAAACTATTTTAAAGATTTGGCTGTTTTGCTTTGTGTGTTTTTTTTTTAATGTGTATGTGTATATATGTCTATGGGTTATAAGCAGCACAGGCAGGCAGGTGCCTGAGGAGTCCAGAAGAGAGCATCAGATCCCCTGGAACTAGAGTTAGAGAAAGTTGTGAGCCACTACATGAGTCCTGGGGACCCGAAGTTCTCTTACCATTCAGCCATCTCTCCAGTCCCTCAATACATGTAAGTTCTATTAGCACATTTGCATTAAAGTGCAAACAAAACAAAAAGTCCCTACTACAAAGCCCTTGAACTTGGCTTCTGTCTCTTATTAAATTAGACTCCTCCTCATTTTTAGTAGAAAGACGTTTCTGTGAGACTTCTACCCAAAAAGTGAAGTTTGGGTTGGGAATTACAAAGATAACGCCCAAATCATGCCCTGTCTCCAAAAGACCTGCCATGGGAAGATTGGATTTCCATAGCTGTCAATAGCAAAGCCTCAGGAAAAGGTTGTCTCTGCATTTGGTGCTGAGATACTTCCCATGGGAAAATAGCTGTGCTTTGAAGGTTCTAGAATTCATTTTCCCCTGATGAAACAAAAACATTCTTTTAGGTAGACTATCTGACCAAACGTTTCAATATGCCCTCAGAAGGAGTCTCTGCATGTCTTTCTAAGTGTGATTTGTTATAAAGGTAATAGATGATGTAGATACTGTGTAGACAATAAAGATACTAATAGCTTTAAAACGTGTTCCATTCTGGAAGGAGATAAAGGAAAAAGCAGAGGTTCCTCACAACAGTCATCTTAGAGCCAAGGGTACAAATACTGACAGAGGCAGATGATGACATGACTTTCTGGGTGCACACTGACCCAGCAGGCTCTGAGGTTCAGAAATTCATGAGGGGTGGAAACCCAGGAGAAATCACATCATAAAGGTGGCATTGTGTCCAGGTCCCTTGAATCAGTAATGTATTAATGGGTAAATAAGAAGAGTGCCCTGCCCAAGTTCAGAGGCAGATCTCAAATCGGACAGCATGAGTCTAATCATGATGCAAACAGGAGCCCTATAAAGATCACCAGAGAACAGAACTATTGACCCTAAACTACTCCAAATTACTTTGGGGACAGTGGACAAACAAGCAAACAAGTCAATGGATGAGGTGGACACGTTTCTGAAGATGTCAGACTAGAGATGTAGTCAAGTGGGTAACAGTGGGACTGGAGATATAGCCCAGATAGAGTGATTGTCTAAAATGCATGAAAACCCTGGGTTCACTTCTCAGCACCACGTAAAGCCAGGTGTGGTGGTGCACACCTATAATCCCAGCACTTGGGAGATGGAGGCAATAGGGTTGTAAGTTCAAGGTCATCCTCAACTATATAACAAGTTTGAGGTCAGTCTGGAATACATGAGATCCTATTTCAAAAGCACCAAAAAAATAAAATAAAATAGGATAGACAGATGGCTTAGTGATTAAGAGCACTCACTGATCTCCAAGAGGCCTGAGTTTAGTTCCCAGCACCCACATCAAACAACTTATATCTTCCTGTAACTCCAGCTCCAGGGGATCCAGTCCACATGTACATGTACACACAGACACCGAGAGAGAGAGAGAGAGAGAGAGAGAGAGAGAGAGAGAGAGAGAGAGAGAGAGAGAGACAGAGAGACAGAGAGAGAGACAGAGACAGAGAGAGAGAGAGACAGAGACAGAGACAGACAGAGACAGAGACAGAGACAGAGAGACAGAGAGAGGAGTTAAATTAAAAGTAAAATAAAAGACTCCTATCTGCCTTCTACTTGTAATGCCAAGTCTAGTCTCACAGTCCACTGTGGTTCTGGGAAGAAAGAAACACAACAGTTGGTGTTTGGGTTTGCTACTCTCCTTGCATGCACATTCCACTACAAAGAAAAAGCAAACGCAAAGAAGCTAAGACTCAAGGACACAGTTGACATCTAAGAATGTGCCTCTTCCAAACTAAACTCAGTCATGATGTCAATTACAGCATGAGTCTAATGAAAAGGATATCATTTAACCGAGATAAAACTGTTCCATCGCCTCTGGAGTAATAAATACTTACCTGGAGAAATGAACAGGAGACATTCATGCAACTAAACACTTCCCATTATTTCTGATTTTATTTTCCTATATGCATCTTCCTAGTAGGCCTCACAACTAAGCCAAATATGGAGTTGAAAACTCTATTCATATAGTTTATCAATTAGAATTTTGTGTTTGATGGTCTAAGACAAGCCATGGCCTTGTAAGCTAAATACAATTCGTGCTTGGTTTTATAAGTTTTTATTGCAACACAGCCATTTAGGCATTGTTTTGGATTTCAACAGAAGAGCTAAAGAAGATTAAAAAAAAAAAACATGAAACAGAAAGCCAAAAGTATTTACCATGTGAGCCTTTATAGAAATCTTGCCAACTTAATCAAGAATGACACAGTCTACATTCTATAATGTTGATTGATCTACATTCTATTGCAGTCTATTGATCTATGAGATCTACAAACTTCCATCCCTCCCCAACAAAGAAATGCTTGCAAAATGATGGTTCATACATGACTTACATTTTCCTAGGGAATAGGTTCTAGTTTTCAACAAATTTCCAAGAGAATTATAATTTAATCAGTTAAGGCCATAGAAAAACCAAAGACTATCTTTAGCTGACAGTACATTCAACAGTGTTTTAAATGAAGAGAAGTCCAAGGAAAGAGGACCATGGGATCTCCAGGATGAAATGTCGTGTCCATTCATCTGGTAGCCATTTCTTCAGAGATTTACTCTGGCATTTTTCCACCCCGATGTCTACTTTCAATGGCCTGATGGAAAAGTACTCATTCCTTTTGAAAAATTAAAAAAAAAAAAAGACCATGACCAAGTACCATTTCACTCACTACCTCCATAAAAGCAGGGGGTTCCTCGAGCCAGAAAAGCCTCTTAAAGTCAGAGACTTTCTGACAAAATCTTAGTGTGACAGAAACTCACCTCACTTGCAGAACATCCACCTTGATGAATTGAGTGAATACATAAATGTTATTTCCAAGGTCAGAGAACATAACCCTCCCCCCGCAACAAAAAAAAAAATAATAGAAATTAAGAACTAGATATTCATTGTACTTTTAGGACAAAAACCATGTTTTTCCTAAACACTCTTGAAAGTGACCCCTCTGAATAGAAACTCTGGGGCTAATTAAGACATTTTGAGGCTAAACTATGACATGTTAGCCCCTCTTGACTTCTTTTGTGGTGACATAAGACACTAGATCAAGTTAATTAAGAGAATCAAGGTGAGTGATCATCTCGGTACCCATCTCCTCTAATGCAGAGGCCACTAACTGTTTCTATTGAATTTTTTAAAATATTGTGTATATGTGATGTTTGTATGTGTTGTCCGTACTTGTTGGTGTGGGTGTATGTTCATGTGTCAGGAGATGCACACGTATGTGAGTATGTGGAGACTACAGGTCAATGTGACGCATCTTTCTTCAAACTCTCTCCAACTTTGTTTTGTGAGACAAGTTCCTCCCCTGAACCTAAAGCTAATAGATTTAGATAGACTGGCTGACCAATGGGCTGCAGGATCTGCCCAGTTGTTCTCCCCTTCCTCAACTACCTCAAACTAGGGTTACAGGCACAAACCACCACACTTGGCTTTCACATGAATATTCAGGATCTAAACCCAAAGCTCCATGCTTTCCCCACAGAACCTTTCCCTCCTGAGCCATCTCCCCAGCTCCATCTGCTTATTTCTAGACTATGACATCTGGCAGTGTCCACTGATGAACAGCAAAGAATGGTTCCAATCTTTAATTTCATAATTAAGGAGGCAGACAAACCAAAACTATCAACAAGATAGAGAATGAAACAATATAGGGAAGCGGGTGCTGAATGGCTGAGAACTCAGTTTTGAAAGTCACTGGCCAAAGACTGAGCAAACTTCAGCATAGCATATGCCCAGCATCCATAAGCCTTGAGTTGAAATAATTCATAGGCATGGCAATATATTATTAGTTTCCAGGACAAACACTGTCATCTGAATGGCATGGTTCAAAGGACTACTGTGAAGCAGTTGGGACCTAATTATTTGATACACCTAAGTATTCAATATCTTGGCCTACAGCATCAAACACAAAAAGTTACTGAGACAACCCACCAATGGCACCATAAAGAAGGAAGTGTTGGCGAACTTTGGCATGTGAGAATTTTTGTTAGGCTTAGAAGATGGTCAAGAACTAGGACCAACAATCCATTTTGGCTTCATCTATATACACTCTTCTCCATTTCAGGGGGCCATTTCATTCTGATTTTACCAGTACCCTCAACCCTGACTGGTGTGCATCAGGAACTCATGAGGGATTGGTATTTTTTTTTCTTTCTTTAAAGTACTAATTGCCAGGCTCGACCTGGACCAATTTATTCCAAGTCTCTGGGGCCAGGACTTTGGCACTCACGCAGCCTCCTAAGTGGCTCCAAAGTGTACCAGGCTTGACCCAGTTCCTCTTCCCACTATGGCATGTTTGACAAGTTCCTGTCCTGGGCTTACAGTCCAGACCACACAGGTGCACAAGTGTAAAATGTGCTCTTTGTTAAAAGTATTTCAAAGTAGGAAATCAAGTGAGACCAATCTGATCCACACCAGAAAGATGACTGACTTGACTGTCACTAGAAGTCCTAAGAGGTGCCCCAGGCTTTTTCCCATTACTTTCTGTACTCAGAGATGAGTGAGCAGAGCGGGAAGACAGATGTGATCTCCCTCCATGTCAAAAAGAGGAACTTTTAGATTGGGAAAGGTGGAGGGGAAGTTGAATGGACATGATCAAAAGGATAATACCACATTTCTGGCAAGAAATAAATAAAAAGTGTCTTTAGAGCAGAGGGAGTTGTGCTTAATCAAACAGGAATATTGTGTTTATGTGTGTGCGGTATATGGTAAGTGGTGTGTGTTTGGCGGGACGGAGAGAGTGTGCCCATATACAACACACTTGTGAAGGTCAGAGAGCAAATTCAGTTATCATTCTACCTTTTATCAGGTGCATTCTACCTTTTGTTGGAGACAAAGTCTCTCCCTGGCCTAGAATCTCAGCACATAGGCCAGGCTAACCGAGTCACAGGCTTCCAGGTGCCTGTCTCCACCTCCAATCTCACCATCTCTGGGATTACAGGCCTGTGCTCAATGCCCAGCTTCTGTGGGTTTGGGGAATCTGAACGCAGGTCCTTAATTGAGAGGCAAGTGCTTTACTGGCAGCCATCTCCACAGCTCTGCCAATGGATGTCCCTTACAACAGCAGCTAGAAGAGATACGGAAGTGTCGGACACACTCTAAGCAAGCGTCCTGTGCAAGAGTCTTGAAGATGCAAATAATACAGTGAAAACTGGACTGTTTATGCTTCAAAATCTGGAGGGAAGGAAAGGAGAATTCCAAGAGGTCAGGGAAGGGGAGAAAGTATATTTTCCTTTCTTCCCTTTTTATCAACATGTTGTCTTCATATTCTAATAGTAACCTTGAATTAATACTGTGTCCCAAAGTAATGGTTCCTCACTATTTAGCAAAAGATTATCTTTTCCCTGCCACTCATAAAACTTCTTAATCCTAGAGGACCACAGAAGCTTAAACTAGAGAACCCATGGTGTCTTTAATCACAAGAAAACACCTGGTTGTTTAGTCAGTCTGCTAGAACTTGAAAGTGGAACAAGCCACTCCATGATGTCATAGAAACACCTGACATGGCCTGAGCCTATGACAGCTTGGCAGTCTGTGCCGAGGCAGTATTCCACATTACATTTTCATTTCACTGAAAGACTGCTGCCTTTTAGCGTCTCCTATCACAGCCCTTCTAATAATAAGGCTTTTTTATGGAACATGAAAACAAACAAGCAAAGCAGGATAATTCACAAATTACAAAGGCAGGCCTTGGGGCACATCCACTGAGGAGAATCAAGAGCAAGACGCTTCACTTCTCTCTGTGAGTTTTCATATCGCATCTCATGACTGACAGGTATCCTTCTAATATAGGTGTTTCTAGAAGCCACTTAGTAGGACTTGGTTTAACAAAGGAACACACACACACACACACACACACACACACACATACACACATACTTACACAAACACATACATACACAAATGCATACACAGAGAAAGATAAGTAAATATAAAGAGCACACCACTTTCCATTAGTTTCATTTTTTCACTAAAACTATACCACAAATTTGAAGAGACCCATTGGTTTTTACTCTTTGAGCCATGATACAAGTGACTTCCATATTTTCCAAAGTTGGGGGTTGGGATATGATCAAGATACTTTGACAATTCATTCAAAAGTTGCGGTGGTTACCCAGGATTGAGTTGAAGTTTGGGAGCAGCAGCCATGACAGCTGCAAGCCACACTGCACAGGAAGAGCCCCTTTGTTTGAGATTTTTATAATATTCTTACAGATGCATATTAAATAACTTCCTCTGGACCACAGACATGATTGAACTTACAAAATAAAAGCCCTATAAATACTGCCAAGTCAGCCTTGCCTCTCTATCTCCCTTTCTTGCATAAAATGGAATATTTCCAACCAAGCACTGAAACATAAATATTAAAATAATAAGTGGGATACACTACAAATCTACTTTACAATTTCATCACTACTGTAGCACCTTGTTACCAGGGCCAATGCATTCATTTTGTAAAGAACACGAGAAATCTGAGAAGCTTGAGGACTCATATGACTCGTCATTAAATATTTAATCACCTTTTCAAGTCCTAAGCCTTTATCATATTTCATCCATCTAGAGAGTTCATTCTATACTAGAGATTCCATGGCCCCCTTTGGAGAGGAAAAAGAAAAAATAGGGAGAAAGAACCCTCAAGAAGGCAGGGTTCAATGATCTCAAGATGACTTTTCCTGTTGGTGTTGTAATGAACTCACTTCACCCTGTAAACCCACCAATCCACAGTAGGGTCAACCAGTAAGTCCATGGCTTTTTAGTCCCCAAGTATCAGTTTTACAAAAGATGCCACATCGGTTGCTTTGGATTCGTGTAGGGTGAAAAATGGATGTTGCTGGGAAAGAGAAGAAAAAAAATACATGGCATTAATACTTGACATTGATAATATATAAAATTTAGCAAATGAATCTATGGGTTTAATAAATAGGTTAATATCTCTATGGAAGCAAACCGGATTTCTCATATCTTTTGTAAAATCAAGCACATATTTTTTGACATGCATATTTTAAGGTTATCTCTAATTTTGGTATATCTAGGCTTCCGAAACACAGACTCTATTAATTTAAATAACATATGCAAGTATGCTACATAATTCCATCCATACAGAAATAAAAAGATTGGGTAAGACCATCTCTACAGAGTCATTTTAGACAGCCGCAATAGTAAAATGATTAAAATCAGAGACCTAGATTCTTCCACTTCATGGGAATAAAAACAGGGTGGTGGAACAAGATATCAATGTTCTGAACAGTAAATGGGCAAGGAAGGCATTCATGCCTTTGATATTGGAAAACTGGTTTGAATAAAATACCTAAGGCCATTTTTAAGGCCACACCTACAGCTAAGGGCTACATTATATAAGTCTTGAAGGGTTTGATCCATTCACAGAATAATGCCAGACTACTGGTATGTTCAGAGAAAATTCAACTCAGAGATTAAAGATTGAGAAAATTAAAAAAAAGAAAAGAAAAATCGTCTTTGTATACATCTCAGATTAAGTCAATTTAAAGAAAGAAAACTTAGACTTTGTGTAGAAAAGGTAAGGCACGATGCAAGAGCCCACCTATTTCAAAGTCAGATGACTAAGCCATTTTTCCGTGTGCAGAACAATCCTTGAATTGCTCAGTTGGGCCATAATAAGTGTCGGGCTGTAGAGTTAATATAATGTCAATCTCCAGTTAGAGAGGCATACATTAGATCGTGTTTGTCAGTTCTTCTAGTGGGAACAGAAACCAAGCAAACGAACTCAAAAGGACAATTCCTTCAGGTACCAATATCACACACCCTTCCACGTCACCTACCATGCCCAGGTCTCCAACGGTCTCAGGGTACTACTTTCAGTGGCTGGTTGGAATGGCTCAACCTGGGTGTTTTCTCATGCAGACATGAGATGACTCACTCTGTTGCCCTGATGAGGGGTTCAGTTTGCAACCTCCATTCTGCCTGCCAGTAGGTTTTCTAATTATATTTGTTTGAAACCTGACAGTAGAGGGCTGGATGAGTCAGCTTTGTGGGGAACTGAATGCCCACCCATGCAAATTTTAGGAAACAATGTAACGGGGGAAGGAACAAAGAAATAAAACCCAAAAGAAAGTAGGTGGTCACTGTTGAGCACTGTGACTCAGAACATGGAAAGATCTCCTGTTTTGCCCATTAGGGGATATGGGTTGTGTGCTGGCTCAGAGCCTTACACCCAATGTGAAGTTCTAGATTCAAGGCCCTTCATTCTGAATTCCCCCATCTGCCAAATAGTGATATCACTTTCAATTACTGACCACTTACACGGCACACTTACCAAGGTTTTGTTTTTGTTGTTTTATTTTAACCATCATACTTATTAGCTTTCCCACATCCTCTTGACATTTGGGGCTCTTTAACATGCTTAAAAAGCTTTTTACTATCAAAACACAACATGCCAAACCTCAGATTGTCTTGATGACCGATCCAGTGCCTGTCAGCCCCACCTTGACTCTGATTCTGCTGTTACCAGCTCAATACCTAGAGCTTGAGTCCATGAATGAGTTATATAATAATACATGAAACCCTTAAGTAAAAGTCCTTTAGGTATCTTTTAGTTTATCCCAGACTAAGAAAATACTTTGGGGTCCAGCAGGCAATCCAATCAACATGGAAGGTGTGAGTAGTCTTGTGTGGGGCTTTGAAGTTAAAGAGTGTTGAGAACTCAATTCCTTCCCTAAGCAATGAATAGAGTAAGAACAGAAAGGGCAGCAACCCCAGGTGGGCAAATGGGGTCTCACAAACAATCCCCAGGCTACAGCCCCAGACTAAGTTTCCCCTAAAAAAGGCCAAGACTTAAGAGAGAGGACTCTGTAGTATTTAGGATTCTTGTAGTGCCATGAGGAAGCAAAGAGATTCACGGACATGCTACCAGGATCAGAGAAGCAAGCCACCATCACCAACAGGCCTCCCAAATATCCCACATATGCACCTCAACCTCCAGGATTGTGGGTTCAGTTATCCTTGTTTTACACTGCAATTCAAATCAAGAACTTCCTCAGACATTTGGAGAAGACAATCAGTTCACTGGGAAATCATCTAACCAGCCTGGTTACTATTTCTGGTGGTAAACATCTAAGGCAGGGGGAGTCAAACTACAATCCAGAGTCCAAATCTAACTCCCTGTCTGTGGTGGTTTGAGTGGGAAATGTCTCCCATAAGCTCAGATGTTTAAAGACTTGGTCCCAAGGTGGTGATGCTGTTGACGTAGGTTTGGGAGATATGACCTTACTGGAGGAAGTATGTCGGGGGGGCCGGGGGGGGCGCAGCTTTGGGGTTGCAAAGACTCATGCCATTCCCAGTTGGCGATCTCTGCTTCCTGATTACAGTTCAAGATGTGGCACTTCAGCCTCCTGCTCCAGTCACCTGGGCTCCATCATCAAGGGCTGTAACCTTCCAGAACTATCTGCCCCCATCAACCCTTCTTTCTCTAAACTGACTCGGTTATAGTGCTTTAATCACAGAAATAGAAAAGTTACAAATACACTTTCTGACTTTTAAATAAAGTTCTATTGAAACACAGCAGATGCTCTATTTGCTGTCATATCGAATATGGCTGCTTTCAGCTTAATTCACTCATTTTAACAGCAACTGCATGGCTCAGTAACCTAAAATACTACCTAGAGACCTTTACCAAAAAAAAAAAAAAAAAAAAGAATTAGTTAATATCTGCTGTCAAAGAAAAATGCTACAAAGCAAAAGTTCAAGAAGATGTACAGATAAGATGGACCTATGTGTAGCCCTCAATCTGAATTAGGGGGAAAACTACTGGGAATACTATAACAAGTACATATCTGGGTTGGAGCTTTGATAATAATGTCCCTTTATTTGGAAAAAATATCTTTTTTTTAACCCTTCCTACCTCTTTACAAATTCCTGAAATTGAAACAATAGCCTCCCACCACGTGTTGCCCAGTGCTGAAGTCAGGGAGTTCCGACTCAGAGTTTCCATTTAAAAACCTCAATTCCACAGGAAAGCAGGGAATAGTTATGGTCTTAAAAGGCACGTCCATTTCCAGTACCACAATGGCTAATGCCATAAAGGGGGAGGTTGTCCACACAATCTTACATTAATAGACATGCCAAAACCCCCTCAGTGTTTGTTAGATTGTAGCGGGAAGGTAGACATCAATACCAGATGCTGATGTATAGGAAATATTTTTTTTCCTCAAATGTTTTCTGATGAAATTTTTGGTAAGAGGCCACTTAGATTAAAAAAAGGGGTGGGGGGATGTTCTTCACTGTAAATAGCTGAGCTACAGAGAAAATGTTCTTATATTAACAATTAGTTACAAAGCAGACATCGGGATTTGAAGTTCCATAAGATCCCACAGGAATTGCTTCCTGTCTATCACACTTCATGTGAAATTCTTTTAGTCCAAGCACACCACAAAGGGGCAGTCAGGCCTGGGAAGGCCTCCAGTTGGTCACTTTTAAAAAAATAATAATAATCCAAGAACAAATATTCAACTTAAACATGCAGATACATCCTCAAATGTCACACATCTATTTTTATAAAGCTGGCTGAGTATTGAATACTGGACATTTTTATTTTAAAGGGGGATAATGGAAGCTCCAGGAGTTGGCCTGACTCCAGTTCTTCCAATCAGAGAATGGTTCAGCATAAATAAACCAAAGCTAATACCCAGACCTGAAACAACACATGCCCGAGATGATCACACAGGTCATCTTTTTAGAACACTTTTTTCAATATCTTATTTTTAATTTTGTATATGCGCTTATGGGGAGGAAGAATGTTCGTGCGAGTGGAGTACCCACAGAGGCCTGAAGCTGACATCAGCTCCTCTGGAGCTGGAGTTATGGAGCCCAGCCACTTAGCTATCTACAACCTCTCTTCTATAACTCTTACAGGTATTTCCAAATGGCTCTTTCTCTGTGTCTCGGCTACCTCAATACACAATTCAAAAAGAGGTATCAGGAGCCTGCACGTCTACGATGCACCCAGCTGATCCGGATGGTGAGGCTGTAGGTAGGACAGAAGAAAGCACTTGGAGACTGCTGTTAGCAGGTCTAATAAAGGATCTCAAATTTTGCTCCTCCCTCTCTTGGGACTGGACAACATCGTAATTCTCTGGGGTGGTTACCTTTGACTATCAACTTGGCATAACCCAAAACCATCTGGGAAGAGAGTCTTAATGAGGGATTATCTACCTTGGGTTGGCCTATGGGCATGTTTGTGAGAAACTGCCTAAATTGAGTTCATTGCTATGAGAAGATCCAGCTCACTGTGGGCGCCACCATTCCCTAGGCAGAGGGTCCTGACTTGTTTTAAGAGTAGTGAGGCCAAGCTAAATGCAAACCAGCAGCTAACATGTATTGATTTCTGTCTCTGCTCTCAACTGTAAGTGGGATGGGATGACCTGCCTTGACCTGCTGCTGCTCTGGCTTCCTGGCAGTGATGGAATAGCCTAGATTTGTGAACTGAAATGAACCCTTTCTCTCTTAAGTTGCCCTTTGTTGGGGTAGTTTATCACAGCAACAGAAATGAAATGAGCACATCTCCCTCCCACTGTTAAGATTCAAACCTTGATCATTAAGATAAATCTGAGGTGGGGGTGGTAAACACAAGTTCACAGATAGCCTAAATTGTACATTTATCTCCAAAATGTACTCATCGCACATTCAACATCTGTTTAGGTAGAAACACTATTATAGAGCGACAGTGCTGGGGTTTTGATTTTCATCCATGTTTGACTGATAGGACAAACAATAAATACAGAAGCGGGTGCTTTACTCTACCTCTTTCCACCAACATGAAGACCAAAAGTAAGGAGAAAGAAATTCATCTAATTCGTCCAAGATCTGTTCTGAAAACTTGATAGGCCACACGGCCAGTAAAGCTATCTCACTTAAGTCTCAAAACTCACATTTCCCATACATTTACAGTGGGACTCCTCCAAATGTGAAAATATAAATTTCATGGACATAAATGTTTTCCAGGTTTATCAACATGGAAAACATCACTGGGAAAGATGACACAGTCTGAGCTTGCATCAAAAAACAAAAAACAAAAAAAAAAAAAAAAAAAAAACAATGAACATAAGCCAGCAAGACGGCTCAGTGAGTAAAAGCACTGGCTGCCAAGCCTGACGACCTGAGTTCAATTCCCAGGACCCACATGGTGGAAGAAGAAAACTGACCTTCTACATGTGCACTGTGACACATGAATACCCACAAATATATGCACATAAAATAAATAAAACATTTTTAAAGGATAAAAAACAATGAGGAAGGGCCCTTAACTCCTTCTTTAGTCCAGTTCCTGGGAATCAACCGTATCTCAATGGATCAACTCTTCCTAACTAGTGTTAAGAACATCATCTTAGCCATGGCTACTTCACTGTTAGTGAGTTAGTTTGGTAACACACACCAAAGTGTTCACACTCACCATAAGCTCTGGATACGTGGGCCGTTCTTTGGAATTTTTCTTCAAGCTTAAAGAAAAAAAAAAAATCACATTAAAAATTTAGAAACCATTTTTCACTGTGAGGATTTCAAGACCAGTATAAAACTGACCATAACTATCTTTTTTTTTTTTTTTTAGGCACAGAAAACAGGCTTCTTATCTCGACTTCTTCTACTGTAAATCATAAACTCTTAGAAATTATGTTTTAAGCCACTGTGGGCTTAAATGGATAAGTGTGGGTGTAGAGTGTATGTGTGTTTATTCTCCTTTAATACATCATGAATGACATTCGGTCTAACTCGTCTGATCCAGAACCAATGAAATTTCCAAACCTATCTGTACTTCCCTTCAGGGTAGCTTCTTTCCCACCTCCTGGAAAAGAAACCAGCAAGTGTCTCTCCCAGATATTAATCACTGCCTTCAGCTGCATCGTCCTCCCTGCCTGTCCCCCCTTTCATATACCTGCCTGAGACAGAAACCTACATTTAACTAAGGTAGAACTACTTGTTCACTGTGTCTTAGTGGATTAAAAAAAAAAAAAAAAAAGGAAAGTATATTCAGTCAGCAAATTAACAATTATTCTTAGAAATAGTTTGTGGCTGTGCAGTACTGTCTAGTGGTCACTCAGTTCTCTGAATACCCAGACATTTAATAACATTTGATACCAGAGGCAATCCTCATAAAACTGCAACATGAAAGAGACCAAACCCATCACCCCTGTCCTCAACCCACCCCGATTCTCTTTCCACCCCTGGCTCTAAAATGGAAAAAGAAAAGGAACAGTTTACTTGATGTTAGAGTTCCAGGCTATAGAATGGAGAAAAGGACGGCCTTGGAAACTATGATGTGCAAAACAACCTAGAGCTTTCTGTAGCCACTCGGCCATAAAATCTTCCGTGAATGGAAAGAAGGTTGTCAATAAAGCTGAAGAACCACAATGTGACAGCATATTGGGCTCCTACGATTTGTGCTGATAGATCCTTTTGAACAAGAGAGGTCTTGTACACGTGACATGCTCTCTGCTGCACCCACGGAAGCTAATCACTATGAGGGAAGTAAAGGACAAGACTGTGGGAGAGTGACGTCACTGGGAGACTTTAAACTATATAGTTCTAAGCAAAATGAAAAATTCTCTTTAAAAATTAAAAAGGAGAGGAAGCTTTTGAACCAAAACAACTTAAAAAGCAGCCTACCAGTTGATTCCAGACAATGCTGTGGGTAGAAGTCAGGGAACCTGAGACAGGGTACAGGTAGAGGTGAGGGCAGAAGTCTCAACCTGGAACTGAGGGCAGACCTAGGACCTAGGGACCTCGGGGACCAGACAACCTATGAGAGAAAGTTCATCTCAACTGGGGATAAAAATAAGAGTGCATTAGAAAGAAAAATTATCAACTGTCAGCGTGGGACTGATATGGGAATGTGTGCCTGGGTGAAATGAATGAAGTTTTAACCCACTCATGGCTTTGTATATTATGCCTATATCCTGAGAGTCAATGTTGGTGGTTCCCAATGGTGATGATCCTGTACCTCCACCCCAGAGGACATTTCTCAATGTCTGGAGGCATTTTTGGTTGCCACAACTAGTTGGCGGGTGTTCTTGCTAGCATTTGATAGAGGCCAAGGATGTTGCTAAGCATCCTTCAATGTACAAGCCTGTCCCCCACAACAAAGACCATCCATTTAAAAATGTCCTTGGTGCAGACATCAACAGGTCAAGAATCCTTGGACTGTGTGCCATTGGGTGGCCCTCTTTTTTTTTTTTTTTTCAATTTCCTATTTCCTTATTTCCTTCTCTAAAATGGAACTCAATTGGAAGAATCATCTCCAGTTGGTTCACATGCTATGTATTTATATTCTCATTATGAATACCTCCTACCTCTCTCTTCTGCCTTCCTAGAAACTAAAGGTTGTCTAAATTCTCATATTAGCAGAACTGCCCTCTGAGGACATTGCTGCCTTGCACATAGATCCTAGATTTTTTTTTTTTAATTATACAGAAGCCCCAATTATCCAGCCATTGTTCAAAGCAAATTTAAACCTAGAAATTCTCCATTGTTTAAAAGATTTAACTTATTAAATCAAAAAAAGAAACACAAACACAATATTAAAACTACATTCAATATTCAAGTGGTTAAATATGAAATCTGAGGGGCCAAAAAGGTGGTTCTACTGGTAAGGGCACTTGCTGCCAAGTCTGGCAACCTGAGTTTTATTCCTGGAACCCACACAGCAGAAGGAGAGAACAGACTCCCAGAAGTTACCCTCTGACCTCCATATGCATACCATGGCAGCATATACCCTGTACACTCAAGAAAGAAGGACGGAAGGGAGGGAGGAAGGAAGGGAGGGAGGGAGGGAGGGAGGGAGGGAGGGAGGGAGGGAGAAAGGAAGGAAGGAAGGAAGGAAGGAAGGAAGGGGAGGGAGGAAGAAGGGGAAAAAGGAAGGAAATTTAAAAAATGTTTAAAATATATTAAACCCAAAACACTCTTATGATCCACCCTCCCATGACTAACATTTTACTTAATAGCAGAACTAAGGGAATGATTAGCCAAGAGAAACATCTTGATCTTGAAATGTTAAAATAATGGGTTCTTGTAACAACCATGATCTCCCAGTTGGTCTAAAGGCTTTAAAAGTTCCTCTTTTTTTTCTCTTCTTGTCATTGTGACACCGAAGTGAGAGTCCAGGACCCTGCCCAGACTAGGAAAGCACTCTACCACCAGGTTATTAACCCCAGCCCTGAGGGTTTCAAAGTTTAAGTAAAAGTGATCTTGAAGCGGGACACTTTGTTGTTGTTGTTGTTGTTGTAACACTTAGTGAAGTCTTTTTTATTGTATTTTTTATTTTATAATTTAATTTAATTTTACGTATCAACCACGGATTCCCCTCCTCCTGCGCCCCCCCACCCTCTCCCCTCCCACCCCCCCATTCCCATCTCTTCCAGGGCAAGGACTCCCCTGGGGATTCAGCTCAACCTGGTAGATTTGGTCAAGGCAGGTCCAGTCCCCTGCTCCCAGGCTAAGCAAAGTGTCCCTGCATAGGCCCCAGGTTCCAAACAGCCAGCTTATGCACTAAAAACAGGACATTTTTTATCCTCCAGAACAGTTTGCAAAATTTTCTCTCTTGCTTTAATCTGTATTTTTCAAATTTGGGGAAAATCACCCTAGCTGATCAGTGAGAAAGTGTTTAAGATTCCTCAAACTTCAGAGGCTGTTGCCCAACTGCCCAATAAGCTACTTCTTGACTTATGGCCCCTGGTCAGAAAGGAAAGTTTACCTCCAACTACAGAGTTGTAACGAAAAGGACTTACACAGCAGCTGGCCATGGTAATGAAGCCTGTAATTCCAGCACTCAGGAGGCTGCAGCAGGATTATAGAATCAAGGCCAGCCTGGGCTACAGAGGGACTTTTAGGACAGCCTAGTGTATACAGGAAAACCCTATCTAAAGAGGGAGAGAGGGAGGGAAGGAGGGAGGGAGGAAGGGAGGAAGGGAGGAAGGGAGGAAGGGAGGAAGGGAGGAAGGAAGGGAGGAAGGGAGGGGAGAAGAGAGGGAGGGAGGGAGGAAAAAAGGATGGAGGGAGGAAAAGAAAGACCATTCATTGAATTAGTATAGCAGATTTAACCTATTCTCTCCATCTTTTTAATCAAAAACACTTCAAAAGAGGCACTAAGAATAGCAGAGATACCCAAGATACAGTTGGGGTGGAAGCAAATTTTCCACGTTTAGTAGGAAATGCTTGAAATTCAGTATAAAATAACAACCTTGGAGTTCAAAGGTACACCACTTTCTTCTTGGATTGAAGTCTGACTTTTGAATGTTCGACTGGCTTGTCATTTTTCAAGTGTGCAATTAGCTAACTTCTCTAATTCCTCTTCCAAATGCCACAACACAGGCTCCTGACCATGGCTGACACTACAAAACAGATCCGCGCTGTCTCGAGAATTGCTAGCTTGAAGTTTATGCTGACCAGAGGCTTTCTGCCTATTTGAACTCACCCTGATCATTTCCAAGAAGGGCTATTTGGTGCGTCCACAGAATAAAAACACAGTGTGCCTGTGAAGTCATACATTTGTCAAAAGATAAATAAATATCTACTGCCTCTTTTACTGTCCTTTTCTAAACAGACAGACTGTGCTTAATCGACTTTTCATTCTAGCCCCTGAGACAAACAGTATTGACATCTGGACGGGCCTCCACCCCACTTGGGTATGGCAATGGGCTCTTCAGCTGGGCACTGAGACTCCAAAGTAGGCCTGGGGGAAATGTAAATGTAAGCCGAACTATTGCAGCAGAGGGCAGCTTGTTTCTAGCGACTCTCTTGTATGAACATATAGGAAGAGGTTCTCGTGAAAAGTGCCGAGCTGCTGGGCCAGAGAGCAGACTCAGGACAGAAAGTACTCGCCCCATGAGCATACAGGCCTCAGTTTGATGTCCAAAACCCACAGAAAAAGCTAACAGCAACAGTACACACTTCTAATTTTAGCACTGAAGAGGGAAAGGCAGGAAGATCCTTGGGCTTCATGGCCAGTCAGCCTAGCTAAATGAGATACCGTGTCTCAAAAAAAAAGGTGGATCATACTGAGAAATGACACCTGTGGTTGACCTCTGCCCCCCTCACACGCATACATAACATCTACATACACACAAAAACATATACAACATACATGCACAAACAACTATATGTACTCAAATACATGCACTATATATACATACATTATATATATACACACTACATAAATGCACACAATACAAAAACATATGGATCGTGTGTGTGTGTGTGTGTGTGTGTGTGTGTGTGTGTGTTATATATGCGCCATCTGCTAAGATCCTATTTTTTTAAAATAAACTCTTATATTAAACTTGCTATAAAACTAGACTGTAAGGATTTCCTATTAGAATTCAGTATCATGCATCCTTTGATCATATGGTGGTTTGAATGAGAAATGTTCCCCATAGTCTCACGCATTTGAATACTCAGGCCCCGCTTGGTGGCACTGTTTGGAGCTGTTTAGAAGGCGTGGTCTTGCTGGAAGTATGTCAGTGGGGGTTGGCTCTGAGAGCTTAAGGATCTCACCCTACTCTCTGTTCACTCTCTCTGCTTCCTACTTAAGGGTCAAGATGTCAGCCCTTGGCCTTTGCTCCAGCCCCCACACCTGCTGCTTGCTGCCATGCCTCCTTGAAATGATAGGCTTATCCCTATGAAACCATAACCTCTTTCTTCTCTGAATTTCCTTGAGTGTGGTGTTTTATCACAGCAACAGAAAAGTAACTGATACAGGTCAGTGCTACCCACCTTAGGAATTATTTAAAGTCTCCATGTTAAAAATTTACACTGGGGAAAAGGAGTAGCCTTCAGTTATGCTATTTTGAAATAACTACATAATGGAAGAAGTATTTCTAAGAATCATTATTGCTCTGTTTTCCTCTGAAATGCTTCAAGATACTGACATAGGCAAGAACTGTGAAAAGGACTCCGATACCACAGAAAATAATCCCAAGAGTTGACTAGTGGGATTACATGAAATTAAAGTTTCTACGTAGCTGAAGAAACAATTATCAGAGTGAAAAGACAGCCAACAGAACAGGAGAAAAGGCTCTGCCATCTACACCTCAGACAAGGATTTGCTACCTATACTACACAATGACAAGTTTTAAACACCCCAATAAATAAATCTTCCCATCAATAAATGGGCTAATGGACTAAATAGATAATTCTCAAAAGAAGAAACACATATGGCCAATAAATATTTGAAAATGTTTTCAACATCCTTAGCTATCCAAGAACTCCGAATTAACAGTTCTTTGAGATTCCAGCTCATCTTAAATATGACAGCTATTGCCAATAAAAGAGGGGACGGAAAAAATATACAAGCCAGAGGATGTGGGAGAGGGCTGGGAGAGGCGGAGTTCTATATATGACCTGGCTTTTGCACACATCAACTTACAGTAGCCATTATTACCAGAGAAGACGCGCAGAAGATCAAGTCAATCAAAATTCCGCATGGATGGGGAGGGGTCCCTGGAGACCCAACCCTTGGTGGAGGATCTGAGTGGTTGGTGGCCACTTGAGGAGGGAGAGTCACTCTCCTTTGAGGATATGCAGCACTAATTGGACTTAGGGGATTCTTAACAATCATTAAAAAAAAAAAAGGACAGGAAGTTGGGAGGCAGACAAGGTGGAAGCAGTTAGGGATGCTGGAGGGAGGTAGTGGCAGATGGATAGGATAAAAATACACTCTGTATGTATGTATGACAGTTTCAAACAATGATATTACGTTTAAAAAAAGAAAACAAACAAAAAATTGCTGGTGTGGGTACAGGGAAAGAGGAGCCTTTGTTCACTGCTGCTGGAAATGTAAACTTGTATAGCTACTTTGGAAATGACTATGGAGGTTTGGAAGAAAACTAAAACTAGAATTACCACAGAACCCAGCTCTATCACCTCCACTACCCCTCTTCCGGGGCATACAGCGAAAGAACTTTCTGTCCCACTACAAATATTTCATAACTGAGCATATTGTTGCACTATTCACAATAACTTAAAGGTCCAATAACCTAGAGGTCCATTATCCAGATGGATAGAGAAAGAAAAAGTGTGTGTGTGTGTGTGTGTGTGTGTGTGTGTGTGTGTGTGTGTGTGTGTGTGTTGGAAATTTCTTTATCTGCAAAGAAATATACAACTGTGACATTTGCAGGAAAATAGATGGAACTAGAAATCATGTCAAGTGAAGTAAGCCACTCAGGAAAACAAAGGTCCCGTTTTCTCTCATATAAAGAGTCAGGATTTTAATTTTAGAGAGAGGGGATGAATGCTAGTGCGTGTGTGTGTGTGTGTGTGTGTGTGTGTGTGTGTGTGTGTGTGTGTGTAGGAGTTTGTGTATGTGTGCAGGTGTGATGGCTATTCAAAGTTGTCAACTTGACTATATCTGGAATTAACTAAAACCCAAGGGGCTGAGAACACTTATACGGGATTTTTTTTTTCTTAATTAATTCATTTGAAGTGGGAAGACCCACCTTGAATCCAGATCTTTTGAAAGTGAGAAAATACAACTTTAACCCACCTTTAATCTGGACCACACCTCTGCTGGCAGCCTACGTGAAGGCCACTCCAGAAGGGAGCTTGCTATCCTCCCCTGCTTTGCTCTTACCCTCACTGGCAAACCCATTTCTTCTCCTCTGGTCTAAGAGCCTACTTCGTCAGGGTTCAGGATTCAGAATATGTACATATTTATTCATAGTCTCAGTTCTGTTCCTCTAGAGAACCCTGACTAACACAATAGGGGGTTACGTGTGGGAGGGTGTGTGTGTAGGGGTGTGGGTAGGTATATGCATATGTAGGTATGTGTGGGTGTGAGGGGGTGGGTCGTGAATCTAAAAAGGGACCATGAGAGGGGAAGAAGCGATCTTAATGGAGGAGGCAATGAGGGAATACATGACATGTAAGCAGAAGAGAGCTACTGTGGGGACAAACAGACCAACAGGGGTAAGAGAAGGCAGAAGGCAGATGGGGAAGGGAACAATAATAACAAAATACTTGCGAAAAACCTCAACAAAACCAATTCCTTTGTATGTTAACTTAAATAAAAGACTGATTGCAAAAAGGGAACAAACAGATTAGTGTTCCTTTCATCTCGGCATTCATGAGGAATAAATGCCTCAGTTTCCCTTTCTTCACTCAAGGCACTATTGCTCTGACACTACTGAAGAAAAGTAAAAATAAAACCAGTAAGCACCTGGCACTCTGGGCTCAAGAGTTTTAACTGGGTGCCATGATGATGCCTGTAGCAACTGCTGGTCCACCCCAAGTCATGACTTTCTGACCTTGGTGGTTTGGAAGAAAACAGCCCCCTCAAAGGGAATGGTGCTATCAGGAGGCATGGCCTTGTTGGAGGAAGTATGTATGCCACTGAGGGTGTAGACTTTGAGGTCTCTTTTGCTCAAGCTTCCCTCAGTGTGACTCTCAGTCAACTCCCTGTTGCTTGCAAGATGTAGGATGCTCAGCTCCAGCACCATACTTGCCTGCATGCCACCATGCTCCCCGCCATGATGTTAATGGACTGAACCTCTAAAATTTAAGTGAGCCACCTCAATTAAATGTTTCCTTTCTAAGAGTTGCCATGGTCACGGTGTCTCTTAACAGTGATAAAAAGCCAAGCTAAGGCACTAACATATAACAAGGAATAAGCAGCATTGATGGGCTGGAGGATAGCAGCTACTCCGCTGACTCTCTAGACACAGGCATACGGTATCCAGCAGCACGTCACCCAGTGCTGAGGATATGTGCCGTGAAAGCTCACAAACTCTTTGACAAATCCCGAAGGCAGTGAACAACACACCGCTCTTCTACGCTTGTCCCAAACACAGAGGTGGGACATAAAAACAAATATACTGACCTGGAGATTTGAGATTAAACATTTGCTACTGAGAAAAGAGGGGTCAGACAGACTCCCTGGTGGGCAGACAGATAGGGAGCGGGGTCAGGGCGAGGCAGGACACGTCATACAACCGTTGTGGACCAATCAACCAACCTACCTGTGTCTTCAAAGTGACCAACCCCAAAGTAGGAAAAGAAGACTCTTCAGGGGCTCTAAGACCCCCAGACCTCCAGAAGATACAGAGCTTGGCTTTCCCAAGGCCGCCTTCTGCTTTGTAGAGGGTCTTTTTGTCTGTGTATCTATTACATGTGTGCTCTTAACTGCTGATTCTGTCTGCGGTGCATGAGATTTCTCCTCAGCTACCTGTTGTGCTTCAGATTTTTCCTGCCTTTTAATTCTTTACCTGGCAGGGAAAACAAACCTGGTCAAGACCCCTAGACTGAGCCAGGCAGTGGTGGCACTTGGGAGGCAGAGCCAGGCGGATCTCTGTGAGTTCGAGGCCAGCCTGGTCTACAGAGCGAGATTCAGGACAGGTACCAAAACTACACAGAGAAACCCCATCTTGGGGAAGAAAAAAAAAAGGTCCCTAGACTGTACCATTTCTAGCGTGTATCCCTTCTGAAATCCACAGTCCCCTCTCTCTGCTTACCACAAAGTTCTCAGGTCACTGGGAAAGGTCTTGAAGACCATAGCCTGACTATGCTGGGTAAGTGTAGTGGTAGCACTCAAAAAGATACGGTCTTTTCACCAGGCGGTGGTGGCGCGCGCCTTTAATCCCAGCACTCGGGAGGCAGAGGCAGGCGGATCTCTGTGAGTTCGAGGCCAACCTGGGCTACCAAGTGAGTTCCAGGAAAGGCACAAAGCTACACAGAGAAACCCTGTCTTGAAAAACCAAAAAAAAAAAAAAAAAAAAAAAAAGATACGGTCTTTTCATGAAAATGTGTCAGTAGTACAGCTGTGTGATAAGAAAATAGATAAGAGTCAAGTAGAAAAGTAAGCTTTCTTTAGAGATAACCGGGGTTCTTTCCACTCTACTCATGCTCACTTCTAAACTGTCAATACAAAAGCAAATGAAATGACACTGTGCCTGAGCACAGGATGGACTCATCCATTAATAGAAATGAAAAATAAGTACAGACAGGCAGTGACGAGGCAGCCATGTGGTTGGGTTTACAACCAATGAGAAGGCAGAACAGAAAGTCTATATAAAGACAAACAGACAGGAAGTAGGTCTCTTTCGGAGAGGTCTCTTGGCTGAAGAGGCTAGCTGCAGCAGGCGGGTAAGGCTCTTAGCTCTGATCTCTTGGCTTTCTTCTTTGCATTGGTTCTGTGTTTCTTATTTAATAAGACGGTTGTTTACATACATCTACACATGCACACCCACAAAAACAAACAAACAATAAATACATAAATAAATAAATAAAATTTTGTGGGGGTTTTGTTTGTTTGTTTTTTTGTTTTTCGAGACAGGGTTTCTCTGTGTAGCTTTGTGCCTTTCCTGGAACTCACTCTGTAGACCAGGCTGGCCTTGAACTCACAGAGATCCACCTGGCTCTACCTTCCAAGAGCTGAGATTAAAGGCGTGTGCCACCACTGCTCGGCAATTTTGTGGTTTTTAAAAAGAAGATCTGTCCTTTGACGACTTCAAGACTGACATGATATAAATTTTGTCACTATTTTATTATTTTTAATGACCTCCATAAGTGAGACAAACTGGCACGTCGTATGCAAATGAAATAACACAGCCTTAACAGGGTTGCCAGGCTTTCAAAAGCTACAGGAAAGCCACAACATGTCAATAGCCCAAAATATGTAGATAAATAAACTACGGTATCTGGGGCTAAAATTCAGAGAAAAAGAGAAAGAAAAGGAGTTCTCAGAGGAACAGCCATGAGACTCTGAGTGTCAGAGGTGGAAGGTGGGAACAATGTGGTCACTATAGAAAGAGCAAGAACACAGGTACCTGGACTCACTGCATATAGACACATACATTAAAATTACAGCCGGTCGGTGGTGGCGCACGCCTTTAATCCCAGCACTCGGGAGGCAGAGCCAGGCGGATCTCTGTGAGTTCGAGGCCAGCCTGGACTACCAAGTGAGTTCCAGGAAAGGCGCAAAGCTACACAGAGAAACCCTGTCTCAAAAAACCAAAAAAAAAAAATTACAACACATTCATCTCTCAAGGTTTTTGGGTGTTTGGTTGCTTGGTTGGTTTTGGTACACTGGGGATAGAACCCGGAGCCTCACACATGCTAGGTAATTGTTCTACTTACTTCGGTCCCAACATCATTTTTATAAATATTTGTAAAAGTTTCAATGCTTTGATTCTTTGGGGGGAAAAATTCAAGCTAAATGAGAGGGGGAAAAAACAGTTTGATACAGACTAGTAACTGAACGACGTGACCAACTGCACATGAGAAGCATTCAGGAATGCACAGCAGCGGAAGGCATGTTCACAGAACTGACATCTAAGCTGGGGTTCTCACCACATGCTGAGAGATTACATCAGAACCATGCTGTGGTGGTTTGTAAAATAATGTCCCTCACCCCCACTAGGCCCATAGAGAGTAGCACTATTAGAAGGTGTGGCCTGGTTGGAGTAGGTGTGGCTTTCTTGGAGGAGGTGTGTCACCAGGGCTTTGAGGTCTTAGATGCTCAAGCTAGGCCCAGTACAGCATTCTCTTCCTGCTGCCTTCAGATCCAGATGTAGAACTCTCAGCTCCTTCTCCAGCACCATGTCTGCCTGCGTGCCATCATACTTCCCGACATGATGATAATGGACTGAACCTCTGAACTGTAAGCCAGCCCCAACTAAATGTTTTCCTTTATAAGAGCTGCTGTGGTCATGGCATCTCTTCCCAGCAACAGAAACCCTAACTGAGACACATGCTAAGGGTGCAAACACTTGAAAAATACTGATGCTGAGGGCAGAGCTCAGGGGTCAGCACCTCGGAAAATGCTAACAGAGACTGACCAGTGAATGGAAAAGGAGGGCAGAGAACTACATTAAACCATGGATCCACAACGGGAGACCCGGCATTCTAGATTTTTTTTACACCCGCCTTGTTCTTCCCAAAGCTTCACAAAATACCCAGAATCCTTAGAGAAGGGGCCCAGGGAGAAGAAGAGCAACAGAAGAGAAGCTTGAAGACACTGCCTTACACAGGATCGCCTCCCAGGAGCACTCTCCTGAGAAGTCTTGGAGTCAACTGTGATCAACTATGCAACGTGACTCACGGCTTTTCCTACGTGACCTTTAAACACTTGAGGATAACGGGGGAAAAAGTGAAACAAAATAAAAACAAAAGCCATCAAGTTTTTGAATCGAAAAGGCAGAAATCATGACCCAATTTCAAGCTGGCAGATGCATCACCTCACCCACACAATCACTCAAGGACAACAGGATGCACTTCAGGAGACCAGAGAAGGGAGGGTGCATTTTTATTAAAGACACACAACAACCTTGTCCTAGAGCCCAGTATTCCAGCTCTCTCTGGTCTTTCAGCCAAAATGAAAACTTGGAATGAACCGCCATGGTAGCCTTGTAAAACATTAGGGGAAAGCACCAGGAGTCAGAAGGGGTGAGCACCCAGAAACAGCCTAAAGGGCCATAAGCAACCAAGAGTTACCCCGGCTCATCATGTTTTCCAGTAAGAGCTGTATTTGAAACACCACTTCCAAAGAAGCACAGCTGTAACAAAGCCCAGGGAGTGTTACTTCAGCATCCCCGGACCTCAGGGAGCCTTCCCAGGGCTAGGCCAATCCACAGTGGCAACTGTGGTTGAGACTGCTCCCTCCAAGAGGCACAGTTGGGACCACAGCCAGCTCTGACCCACCACCCACTCCCTCCTAGTTCCCATCTGCTTTCACAGAATAGCCATCTAAACTAACTGGGTTCCACTTTGTGCTGTACTCTTGACATCTCCTCCCCACCGCACCTGCGGCTGCTGCTCCCGTCCTGCTCTGTGAAGCATCATGGCCATCGTACAGACAGACACCATGAGAGCCCCTGGGAAATACTACGTCCTCTTTTACTCTCCGAGACTACGCCAGTAACTCCTCTCTTTGTGCTCCAGCTTTCTTTGAATTTGCCTCCGAACCCCCAACAGTACCTACTATAGCTGTATGGGCAAATCCATCCACAGTCCACATGGGTTCTGCCCAAGGCAAAGCTCTGCAGGACTTGTACACATCCAAGAAACATTCTTGGAGCCCCACAATCTCCTCAGCACAAATAAATCTTCGCACCCATCCCCCACCCCTAGTCTTCCACCAGGCCTTACTGCGTTTGTCTGGAATCAATATTAAATTGCTCACAGTTCTGTCCCAGTTTCATTGTTGTTGCTGGAATAAAATACCCCCGACAGAAGACAACTTAAGAGAGAAAAGGTTTCTTTGAGCTCACAACTCCACGTTATACTCCAGCATAGCAGGAAGTCGGGGCAGTGGAAATTGAAAACAACTTGTCACATCACAGTCACAGTCAAGAGCAGGGAGAAATGAATGCACCCATGTTTCTAGTCCACAGCTCCTCTTCTCCCTTGTATGGTCCAGGACCCAAACCCAGTGAATGATACCATCCACTTCTAGGCTCTTCCCACATCCATTAACATAATCAAAACAATCCCCTCACAGATGTCCCACAGGCCAACCTGTTCTAAACAGTCCCTCACTGAGACTCTAGATTGTGCAAAGGTGACAGCTAAAATTAACGGGCCACCACAAGGTTTTGGAGAGGTTTTTCCTGCTTTGGTGATACAAATACAGTACAGTCCTTCTAAAGGACATACCTTTCCTTCCTTACTCACCTTAGTGGGAAAATGCCTCTCATGGCCTCTGCTCAGGATTTATATCCTACACACACACATATACACCACACACACATACACACACACACACACATACACACAAAGCCATCTTAATTTATATCCTCCAAATATCCTATGCATATCTCCACCCCTGGTCTTGCCAATCCAATCATAATGCTATCAAATAAGTATTGTCTTAACTGAGTTCCCTACTAGACCTGGAATTGGGGTGGGGGTAGGGGCAAGGACTATGTCCTGCAGCATGGAGGACAGACTCCATGGATGCTTCTGAAATGAGTGTATGGGATGGCTCAGACCCCATGGAGGATAGTCATGAGAACGATCTGTCTTCTTTAGCATAGATCTGTGGGATGGAGGGTCCTCTTACCACTGTGAGGTAAAGTCAACAAACTCTGCGGAGAACTTGTCTGCTGGGAGCTGTGGCGACGGCTCTTCTACCACTTGCTTTAGCTGCTGGAAGGGAGTTCCCCAAGAATCATAGGGAAACCGAAGGATGGCCAGCTCAATCTAAAAGGAGGGAAATGGGGGGAGGCAACCATTAAGAAGGGCTCTTAGGAAGCAGCTGGGTTTCTTTTTAGGAGGACTCAAGGTGAGGCTCGAGCATAATTAGGGGAAGAAAAATAAACTAATAACCCGTTCTCACAAAATCTCGGTGCTTTTTTTTTTTTAATATTATCTCACCAGCGACAGCTATTTAGACCTACCTAAATAAACGAGTCCCTTGATAATACCCAAAATGCTATTTAATAGAAACTTATCAGCCAAGAGCATTAAAGTTCAAGACAGGAAACAACCAGTTTTTCAAATATCTGGCCAGGAAGGAATTTTTAAGACTTTGGCAGCACCGTGCCTCTGCTGCCACCTACAGGTCCTTTGGTGAAATGGAAATTTAAAAAAAAAAGCTACCCAGGACCGAATAACTGATCTTTTATTGGACTTGAGTAAAGGCCACTCTGCTGTGACAGAATCACATGTTTTCTGGGCAGGGACATGGAATAACTCACTGGATATAATCAGCTGCTGGTCCTGGGCAGGAGCCAGGACCACAGTGGATAATTCCAGACCTCAGAGACTCTGAAAACGTACACAGAGAGTACAGATAAGGCACTGACTGTGCGGCCATAGGACCAGGCTCGGGAAAGTACACCATCTGTTATTGTGCTCTTAGGAGGGATCTGATTTCAACATCCAAAACTTCCACCGTGAAAATGTTCAGCGCAGAGCTTGGGACGACGTTACCCAGTTGGCAGAGCACTTGCATAGCACTCATGAATCCAAGAGTTCGATCCCCAATATAGTATCAAACTAAGCATGGTGGTACATGCCTGTAATCCCAGCACTTTGCAAGTGAAGGGTGGAGGATCAGAAGTTAAAGGTCATGCTGGACTACAGATAGATTTTGGAGCCAGCCTGGGCTACATAAGACCTGGTCTCAAAAAATTAAAATCAAATACACAGCTTAGTGCATTTGGCCTATCAGGGCCCCTGCACATTAGCATTCTTTTTGTAACTTAAGTTTCTTGTCTTGATTATAATCACTTAATTTAAACTATAAGAACTCTATTAACCCCATGTCTATCAGAAAGACAGTCTATGAGAATACACAAGTTACTGTAGGTCATATGACTAGTAAGAGACAGGAAAATCTGGACTGCCAGATTTCATTATAGGGTTTCCACTGTACCACACTGCAAATAATCAGCCCGGGAAAACAACCCGCCATTTCAGACAGGAAGTGGTGCCCAAGTGTGGTGTCTCAAGGGCATTTGCTTCTGGATCCCCAAAGACTATCCCATCCAGTTTCATGCTCAAAACCTCATAGCCCACAATGATGATCATAGGTTACCATGGTGATGCCCAGACTCCAAATGTCAGACTTCACACTGTACCCCTTCTGGTTGAGCTCCGGGTTTATTCGTTCAGGCTGGAAAGGAGACAGAGAGCTAAGAAATGGAAAGATAATTGCCATGCTATGTGTAGCTCAATAAAGACCCAGATGGAGACAGCACCAGATGCCAAATGAGTTATTTGACTCTGTTAATGTGCCTCCCAGTCCAAAAGACTGGGTAATCACAAGCTATGAAATGTCTCCACAGGGTTTCCCTTCTTTATATATTTGTCTTTTCTTAGAGGCAGCAATAAATCCAGATCCCTCATAACAAATTTTAATTGCCTTAACAAGAACAAGGGTACATGGTCAAAATCTCTATCTATTGAAACATCATTGGTAAAAACACCAACAGCTCAAAACTTAGAAAAAAAAAAATCTGCAGAAGTTCCCAACTACCGTCTGACCGTCTAATGTTAAGAGACCTTAGGGACTTTTACTCAAATATGGACAAGAAGTTTTCAAACCCAAACACAAGTCCATTTCCAAAGTGAATGTGTTTCTCCGCTTGAACGAATCTCAAGGTCTTGCTAATAGGCAGTGAGCATGCACGAGCCCTGAGGTATTCTGTGATGACAACTGCCTTGTGTGGGGAATTTAAGTTATCCATAGTCTTCCGTCTGCAATCAAGCTAATACTCTCATGAAAGTCAGTGTCTAAAACTGTACAGCAGTGCATACTACTTATACGTATTTTCAAATATGTCCCTTCAACTTAATTCTGAATTTGCATGTTTGTGTCATCCAAAAATGCACACATTAAAACCTTATCCCACCTGTGACCATGACGGGAAGTTGTATCTTTCTAAGATGACTGTGGATTGGGGTAGGCTCCCGTGGATAAGGTTAGTACCGTCATAATAGAAGCCTTAAACAGACTCCCCTGCTCCTTCCATCACGTGAGGACCATCAAGGAGACACAAGGAGCCAGAGAAGCAGGCTCCAACCACATCCTGAACCTTCTAGGGTCTTCATCTTGGACTTTGCAGAGTGAAAAACTCTTAAATAACTATCTGTTGTCTGTAAGGCATCCAATTTTTGGTATTTTGTTATAGTAACTTCAAAGGCTAGAGACAATATATGGAGCAAGTAACTAATGGTTTCTGACATAAGACCTTTAAGAAAATGATGCAATGAAGAATATTGATTGAATCGGAGATTTATTTCAATTTTTCCCTCACAGCCATCCATTTCTTATTTTCTGGCCTAGTTTTGCAAGCAGGTACATTTCTCAGTGCACACACACGCACGCGCGCACACACACACACACACACACACACACATACATACACACACACACATACACACACCCTTCTGGGTGCAGTACTTACAGCCATGTATGGTTTGCAACCCGCATCAATCGTTTTAGCAACAGAGTCCACCAGGTAGCCACTGATTCCAAAGTCACACATCTTCACTTGGCCCAGGGTATTAATGAGCACATTAGAAGGCTTGACATCTGAAAGAAAGAGCAACAATTCACTTCTCCACCACTAGAGGGCTCTAGACTCTCCACTTGTCTTACACTTCCATGTTTGCCAAGCTGCCCAACACAAATGTCACCATCAATCCTGACTCACAGCTACATACAGCTTGCTCCTTTCCACTTGGCTTTTAATCCTTCATATTTTGTCTGTGTCTTTCAGGGTTATGAAACACCAAACACTGTCTCCTCTGCTTATCTTATACTTCATTGCCTCCACACACATAGTAAGAACTTAAAAATGATTACCAAACCAAATGTCCCCTGCAAAGTCATCTATCAGGGCTATGGAGATAGCTCAGCGGGTAAAAGCACTCATCATGCAAGCATGGTGACCTGAGTTCAACTACTCAGCAGCCGTTTAAAAAGCCTGGTGCGTTATACGTGTGTCTGTAATCCCAGCGTCCTTGTCGGGAGAAGGGAGACACAGACATGAGATTCCCCAGAAGTGTGGGCCAGCTAGCCTGATGTACACAGCAGTGAACAACAAGATGCTGTCTCAAATGAGACAGAAGACAAGGACCAACATCTGAGGTTGCCCTTTGCTCTCTGTAAGTGAGCTGTGGCATGAGAGCACCCACATTCACACACACATACAACACACACATTATATACACACATACACACAGAAAATAAAGTGCTCTGTTGAATAGTGTGATAGTAAGAGGTTGAAGAATGAAAAAGAAGACAGTAAAATGATTCAAGTATGGTCACAACAAACCATTTTGACTGAAATCTCTATAAGAAATTCATCAGGGGCCACCTTAGTGTAGAATGTTATAAACCCAGGCATGCCCAAACATGGGCAGAAGGGGTGATAAATGAACCATTGAGGTTAGGAAGGCACAACCTACCCACTGACATGCCCCAATAGATGAACCATTGCTCTCTCTAGGTGGTAGAACTGGAAAGTACAATTAACTTCTGACCTCTGTGACACTTTGCACAAAGGTCATAGAATACAAAGACTAGGCTTATTCTAAATGTAGTCTTTCAGTTGGGTATGATGGCACAGGCCTATAATCCCATGACTTTAGAGATAATCAGGGGTCGGGGAGGGGATCCTTTAGCTACACAGCAAGTCTGAGACCATCCTGGGCTACAGAAAACCTTGTCTCATAAAATAAAATAAAATAAAAAATATTCACTATCATTTTTCTCTTAAACTAGATGACATACCAAATATCATTTTATTACTTTCATAGCTTTGTATACATTCTAATTTAAAAAATTGAATATTTCAATATTTTGAAGAAAGTTTGAATGACTTCCGCACCTACAGATACTCTGAATGCTTGCTCCTATCTATAGACCCACTTCTTATAGTCTACTCTTCTGTTTTTCCAGCTTTCCTGCTGCCAGTTAACACTAGGGACAGCAGGTATACCATGCGTGACATTTTACATCATAGCCAAACTCACAGAGGTTGAAAATTACCCCAAGCACAGTCCTTAGTGCCCATATTAGAACCTTCCAACAATAACCAGTTCCTTGTTTTTCTTATACAACTCCATATACGGTACTTTCCTATTTCCGGGCTGTTTTATTGAGGTTTTTCTAGTTATCTCTTTATTGAGAATCCCTATATAGAATTTTTTTAAAATCTATTTATTTTTAAGTATGTCTCTCCCAGTGTGCAAGTGCAGTGCCCTCAGAAGGCACAAGAGGGTGTTGGACTCCCTAGGACTGGACTTATAGATGGTTGTGAGCCACCATGTGGGTGCTGGGAACTGCAAGAACAGCCAGTGTTCTTAAGCACTGAGCCATCTCTCTAGGTCAGTAGAATTTTTTAAAGAATACATTTTCCTAGATAACTCTTAGTTCTTCTTCACGTTATTAAAAACATCTATACTGAAAGTGACTTTACAGGCGGGAGAGGTGTCTCAACGATTAGAGAGCTTGCTGCTCTTCTAGTGGACCTAAGTTTAGATCACAGCCCCTATATCAGGCAGTTCACGACAGCATGTAACTCTAGCTCCAAGGGGTTCAATGCCCTATTCTGGCCTCTGTGGGCTCTGCACTAATGTGGCAGAGACCACACACATATGGAAGCACACATACACACCTAAGTAAAAACAAAACTTAAAAGAATATTTTATGAGACGAATGGATAGAAAAGGATGGGTAGATAAATTAGATGAGCGGACAGATGAAGAAATAACAGACACAGCTAGGGAGAATGCTTGGCACCTAAAAGCATACACTGTGCAAGCGTGAAGGACCTGAGTTCAAATCCCCAGAACCCACATTAAAAGCTAGGTGTGGTCATGCACACCAGTGACCTAGTTCTGTGAGGAGACAGGAGGATCACTGGGGTTGGCTAGCTCCTTCAATGAGAGACCCTGCCTCAAAGAAATAATACAGCGTGTGACAGAGCAAGAACCTGACATTTTTCTCTGGCCTCTACGTACATGCATGGGTGAACACATCCACACACGTTTGTGCATAAGAATCTCACACACACACACACACACACACACACACACACACACACACACCTGTGCAAAAATAAGATCTAACAGGAAAAGAGGAAGGCCGGAAAGAGATTTTTCCCCCCACTTCCGGTAGCCTGGAAAGGCTCTGCTTTGTTCTGGAGATTTCCACACTACACTTGCACAGACACATCTGAGGATCTTGTTAAGATGCAGTTCTGATTCATCCTGTGACTATGCTTCTGTAACCACCTCCTGCTACAGGATGCATAATACAAGCTGCATTTTTTTCCCCTTGGGTCCTTTCAAATTTTCAATGATGCATCCATAGCTCTCTTTGGTGAATTTCTATTCAATTTAGGTATAATACAAAATTCACTTGTTTTTATATTCTCAAAAAATGGCTAAGGCCTACAACCTGAATCTTAAAGGTCTTCTAAGAGCCCATTGCTACATACAGGCTTAGTCCTTAGTTTAGCCATATGGGAGATGTTGAAACCCAAGATGGGGCTTGGAGGGATGTTTTAGATCACTGGGGACTGCCCTTGAAGGGGATTATAGGATGCTGATCTCATTGTCTCCCTTTTATCCCTGGTCAAAAGGTGAATGAGGTTCCTCTGCAACATGGTCCCACCATCTTGAACTGCTCTGCTGCCTCATCACTGGCCAAATAGCAACAAGGTCAGTTAACTACAGACTGAAACCTTCAATCTGTGATTCACAGTAAACCTTTCTTCTTCATCAGCTGATTGTGTCAAGCGTTTTGTCACAGTAATAGAAGATTAATACAGCTACTTACATTTGTTATACAATCCCGAAGGAAGGCCCCTTAGTTCCCCTACCTAACTCAACCCCACCCCTATACATATGGGGAAGAGCAGGAGAGGAAGGGAGACACCAGGCAAAAGAGATGAACGTAGTACAAGGAACTGCCGAGATAGCTCTACATATGCTTACCTCGATGGATAACAGAGAGCTTACTGTGTAGATGTTCTAATGCTTTTACAATCTGCAAGTCAAACAGAGTAGATTTACTGACCCCATCACTGGAAAGAAGCTGAATGTTAAGTGTGTTCAATTTTTATTAACTCTCCTTGGTTGCTTAAGGAGTGATTTTCTCAAATGGTAGTGGCCCTAATAAGGAAAACAACAGGAAGTTACCTAACTGAACTCCTCCCACCAAGGTGGATTGTACCTTCCAGCAGAGATGCCTCCTTCATCTCTCTTAAGCATCATTTTTCCTCCACCTTCCTAAACCTTGGTAGTCATCAAGGTTGCCTTGTATTCTAATTTCTTTTACACTATAGTGTTAAGAAAATATTAAAAACTCTACAAGAGAAAGCTGAACTAAAGTATATCTGAGTACAGGTGTAGGAATGGTCATCACAGAAGATAAACACATGGTTTGGAGGCCATGATGGTGAGTTTTAATGGTCAACTTGACACAATCTGGAATCACCTTGGAGAAGAGTCTAATGAGAGACTGCCTAGATAAAGTTGGCCTGTGGGCATGCCTGTAGAAGATTGTCTTGATTGTGTCCATTGAAGTGGGAAGAGCCCACCCACTGTGGATGGTGCCATTCTTTGGGTAGAAGATTGCATAAAAATATAGGAAACAAAATGAATGTGCTAATTCATTGTTCTCTGCCCTTGACTGTGGATATAATACAAATAACTGCTTCAAGTTCCTGATGCCTCGACTCTCTGCAATAATGGCCTGCAACCTGGAACTGTGAGCTAAATGAGGCTTTTCTCCCTTAGGCTGCTTTTGTCAGGTTAAATATTTTTTTAAATCACAGCCAAAGAAATGAAACCAAGATAGAGGCATTTGGCATGGTTTACCAAACCAGGTCATGAGCTGCATGTACTACACAGAGATTGGGAATAAAAGCATCGATTTAGCTTCCCACTGACATACTCAGTACCCAACAGAACCTGGTGAAGTAACAGATCTAACAGTTGGATGGTGGTTATTAGGCAAAGACAGAAATCCTGGACTTTTCCCATTCCCCTTGAGTAGGTGACGTTCATGATGTACTCACAGAAACTGCTATCTTCCCTAAGATATCCTCTGGAATTGTTTGGCCTTTATCAATAACTTGTTTGTAGAATTTATCTAGTGACGTATCCATGAGCTCCATGCATATCCACACATCACCCTGGAGACCAATAAGTTCAGGGATTATCAATGAGGAAAGAAATGAGAAAAAGAAAAACATAACCAACAATCTTTCTGAAGGGCTCTTTCTTTTCAGAAGAAAGGGATGTTGTCTCCTCAAGATTTTAAAATCATTTAAAAGCAAATAAGATTATCTCCAAAGAGCAGGCCCAGCAGAGAGCAGTGAGACTATGATGAGATCAGAGACCCTTTAAGTTGCTGAAATCCATGGACATTGACCTGAAGGATCACCTACCTCCCGGAAGAGCGCACCATAGAAGGTGACGGTAAATGGACAGTCCACTGTCCTCATGGAAACGTCCAGATCCATCAGTAGCCGTTTCTGCTCCTGACTGTTAACTGTGGCCCGGATCCGCTGAATGGGAACACATGGGAAATGTATGGTCACTCCTCTGGGGAAGAGTCAGCTGAAAAGACGAGAACCCACCAGGGCCCTATCCTAACAACTGAATGAAACTTTCTGCTGTTAGTAGAAACTTGGCCCACAACATCCCTAAGCATTAGCTATTTGAACAAATGAAAAATGATGAGGATGGTTGACCATTTGATTTCCTGACCAGCCCCTGCTTAGAAACAAACACATAGTGTACCTCAGAGAGGGGGCAAGTATGTGGGAAAGCACTTCAAAGCTGCAAATGCAATCAATGTTTAGGTCAGTTCAATACAAAAGGTGATAGCATTGATTATTTTCTGCTTCTCTGAGATCCCAAGGTTTGAGAAAAAGAAAAACAGGTAGGCTGGAGAGACAGCTCAGCAGTTAAGAGCACACTTGTTCTCTTGCAGAGGAGCCAGATTTGGTTCCCAGCACCCACATGGAAGCTCACAACTGTCCGTAACTCCACTTCCAGGGGATCTGATGCCCTCTTCTGGCCTCTGTAGGCACTGCACACACATGATATATATACATGCAGTCAGGTACACACACATACATACACATAAAAATAAATCTTTAAAACAAAAAGAAAATAGCAAAAAAGGTGAAAATCCCCACTTTTGGAAAATGTTGAAGTACCATAGCTATAGTCAACCCTAGGTACTGTGGTGGTTTGAAAGAAAATTATTCCAAAGGGAGTGATACTATTAGGAGGTATTGTCTTGTTGGAGTAGGTGTAGTCTTGTTGGAAGAAGTGTGTCACTGTGGAGGCAGGCTTTCAGGTCTCATATATGCTCAAGATACTACCCAGTGTTGCAGTTCACTTCCTGGTGCCTGCACAAGATATAGACTTCTCAGCTACTTCTCCAGCACCATGTCTGCCTACACACCACCATGTCCCACCATGATGATAATGGACAGAATCTCTAAACTATAAGTCACCCAATTAAATGTTTTCATTTATAAGAACTGCCATGGTCATGTTGTCTCTTCACAGCAATAGAAACCCTAACTAAGACAAGTACCCTTAGGAAATTCATTCTAGGACAAATTTGGTAATAAAAGTCACCCATGATTGTATCTCTAATAGAGAATGCTGTCATTTGGACATCTTTCCACATTCGAAAGTCACCTCTAGAGTACTCAGAATCTCCTTAAGACATGCAGGCTGATTCCAAACTGCCCATAGCTCAAAATCCAAGAAATCAACACTAGAAAATTTTTACCCTTCTTTTCCCCACAAATATAGACAATTTTATTTCTCGGGTTTTGTTTCTTGATTTTCAAGGGCAGTTCTTTTAAAACAACACAATATGTAATTAAAGAGGCTTTTGTTTAGAATTTGATTTGATAAAATAACAACAACAGAATAACAATATTTTGAGTTAAAATTTTAATTTGGGTTGGTTTTAGATGAGGGTTTTAAAGTACTATTGATTATTTTAAGTGTAATTAGTTATACAGTAGTAGGGACTAGAGAGATGGCTCAGTGGTTAAGAGCACATAGTGTGCTTGTAGAAGAGCAAAGTTTAGTTCTTGGATCCAAATTAGGTGGCTCACAACTACCTATAATTCTAGCTCCAGGAGACCTGACACCCTCTTCTGGCTTCCAAGGGCAACTGTACCCATGTGTATAGACACAGACACAGACACAGTCACACACACACACACACACACACACACACACACACACACAAATTCTTTAAAAATTAAAAATGGGGACAGGGAGGACTTAGAAAATAAATAGAAAGCAGCTATGAGACAGGCCGGCAGAGTACCTTCCTCAAAGTTCAGGAAAAATACTAATTAATACAGAGAGTGCTTTTTTATTCTATGGTGGGTTGTTTTGCTTCTGTGCAAAAAGCCCATTCACAGCTGAGACAGGCAAGCGCATACACTGAAGACACAAACCACTTTTCAGAACATCAACTCTACCTTCACCGCCATGATCTGCCCGCTGGGCACGTGTCGCATCTTCTCCACCACCCCGTACGCACCTCGGCCCAGCTCCACTATAGGCTCCAGGTCATCTGCCTTCACCTCAAAGTTCTGCAAGGTGGAAAAGTAGTCACAAACGAAGAAAGTGAAAACTCAGCAGGGCATAAGTATGCTGCCCTCTGATTTTTTTTTCTGGTGTCCTTGGTATGAGAGCTGGGCCACAAGTTTTTCTAACA
This sequence comes from Peromyscus californicus insignis, assembly GCF_007827085.1. Taxonomy (NCBI): domain Eukaryota; kingdom Metazoa; phylum Chordata; class Mammalia; order Rodentia; family Cricetidae; genus Peromyscus; species Peromyscus californicus. The sequence continues at coordinate 12,175,105 of NW_026294551.1, forward strand.
TGTCAAGGTGTCACTCAAAGCAAGGAGAATCAGGAAATGCTTAGGGTCCCATGGTAGACAACTTGCTTGTCCCCAGCAACAGACCCAACTCCACCCAACGTGACTTTTAAACGGTGCCTGTAGATGTAACCAACCGTCTTATTAAATAAGAAACACAGAACCAATGCAAAGAAGAAAGCCAAGAGGTCAGAACTAAGAGCAAAAACCTTACCCTTCCTCCTGCGATGGTCCTACCTCTCCGAAAGAGAGCTACTTCCTGTGTTAAAGTTTTTATATAGACTTTTTGTTCTGCCTTCTCATTGGTTGTAAACCCAACCACATGACCGCCTTGTCACTGCCTGTCTATACAGACCTCCAGGTCTTCTATGGTTGGTATTGAGATTAAAGGCGTGTATATCCAATGCTGGCTGTATCCCTGAACACACAGAGACTTACCTAGCTCTGCCTACCAAGTGCTGGGATTACAAGCATACGCCACCACCACCTGGCTTTCCTATGGCTTGCTAATAGCTCTGACCCCTGGGCAATTTTATTTATTAACATACAAATAACATTTTAATACAAATAAAATATCACCATAGGTGCCTCTGAAGTTATCTATGCTGCAGCTCCTTGTCATCGATGACTGGCTCATAGCAACTAGACCTGTGTGGCTTTGATAAACACCCTCCCGAGAGAGCCATCTATCTCCCTCAGCTGCCTTCCATGAGGACCACAATTGCTTGACTGCAATTCCCAACTCAAAATAGCAAAAGCACCATGAGTCAGCTCCCTTTGAATTCCAAACCTTTTTCCATCCATCCCCTGACATTCTGCCACAGGAAACACGTTTTTCGGTATTCCGTTGGGACACATACGTACGAAGAGGACTCAGGACTTCTCTCACCTGATTTCCAATAGAAATGCAAGCCTTGGAGTCTAAATCTCGAGGTGGCCTACGAAAGATAAGGGAGAAAAGAAGCGCCATGAGATCTTTGGTCCACCACATCCTTTCCAAACAGGGCAGCTGTTGGATTTGCTCTAAGGAAACTGGTGCAGGTTTATAGGTCAAGCAAATAGAGGAACAGTGGAGTGGAGGGCCTGAGATAAAATGCACTTGGGTTTTACTCACATCATCTCTTTGAGTATCTACTTCTTCTTTACCATGGGGATATTAATACATATACTCAGTGGTGTTGGGATGAGTGTTCATTGAAACACTCCAAGTAAAATCCTACATTAAATATTCAATAAATAAGTGCAAAGCTGTTTAAATCATGGGTTGTATGTAACCCCATGTGCCGTATAACTACAGTCATTATGAAAAACTAGCAGTAGTGAAAGATTTCTGGACACATAGCAACTAAAAGTTAATTAAAAATCAAACCCATAATGAAACTGAGATGTCTCTGGCAGCACTCACCTGTATTACATGGGGTGGCTTCACCGCAGCCTTGGTTCTGAGCACACAACATGCACACTCTGTATGGCACATACCATTGAAACACCAATGAACAGTGCCTGAGGTACCTTGGATCCAATTTGAGACTACTGCATATTATTGATGTGTTTTCACTAGACATACAAACCTTTCTGATTTTATTGAAACATGACGGTTTTATGATGAGAAACAAGGCATCAATACTACTATCATTCCTCAGTGTTTAAGTATTCAAGTGGTATGTGTTGTATTGAAATGCTTGATTTTGAAAAATGCTGTTTGAGTTGCTGACTTGGGTTTCATAAAAACAACTGTTAAATGTAATTTGACTTGGGATTAGAACAGAATTTCCAAAAATTCCTGAAATGGCCCCAAATATAGTCCTGCTGTTTTGTAATGCATCGTTACATCAAGTGGCATTTTCAGTATTGACTGTTATAAGATAAAAATACCGACCAACTCTGAAAAAACCACTGAAGACACTCTACATATTGCAGTAGCAAATATTCAGCCTTGATTAAATTGTTTATGTAAAAAGTGTGCAAGCACAACTGTCTCATTAGTACACAATTTTGCTTTCATCGTTCATGAATGGTTAAACTCAACATACACAAAGGAATTACCTTAAAATAAGGTTATTTATTATTTATTACCAGTAGATATCTGATATTAATTCCCCTTAAATACCTATATATCTGAGATTATATTTAGAAATTTTTGAACAAAAATGGGTCACGAGTTTAAAAATCTTCTGGGGGCTGGAGAGATGGCTCAGTGGTTAAGAGCATTGGCTGCTCTTCCGGAGGACCCGGGTTCAATTCCCAGCACCCACATGGCAGCTCACAACTCTCTGTAACTCCAGCTCCAGGGATCTGACACAGACATACATACATACAGGCAAAACACCAATGTACATAAAATACAGATAAATCAATTATTATTAAAGAAACAAAAGAAGAAGCCTTGATATAGACAATAATGTTACAGTGATAACCTTTAAACCCTTTCACTCAAGAGTGACAAATTATTAAACTATTTTTACTATTTGTTTCTATAATTGTTTTTTATTAAGTGGAATATGGTCCCGTTTACTCACAAAATTCATAGAACACAAGAACTCCAAACAGTATGTCACCCTCCCTGCTTCTTTAGATGAACAAGGGTCTAGGGAGGTGATAAGACTTGTTCCCAATCCCAAATAACTCAGGTCCCCCAACTCCCATCTCAGCAGACTTTCAGGTCTACCGGGCAAGTCTGGTGGCATTTCTTCTGTATATAGGGGACATTCTATCCTAGGATTGTCTCAGGACTCGAGGTTGGCTGGCTTTGTGTTTCCATAGTCTCCTCCTGGGCATTAATTTTTATTTCCTGTGCTCTGGGTTGGTAGAAGTCAACTAAAGAGAAAAGTGTTTTGGCTTTGGCTGTGTAACTAGCTAGTAACTGAGAAAGGTATTTTCTTACAATACATGCACCAAAAGCAAGAGATGCTGAGACGCATGTGGTGGACATGATCAAGCAAACAGAGCTAATGGAAAGTGAAGACAGGGAACACAGGCACTAGCCTTACAAAGAACAAACTGCCTAGCAACTCAAGTCTCCTTGCATGCACATTCACATCAGAACTGCCTGCAGAACGAACAAAGAGAATGAGAGGAAAGGGGGGAAGAAGAGAAGGTGAACAGAGAGAGAGATAAGAATCACTTGCCACACTGGTTAGATTTAACTGTCAACTTCACAAGCATACATTCATCTGAGAGAAAAGCCATGATTTAGGAATTGCTTAGATCAGATTGGCCTGTGTGGGAGTCCACAGTGACCCCAGTTTGTGCCTTGATTCCATCTTGACTCAAGGCCAGAGAGTTCAAGCTTGTCTTTGCTCTCTTAGGATGTTTGGCCAAAGGCATGGTTACCAGGTGTCTTGAGAATTAAGGAGGTATTTACACTTGTTTATACCTTGAACCATGATGTCCTTGAAAGGGAGAGATCTTTTGCCCCCCTATTTTGGGTATAAAAGGGCCCTGAGAAATAAATTTGGGGCTGCTGTGGTATTGACTCAGAGCCCTCCCAAAGCTATCCTGTGTCTCTGTCTTTTTCTTTTACATCTACATCTCTGATTTCCCTATCTATTATTTCTCAATCCTTACTCCCCTATTCAGGACTGTTTGACAGGTCAGGCAGGACCCAGCAGGCCTGTAGGCATGTCTGTGAGGAACTGTCGTGATTATTAATGATATAGGAGGGCCCAACTCACCACAGGTGGTGCCATTCCTAGACATGTGGACCTGGGTTATATAACAAAAATGGCTAAACACAAGCCTGTGGCTGAGCCAGAGAGTAGCTAGCATTCCTCTATGATTTCTGCCTTCAAGTTCCTGGTTCAGTTCCTGCCCTGACTTCCTTCAGTGAAGGAAGGACCATGACCTGGAAGTGCAAGCCAAATAAATCCTTTCTTCCCCAAAGTTGCTTTGGTCAGAGTATTTTATCACAGAAGAACAGAAAGGCAATTAAAACACTTGCTGGAGACTCATTTTCCCTACCCCTTCTGTATTATGCTTTCATCCTTTCTGCTGAAACCAAATACACATATAAAACAATGAAGAGGAAGTAAGAATACAAACACAGATATGAATGTCAATCTACGACTTTCATGGCAAGCCTCTCCTTACTTCACATATCATTTCATTTTGGCAGAACACTGAAAACTTTTCTAGGCTAACTTTAAACATGAGACTGGGAGGGAGAGAGAGAACAAAACTAAACAATTGTGCACATGTCACGATACATGTGTGTGTACTGTTTCTGAGCAGGCAATTTTTCTTCAGAGAAGCCTTCCAGAAGAATCAAGTTTCTAAAAGTTAATTTCTCAATTTTTAAAAGATTTATTTGTATATGTTTTAATTATGTATATTGTGTATGTTTCTGTGTGGGGGTATGTAAACATGAAGAGGGTGTCAGGTGCCCTGGAAATGGAACTACAGGTGGTTGTGAGCCACCCAATGTGTGTGCTGGGAACTGAACTCAGGTCCTCTGAAAGGGAAGTAAGCACTCACAACTTCTGGATTACCTCTTTAGCCCCTAATTTCTCATTGCTAAGACAGTCAAAACTGGTTTTTCTTGGTTTGTTACAATTTGTGTGCACTAAATTGTAATAGCCCTTTAAAAGTAAGACAAATGTAACTTAAAATGCATGACTAATAATAAAATCTTTTGCAACTATTTAACACCCTTCCTTGGTAAAACTACCGTGGAAAAAGAATTATTATTTGTGGCTCCCTCCACTTTCTTGCCAACCAGTGAAGTCATTAAATAGGACCTCTTCCAGATCTAATGCCTTCTCTTCTAAACCATGACTTGGCAAACTCTAGCCTAAGACCCAGCTATGGAAGACTTTCAGAAGTTTAATAATTCTACAATATTCTATTAAAATAACTAACAAAGAACATACAACTGATGCCATCATGGCCTACTGCAGCCCCAATATTTACTCTCCAGTTTTCCCCAATGTTTGCTGCCACTGACTCTGTGCTCTGCTCACATTTAACCTCAACCTAACAGGACATGGTGCCATTTTCCAAATTAAAAAAAAAAAATGAAAACCAGATGTTCGGTGATTTTATGGAGACACATAATTGTCACCTCATCCTCAACTTTGACCTTAGAAGGGAGAGACAGAAGAAGGAAGAGAGCTGGATAAAGTGCTTTACCCATTCTGTGATTCCCGTGCAAAGAAGATTGAATCAAGGAACGGGTTCCCAATACTCGGGCCTCTAATGAAAATGACTAATCCACCCAAGCCTCAGGCCTCTGGGTTCATCAGGTCTGCCAAAAGCACCAAAGGACGGGGCCAAGACCGACAACTCGGGCTGGATTAGCCGACACTGGGCTCCCTCTGTTCAGGGTTGGACATATAAGTTTGCCTGAGGGTGAGACTCCACAGGAGGCTAAAACTGTGGGTGGATATTCTTGTCAATTATTCAATATTTTATTCCTCTGGGGAAAGAACCAAACTTAGTACAAAATTCTTTCCCTGGAAGACCAAAGGTATTCCAGAGGTCGCCTAAGACTGGTATTTCATATGAACATCAGTGATGGCCTAGTTTGATAATTATTTATTTATCTACAACTCTATGCAAGGAACCAGCTCGTTGATTACTATTACATGTATTATTCATTTATTGTATTAAACACCCACTTGCTATATAAGTAATCAGCTCACTGGTTACTATTACATGTATTATTCATTTATGTTATTAAACACCTATCTGCTATGTAAGTAATCAGCTCATTGATTACTATTACATGTATTATTTGTTTATTTTAAATAAGCACCCACCTGAGTCAGAAACATTACTGGATCATTTCTATAAAACAGTTTCTTTAACTTTTATGATACTCATAGGGGCTATATCTCCACTTCAGTGGAAATAATTGACATCAAAAGACATAAAATGACTTAAGATGACTCAATAGGAAAATGACATTAGAACCCAGAGCTATACCACAATGACTTTTCACTAAAGAGGTCAAGAATCCTAGCTTACTAGTCAAGAACTGTTTGGCTTGATCTTACATATAGTTAAGAGGATAACTGGGCCTCCAAAAATATGCCAGCTTATATGCTTAAAAGCTATGCCATAAAACTAAACAACTTGAAGCTACCTTTCACCAGGCAACTATTACAACAGCCCAAGAGCTGAGCTACAGATAAGGACATCTAATGTTAATAGTGATCACACCATTTAGTCCTAATCTTTTGAAGAAGAAACTAAAGCTTGGTGCAACTAGGAATCCTGCCTAAACTAAGGCATTCAACTGGAGAAGTCTAGAATCCAAATACAGACTTAGCCATGAAGCTATGCTGAAGGACTTTGCACACAATGCCTAACCCTCAAACAGTTCTGCTGTTTCACTTCTCAAGAGAATAAGGACAGCTCCCCACCATACATACCAAGTGTCATGTCAAGGTTAAATGAACTGATAATGATTAGCATGGAGTTGATTTTTGAACTATTAACTACCAGTCAAGGGAGGGGACAACTCAGAAACCTGAGGCAAAGACATCCTGGCATCAGTGATGCAAGAAGAAGTATGTGATGAATCCACCACACAAGCTGACCTAAGGAATGGCGCCCTCGCCCAGGCTCTCTGCTCTACTGAAGCACAGTAAGAATAAGAGAGAAATATCCAATCAATACCAAAAGATTGCCTAGAAGATTACAAAAAGTGGAAGCTCTATCTTTAAAGGTAAATTTAAGCCTCAGTATTCGTAAGACTCCATGAGCAAAGTTGCTGCAGTCCATCAAAATGATGCTCAAGTTTATACAGTGAAACAAAACCATACATTAAAAGAAGGCTCTATTCCAAGAAGTAACAGCCTAGAAACTTCTATCCTTGCTTGGGTTCCAGTCCATTTGTTTATACCAAGCAATGCTTTCAAAATTCATGAAGTACAGAAATTGGCAAATATTAGGAAAAGGTAAATAATAAAATTTCAAAGGGAAGGATTAAAAGGCATCTGAGTAACCACTCATAAGAATATACCTTTTTTTTTAATAGCTGGGGATCTAAAGTCAAGCCTCATATGCTAGGCAAGTCACTGAATTACATGCTCAACTCAATATAAGAATATAGGTTTAGGAGCTGGGCATGATGGAGCCTACCATTACTCATAACACTACAGGGGTAGAGGCAGTTGGATCTCATAAGTTCAAAACCAACCTGCTCTACATAGCAAGTTCCAGGCCAGCCAGGGTTGCAAGTGAGATCCTATGTCAAAAAAAACCACAAAAACAAAACAAAACAAAAAAACAAGCAAACCAAACCAAAAAGAAAAAAAAAAAGACTATAGCTTCAGGAAAATGTATAAAATAAGGGCAGAAAACAACAAAATTGAAATTTAAAAAAGGCAATAAAACAAGTTTTTTAAAAGAAATCAATAGAATTGCTAGGCCTGGTGGTGCATGCCTTTAATCCCAGCATTTAGGAGGCAGATAGAGGCAGATCTCTGTGATAGCGAGGCCAGTCTGTCTACAAAGCAAGTTCTAGGACAGCTAGGACTGTTACACAGCAAAACCTTGTCTCATAAAACCAAAAAAGAGAAAGAAAGAAAGAGAGAGAGAGAGAGAGAGAGAGAGAGAGAGAGAGAGAGAGAGAGAGAGAGAAAGGAAGGAAGGAAGGAAGGAAGGAAGGAAGGAAGGAAGGAAGGAAGGAAGGAAGAAAGGAAGGGAGAGAGAGAGAGAGAGAGGGGAGGGGAGGGGAGGGGAGGGGAGGGGAGGGGAGGGAACCTAAATACCTAGAGAAACGTATTATGTTCCTGCACTAGCAGCCAATGTAAAAGAGAGATCTATTCTCCCTCAGTTGACTTCCAGGTTAAACTCAACTCTTAATAAAACATCCTCAAGTATCAAGAAAAGGCTCTTTCAAGGGCCAACATAACTTTGGAATACATGTACATACATATACGAAAGCCTAAAAAAATAATAAAATTAATTTTCAAAAAGAACCAAATGGGAGAAGCCATATTCATCCCCTGTGGCAGTAATCAAGATAGTGTGAGCCTGGAGGAAGAGCAGACCCATAAACCAACAGAACAGAATAGGAAATCCAGATGTGGCTCAAAGTGAATATGCCCAACTAGTACTAGACAAAAGAAAAAAGCAATTCAACAGGGCAGAGACAGTTTACAGCACACTGAACAGTAACAACTGGAAATCTGTCAACAAAAACCCTCGGTGCATCACATACAAAAATAACTCCAAATGTATCTTGGGCTTCAATGTAAAGCTAAAATTTCTATACAAGAACACTGAAAATCTTCAGGATCTAAGGCAAAAAGACTTCTTAAACATGGTACCTGAAGCATAATCTGTAGGAAGAATAACTAATAAATAGTATGCCATCAAAATCAAATTTTTCTGCCCCGTAAAAAGTCCTGATGGAAGAAAGAACGAAAAAGATGAAGTACATGTTAGAAGAAGTATTTTCACATAAGTTATCTGGGAAAGTTCTTGCACCTACGATACATAAGGAATTCAAAAGCCAATCATGGGGCCAGAGGGATAGCTCAGTGGAGAAAGGTCTCTGCTGCCCAAGCTGGGGGCTTGAGTTTAATACCCGTGACCCACATGGTGCAAAGACCTCCACAGGCAGGGAGGGAGGGAGGGAGGGAGGGAGGGGGGAGAGAGAGAAAGAGAGAACAAACTGTATGTTTACGCAAATGCTCCACAGTTGTACAGGTTGTTAAATGAAGGTGAATAGATGATGGGAAAGGGCACATTGGATTCTCTGCACATTTCTTTGCAACTCACGATGGCTATAATTATTCCAAAGTGCCTCCCATACAGTTCTATACAGAATAGCATGAGGAGACTTCATATTTGACTGTAAGCACTCTAAAATCCAGAAAGAAATTCTAAAAAAAACAGAATCACACATTTTTTACATTTACAGTTGGAGAGAACCCCAGACTATGCAGACAAAAATCCCCTTCCAACAAACCCAATATTTATGTAGGTAGGGGAAGAATTTCCTCCTACAGATCTTCATGACAAGAATATTCCAACTGACTTCAGTCTCTCAGCTACCCTAGAAAAGTTTCTTTCTGTTGCTGCATGGAACCAGGGGCCTGTGTCCTGGGCAATAAATCATTTTCATGAGCACATCCCAACACTAGAGGGAGCTCTTTCTGTCAGTTAAGGTAAAATTTCCTTTACAAGGAACCCTAGTTAACTGAAGCCATAAAGACTCAGGGTTCTACTCTGTACTTTCTCTGCTAGTCTAGGGTCTCTCTTGTGGTTTCTTGTCTTGGATTTCCCCACTCCTAGTAGGCAGATGCATTGGTTCTTGGACCTCCAGCTGAGTGGGAGATACCTAGCCGACCTCACAGATATACAAGAGGATTTGAGCTCACGCAGGGTTTGGGGCTAATACAGAAGCATTCCTTTAGCTTATCTTGCATTCTGATTATAAAGACAGGATTAAGTGTCAAAATGCAGGTGCTCATCAAATACCATCCTTCCATTTCAACTCAGTTTTCAGAATACTGCTCCCCACACACACGTGGATTTATTTGTCTGTTCATTGATATCTACAGGGAGAAGTTGAGACAGTCCACACCTGTGGAACTTGCTGGGTTTATAGAGGATCTCAACTACCGTGTGGCATGTAGCTTTCAGTCAGCCAGCAATTTGGGACACTGACTTCAAAGCTACAGATCAATGTAGACTAACAGACTGCCTGCTTCAGATCTCAGAGGAGTGAGCAAACAACTTCCCTCCCCAAGGGCTGTTCTTTTTAACAACCATGTGCAAAGTCAAGACCTCATCTGCTAGTCCAAAAATGAGGCCCCTGCAGCAAGCATGTAAAATACAAGTATTTGGAACAGATCCATCATCTTGACAACTTACGTGGAACTGGTCTGAGGTTGTTCAAATGCTTCTTTTGGAATCTTAAGGCCGGGATTTCGCTTCTTGCCTATGGGGGAGGACATAAGGAAAAATGTCAAAGTCTACTTTGCTGCAAAAGAGTGAGGGCAAAGACTCCAGAGCAAAGGCAAGAAGTCGTCACAGGTATCTACTCTCATTTCCCAGCTCAGAACACAACTTGCAAAGGAAGCAGCCAGTAAGTGAGAGGGGCCAGGGCATCAGACAGCTTCTCAGATGCAGGCTGAGACCAGAAATGGCATTGCCATAGGCCCAGAGTACACATATCAAGGTGAAAATGTTAATTCTTGCTGGGAGTGTGGCTCGGTGGTAAAGCACTTGCCTATCATATGCAAGACCAGTGCTTAATCCACAACACTGAAGAAGAAAAAAAAGCCAACTCTTTTGCTAAGAAGGTGGATCCTTCCTGCCCACTGAGAAATTGTCACATTAACTTCTTGGGTTGTTCTTTTATACAGTAATCATGATGGCTTATGACTGTTTATAGGTGGGGTATTTTGGTTGTTGTTCATTTTTGTTTTAACAGCAATCAGATGTAGTCACCCTGACCTCAGTATCCTACAGTTTTCTAAATCGGTCTGAGAGCATTGTTAAAACTGATGATGGAAATGGGAAAAAAAAAAAAAAAAAGAAAGAAAAAACACTTCTCGGCTCTTCTTTCTTTACTCATTCCTCAGCTACCTGCAAGAGGCTGGACAACTGAAGAGAATGCATCTGACTTACTACCTGAAGCATGCAGTGATATGTTTGCTCTGCTCTGACAAGGATTAGGACGACAGATGGGCTCATGCCAAGTTACCGTTTCTTTGGGGTATAGATGGGAATGCAGATTGATGTTGCTCATCCCTGGGCAGAAACTATAGTTGAGATTGGCACAAGCACTTTTGCTGCTGAGTCCAAAAGAACAGACTGGGAAATGCCAGCTGAGGAAGCAGATTGGACAAGTCAGTCTTGTTAAGGGCCTGGGGGTTTCATCCTATGCATAGATCCCAGGTCTTTGCACTTGGCAGGAGAAGTCAAGGCAGAGCTGGACACAATGCCTATGGTCTCGCCTTTTTCCTCATCTCTCCTCTGTACTGCCAAGTGGGCACATCAGAGCTGATACAAGCTCTGGATGAGATCCTAGTAGACCCTAAGGCACAACATAAGAATTCCAAGTACAGTATGCATGAAAAATGCACCCAAAGGGCTTACTTGTTCAACATCACAGAGTCAGCCATGACCTCATGAGCATATCTGTGTAGAGGTCTCCTGACACCTGATGTGGAGATCTTTCCACTAAATGGCCGGGGAATGGGATGGGGGTTGTGAGTTTAAAAATCACCGGGTTATTTCTCTTACCAAGGGAACTACAGGCTGACTTTTTTCCAAAAGATGTTTTCTTTTATGTGCACAGTGTTTTGCCTGCATATATGTCTGTGCATCACCACACAGTATCAGAGGAGGACAAAAGGTGTTGTATCCCCCGGAACTGGAGTTATAGACTATTGTGAGCTACCCTGTGGGTGCTAGGAATAGAACCTTGGTCCTCTACAAGAGCTGACAGAGCTCTTAACCACAGAGCCATGTCCTCAGCACTGAACTGGCTTTTAACTCTCAGTCTCCTCGGCTGTAAAATCCAGAAATAAATCAATATTTACTTCTCTGAACCAAATGTAAGAATCAAACCAGACAATACATATGAAAAACATTGAGATATCCAAAGAACCTTTTCATTATGATCATATAGAGAAAATATCTAGATGTCTCATTTCAAAAAAATAGTAAGAAATCCACGAATAAAACTGGCTATGTTATCAGAACCCTAAAATTGTGTATAATTGAGCTTTTTTAAACTATTATTTAGAAATTCAATATCTAGATCAATTCAGCAACTAATATGAAGACAATACTAGTCAATGATCAACATAAAGAAAGCCTTTGGGGAATATCTTTAGTAAATAGTTTTTCAACTATCTGTTCATTTCTTTCTAGTGTTCTATAAAGAATGGGTACATCATTACTCCTCCCTTCTCCTGACTCTCAGAGACCTCTTAGCACATATTTACAAAGTTAATCAGACCAATGCGAAAGTGGATTGACAATGTATAGGGCTTTTCACTGTGCTGCCAAGGTGCTAGGTCTAATAAATGGAGGGTTTAACTCTAAATAGACTCATCCATGAACCTCAGCCACACAGACAGGAGATGCCATTTGAAAGAGTCACTCCAGCAAGGAACAAGATGCTCCACTTCAAATCATGACAAATAGTTAGCAATATAACAAAGAGGGAACCAGAAAAGCCCAACAAATAGTACCTTAGCTTTTTCTCAAATAAAACAAAAATAAAGTAAAATACATTTTGTCTGTGATAAGGGCTCCCAGAGGTCATTTAGTCAAACCTTAGGCAGAAGTTACATTTCCTCACTTCTAATGTGGTTCCTATATGACAGGTGTGAAGAGAAATCACTGATTTTAGAGGAAAATCTCCATGTCAATGGCTTAACACATCAGGAGCACTTCTTAGCAGCAACTAGTTGTGACACCATAACACAATAAATTATCAAACCATCTATCCAAAGACAGCAGAGCAAAGGATGAAGGAAGAGAAAGAGTGGAGAGAGACTCCTGGGGACAGAAACAAATGGAATAAATGGCCAAGACAATAACACAGCCTTCCGTTGCTCTCCCCTACTTCCCACACACACCCAGTCACCCCACCCCACATCATATCACTCTGCCCCAGAATCAGCAGCCTCTGGCTGAAATGACTAGCCTCTAATCTCCAGATCTGATCCCTGACTATCTATACCTACACATTAGAGATTTTCATGGTGTTCAACATTTTCACAAAGATAAAATTCCAAAACATTCAACTCAGGGACAGCAAGAACCCAGGCAAATGTCACTTAGAAAAGTGTCCTCTCTTTTTGAAGATGTAAATCAAGTAACGTGAAGACATAGACATATCCAAGACCCTCCTAGACTTACTTGTCCATGTCCAGAACCTTCAACAAATCCCAGGAGGTTTTCACAGCTGCAAACACAGGGACTCCGGAAGGAGCCCCAACAGAAGTCATCCCTTACTGAGCTCCAAAGACGGCACACTTCAGTTAGAGGCAAAGAACAGAGCAGGCTCCACCTCCTGCTCTTGTGCGGTAGCAAACCTTGGTGAGTTCATTGTTCCCGGGGCCATGGAAGCCATTCAGGGAGGCAGAAGGTTAGCTGGCCCATTCAGACACCCAGGGGTGGCATTGCTCATTAAGCAGTCCTGCAGTTATAAATCCCTGAAGTAACTCTGGAAGCCCAGTTCTCTACCCTTTTGATAAATAGCTCTTTCATTTCCTAACAGAAAGAAAAACAATAGGTGGTCCATTTCCAGCTGTGTTTATTCCAGAGCAATCTGTTCCCTCAAAGAGGCTGCCAACACCTCATGCTAACATTTAACACTGTGCTGCTAGGGAGGAAAAAAAAATTAATGGGAAAGAGAGATATGAATAACAAAGTTAAGTGGCCAAGAACGTTAATGGACCTTTCTCTTGATAATTCAAACAGAAATCCTTTAAAGTCAGAAAAGAGGCTTTACCTTAGGTGGGGACAGAAACAAGGCTTCTCCGAGAGAATGTTGTCTATTTCTTGTTTGCCTTTTTCTTGGTACTGACTAGAAAAGGGGAGTTTGCCTGACTGAACACAAACAGTCTTGCTTCATCAGCCTCTGTGTGTGTGTGTGTGTGTGTGTGTGTGTGTGTGTGTGTGTGTGTGTGTGTCACACCCATGCTAAGAAAACTGTTTCTCCAAAAGAGAAAGGGTATCATCCCAGTACACACTGAGATTCATGACACTCATCTTAAACCAAAGCCAGGCCATGAGAATTCAGACCCAGCGTAAAACAGCATTGGGCTGAGAAAAAAAAAAAAAATAGAAAGAGTAGAGGGGATGGAAAAACGCTAAAATTTTCTAAATTTTTAGAAGAAAAATTACCAGGCCACGTAGAAATACCCTGGCTTTAAGTGTACATAAAATGATGGGGTACAAATGAGGTCTTTCCCAGCGCCTGCTCTGAGGGGGTGAGCACAAAGGCCTTTCTGATGTGCCTTATTACATAAAGTAGAAGGCTGTGCTCCGGCGCCAACCCAAACAGCACACAGCCCCACAAGGCTGGCAGATGGTGCCACCCTGAGATAAGCGGGTGTCTAAGCATTTGTCAGCCCCACTGAAGGCTGGCGAGCGTGACTCTGGTGGTCTGCGACCATCTACATAGCATCACAGGAGGAAGGACTGCGGGTCACCAGCGCCAAGTTTATTTTTCTAGTGTGTTTCCCAGTGTGAATGGGGCTTCTAGCCAAGTTCCTGGCGACCTGGAGGCCTTGGCTGCTTTCTCTCTACCCCGTGCTTCTGGGTTTATGTTCCAAGTGCAACTGGCAGGAAAGCGCGCAGCAAAGTGTCATTAGATGCCATTGAACTACAAGGAGGATCATATGCAACGCAGCTAACGGAGCCCAGAGGAGGCAGGAGGTGCAGAGACAAAAAGCTGCCTGTACAGAAGCCACTAGGAAGAGGACAAGGAGCCTGTACCTCCACGACCCTACAAACTACCAGGTATTGCACATCACCAGGACTCCACAGTATGCAAAATCGGGTAGAATATACAAAGTTTAGAAAATAAAAAAAAAATTGGAGAGCTCATTTGAATCACGTTCACCTTAACTGGGAAGGCAGAATGAATCTCTCAGCAGCCTTCCTGTCCCCTACATGGTCCCCTCTACAGGGAGAGCTCCAGCTGCTAGCAGATGAGAATTCAACCTTCTGAATTCAGCACATTCATGGAAAACCCACAGAACCTCCCCAAACCTCCCCCTGCTCTCCGAAAATAGCTCCCATGACCACCATCTATTTATTTTCCTCATAATATTATTTTGTTGCTTTTAATTTCACATTTGCTTGTTACTGATTTATTGTCCGTCTTCCCCACAAGAATGTAAGCTCCATAGCAGCAAAAACGTTCGTCCAGTATGCCTCCTCTTAAGCATCTGTTTATTGAATGTTCGTTGCCCTTTTCTTGGCTATTTTGAACAGGGTAAATCAGATAGGCTGGGGGTGGGGGAGGGAGGAGTAGAAGAAGAAGAAAATGGTAAGAGAGAGGTGGGAGAGGGATGGAGGGAAATATAGAAAGAAAAAAACCCAACTGAAGTGAAAATAACACACGCATAATCAGGAAGGCTGCGTTTCAAATCCCACCTGGGATGGTTTGTGCTAAAGATCAGTTTAACATAATCTAGAGTCACCTGGGAAATGGACCTCTAGGTGTTCTGTTAGGGGACTATCTTGATGGCATTACATGGATGTGGGAAGAACCATTCTAAGCGTGGATGGGACTAAGCCCTGGGCAAGAGAACCTGTGTTGCATAAAATAGAGACAGTGAGTGCAACACTAGCATGCATGGCCTCGTGGCTCTCTTCCAACTGTGAGTGTAATGTAGCCGGCTGCTTCAAGCTCCAGCTGGCCTGACTTCCCCATCATGGTGGACTGCACTTTGAACTGTGAGCTCCCATAAGCCCTTTCTCTTCATTTGCTTTTATCAGACGACGCTATCGCAACAACAGAAAAAGAAACCAAGACACCAGCTGTGCTACTTATTTACAGTATGATCTTAAAGAGCATTCCTCACCATAAATCAGCTCCCGAACCTGCAAACTGGAGCTGATGGTCAGCCTGACCAGGCCACTCACAGACTCATCTGACACAGCGTACATACTGACGTAATGTGCAGAAAGAACTCCAGCAGCGCCCTGCAGATGGAGTGCTCCACAAATACTTTCCTTTCCCACTTCCACATTTATGCCTATATTTTTAAAATATGAGGTAAGCAGAATGCCCTGTCACAGGCATCTTGTGTCTCCCAATGACATCCTCTGACCTTCCTACCTTGTGTTACTTGTGCTAAAATTACATTTCCCAACAGCTCACGCATCTTGAACCACAGAGTCAGTGTGCCCACCAACTATGGGAGCTATTCCAGCTCTACAGACTCAGGATTTCTGGGAGTGTAACCTTAAAACACATTCTCTCTCTCTCTCTCTCTCTCTCTCTCTCTCTCTCACACAGACACACACACACACACACACACACACACACACACACACACACACACACACACACATTTTAAGCTCCACAGTAACTTAGATTCCAAAGAACCACTTTTCTAGCATCGAGTATGTCTAGATAAAGTTTTTCACTTTTCATCATTTCCCACCTAATAATACATAAAATCCCTCTAGGCTCCTGATATTTACCCTACATCCTAGCCAGTTGTATCTGCCTCATAAGAATCAAATCTAGAGAGATGACTTGATGGTTAAGAGCACCCGCTGCTCTTCAAGAAGACTAGAGTCCATAGCTGGGTTTTAGTGGCCCATATCTTTAATCCCAGCACTTAGGAGACAGGTTGTTCTCTGACTTTGAGGCCAGCCTGGTCTACAGAGGGAGTTCCAGGACAGCCAGGGCTACACAGAGAAACCCTGTCTTGATAAAACTGGGAGAAGAAAAAAAAGGAAGCCCAGGGTCCAGTTCTCAGCACCCACATTAGCCAGCTCATAACTGCCTGTAACTTCATCTCCAGGACACCCTCTTTTGGACTCCATGGGCACTGCACTCATATGCACATGCCCACACATACGCACATTAATTATAATCAAAAAAAATAAAACTTTTTTAAATAATTAAATTCAAAGTTAAGTTCCGGGGGCTGGAGAGATGGCTCAGAGGTTAAGAGCACTGCTTGCTCTTCCAAAGGTCCTGAGTTCAATTCCCAGCAACCACATGGCGGCTCACAACCATCTGTAATGAGATCTGGCGCCCTCTTCTGGCCTGCAGGGATATGTGCAGACAGAACATTGTATACATAAAATAAATAAATCTTTAAAAAAAAAAAAAAAAGAAAGAAAAGGGAAAAAAGAAGTAATATTTAAAAAAAAAAAAAAAAGTTAAGTTCCTCACTGTGCTAGCTGTATCACTGAACTGAAACTGTCAGTAATTCACTGAAGCAGACATTACAAGGGATAAAATGCATTACTATGCAAACTCTGCTTTTAAGGCATCAGCAGATACGAAATTCCAGTTACTAAAATAGCAGTGAACTTATGTGGTGAGTGATGCAAGCAATGCACACTGAAGGCAGAAGAGAGGAAATCAGACAGAGAATAAAAACGTCTCCAGAGGAAGTGGTATTACGGGTAGTCTTGGATAGCTGATTTGAAGGTACATAAGCGTTCGCTATTTGTGATGGTGAAATCTTAGTTGTCAACTTGACTAGATCTGGAATCAACTAAAAGACACATCTCTGGGAGGGTCAGGGAGGGCAATTCCTCACAGGGATTAATGAAGGGGAGGAGATCTGCAGCCCAGAGTGGGCAGATGTGAAGAGACCTGAGTGGGGAGCAGGGCTCACCTTCACCCCTCACTGGTGACTTTCGCCACTGCTACAGCCATCCCTTGCTGACATCAGCCTCTTGGGTGAAATGAAGGACCAGAAGCTCTCTAGGAGTCCTCCAGACCTTCAGTGCAACATTGGGACTACTGAGGCACCTGCCCCAATGGACAGAGCAGTTGCCTGATTCTCAGACTCTCTAGCATGAAGGGAGCTAGACTGCTTACTCAGCCCATATTGTGTAAGGCAATCTAACAAATCCTTTGTGGTATATATTTATTCTATCAGTTCTGCTCCTCTAGATAACCCTGACTAATAAACATCATCCCCCTCATCATCATCAACTACCACCATCATCTTCATCACTATCATATCACAATCACCACCATCATCAATCTTGCAATCATTACCATCATCATCACCACCACCATCATCATCACTAATACCACCATCATCTTTACCACTACCATCATCATCATTACCACTACCACCATCATCATCACCATCATCATCATCACCATCATCAATCTTGCCATCATTACCATCATCATCACCACCACCACCACCATCATCATCATCACTAATACCACCATCATCATCACCATTACCATCATCATCATCATCACCATCATTGTAGCTAGAGCTTTCCTGCCTTGCCCACAGTCAGGACAAATCTCTCTCACCCACCAGTCCCACAGCCGCTCAGACCCGACCAAGTAAACACAGAGACTTATATTGGTTACAAACTGTATGGCCGTGGCAGGCTTCTTGCTAACTGTTCTTACAGCTTAAATTAATCCATTTCCATTAATCTATACCTTGCCATGTGGCTCGTGGCTTACCGGCATCTTCACATGCTGTTTCTCATCATGGCGGCTGGCAGTGTCTCTCTCACTCAGCCTTCCACTTCCCAGCTTTATTCTCCTCCTTGTCCCGCCTATAGTTCCTGCCTAGCCAATGGCCAATCAGTGTTTTATTTATTGACTAATCAGCAACACATTTGCCATACAGAACATCCCACAGCACATCATCAACAATAACATCATTAGCATAACCATCATCTGGCTATTCCCCAGCAAGAAGAAATTCAGGGAAGAAAAAAAGATAAGCAAAAGGGGGTAGACAAGGAGAGAAGGCAGATAACGAGTGTTATAATTTGGATATAAAAAAGGCTGATCAGTTTGAACACATGGTCCCCATCTGGTGATGCTGTTTTGGGAAACTGTAGAAACTTTGGGACATGGGCCTCACTGGAGAAAGTGGGTCACTGAAAAGGGATCATGGTGTATGGTATACCTGGCCCCTCCCTGCCTCTTGCCATATTCTTCCTGCTTCCTGGTCATCCAGATATGAACAAGCATCTATAACACAGCCATGAGCCAATTCTGCCACCATTCCTTCCCTGCTATGATGAACTGTAGCCCCTGAACTGTGTTTCACAATGAACCCCTCTCTCCTTAAGTTGCTTCAGTGTGGTAGGTATTCATCATCACTACAACCATCATCATCATTATCACTATCATCATCATCATCATCACCATCATCTCATTATCATCATCATTATCACCATTATCTTCATCATCACTATCGTCATCACCACCACCATCATCATCATCACCACCATCATCACCATCACTATCATCCTCACCCCCATCATCATTATATTCTGTCCCATAAATAAGAAATGTAATTAATACAACAAGTTTCAATTCAGAATTACTAAATGAGAAATACTAGAAGAACATATGGCAGATTTCCAGTAGGAAAATGAAGCTTGAGAGTGTTCTACAGGAAAATGTGAAGATCTGAAAGTAGACAAGATGAACAAGGCAGACAGGAAAACAAGAAAAATGAGAGGAAAGAAGTCAGCCAGAGCAACAACACTTGACGAGAGGGGATAAGGAAGAAGAGTCACTGGTGGACAGAGAATCACTGGTCCTGTCAAAGAATATGCCAGAATGTGAGTGACCAGAAGGATTTCCTTACCATGTGACTGAGGCACTTTTTGTAGACTTGGTGGATTTAAAGCATGTTCTGTGCTGTCAGCAATTCAGTGCTGACTACATGCTCTTGAAACAGCCCAAATGTAAATCACAGTGAGCGAGGCCTTCTACTTGTGGTCTAGACCCAGTGTAACAGGAGGAGGCGGGCAGGGCTTCTCTGGGGAATCCCCATCATCTGGCTATACTCATCTTCTTTATTTATGTGCTACTCCATTCATGAGCCTTTATCAAAAGGAAGTGTAGTCACAAGAATGCTAAAAACAGCACTCTGAAATAAAAATACGGAAACAGATTGCAAAGAAATTTAGGGATGTGGTTGATCTTCCCAAAATGCATATCAAGTTTTGATAGAGTTTTAAAAGTGTTCATTTTTAGATATAAATACTGAAATGTTTACAATAATATGCTTCTAGGATTTGCTTCAAATAATAGGGATGACAGGAGAGAACTACAAACTGGAGATTAAAATAAAATAAGATTAGCCACGAGCTGGTAATTGTTGAAGTTTGGTGATGGTAGCTCATTAGATTATTTTACTTTTGAATATATCTGAAATTCATCAAAATGTAAACAGCAACAAAATTACACTCTTTGTGTCGTGTCCTCTGCGCTTCCTAAGGCAGGAGCACTCTTTCCTCTTCCTCATGACTTGATGGGCATCTTAACACCACCTGCTATTTTGTGCTGGGGCAAAGGGGGAGAAGCTGGCCTTCTTTGAGATCTTTCTCACCCAATAATAAATGGGAAGAAAAACCAGAAGATGACATATAGCCCTTTCTCTAGGTCTTTGGTACAGTCTAGAATATCTCATGTTCCATGACGATGAAAAACAAAAAAGTAAAGAAATTGTAGCCAGACAACATGGCAGGAATCTTCATCTCATGACTCAAACTCTCCAGCTAAACCTCCCATCTAACCTTTGCCCTGTCATGGTTTGTATATAATGTCATCTGATCACCTTTCTCTATTGAGAGGCCAGATATTGGTAAGAGTCTGGTCTTCAAAGTGCATCCTGGTAAAGGACCGCAGCAGCTCGTCTTTCATTCTGCTATCTGTTTTCCCGGCTTCATGTATCTCCTAATGGTGACACTTTTAGTTAGGGGTCCATGACACCCAATGACTAAGAAATGGCTCTCAGGAAACCATAGAACTGAGATATGAGGGGTTTTTTTTAAAAGAGAAAGCAAATCTATAAAAACAAATGACTTATTTTCAATGTCGTTTGGTTTATACCAGTAAACTAATATTTCAACATTATTTCATATCCTCATGTAGCCCTTAATGGAAAAAATTCCCCAGTCCTATAGAAAAACTGAAGCCTTCAGTTCGTACTCCTGAATTAATCATCATCACTGTAATTAACAAATATCACTTCAGGCAATGCCATAACTCAATGTGTCGAAAGAAGTAGCATTCTCTAGCCTTGGGTAAGAGAAGTCTAGAAATTGTTTTAGGTAGTTACCTTCATACCTGTAAATAAATTCGTCTCCAAGTCTGAACACAGGAAGAAAATATACAAATTCTCTACTGTAAGAATATTGATCCACTCCCTATATGATCACAGAGGTAGGAATGAAAGGTATAGGTTCATATATGGTTCATCGTTTCTCATACATACTGTTACCTGTGGTGATATATTGTGTAACCTAATAAAATTTGCCTGAAGATCAGAGAACAGAACAAGCCACTAGATTAAACATAGAAGTCAGCAGTGGTGGCACACACCTTTAATTCTAGCACTCTGGAGACAGAGATCCATCTGGATCTCTGTGAGTTCAAAGCCACCCTGGAATACATGAGATTGACTCAGTCTAGAAGAGAAACAGAGCCAGGAAGTGGTGGCACATACCTTTAATCCTAATACTTGGGAGTCACACGCCTTTAATACTAGCACTTGAGATCTCATGCCTTTGCTCATCCCAGCACTAAGAAGGAAGTGGTGGCTGGGCGGAGAAAGGTATATAAGGCATGAGAAAACAGACTGAGGAGTCCTAGAGGTAAGAGGTGGCTTGTTCCTTTGTCTCTCTGATCTTTCAGCATTTACTCCAATATCTGGCTCTAGGTTTTTTATTAAAAGGCCATTTAGCAATTTGAGCAACAGTTACTTAAAGATTATCCCCAATATGGTTGCAATGTCTAATCAAAAATATGGAGGCTAGAGAGATGGCTCATTGGTTAAGAGCACTTGCTGCTCTTGCAAAGGATCCATGTTTGGTTCCCAGCAACTATGTGGTGGCTCAGAACCATCTATAACTTCAGATCCGGGGGTTATAGTGCCCGCTTCTAGCCTCCAAGGCACTGTATTCACATAGTGCCCAGACATACACAGAGGTAAACTTTATTTAAAATTTTTTAAATATACATATAAACATATAAAAATAATGTATATATGTATACATATGTGTACATGTATAGATATATATTTATGGAGAAAGTTTGTAATTACCCTTGGATATAATAACCTTATAAGATTTCCTTTACATTGTGGGTTTTTCTTTAAATGATTTACTTATTTTTATCTTAGCTGTATCAGAGTTTGCCTGACTGCCTGGTTCCTCCAGAGGTCAGAAGAGGGCGTCAGAAGGTCTAGAACCAGAGTTATAAATGTTTGTGAGCCACTGTGTGGGTTCTGGGGACTGAACCTGGGTCCTTCGGAAGAGCAGCTAGTGCTCTTAGCCAGTGGGTTATCTCCTAGCCCTACACTGTGCCTTTCTAGCTAAGCAGCACATGCAATTGACACCTGACAAACAGATGGAGGAAAAAGAAAGGCTGAATCAGCATGCTAGCAACACTGCTGTTCTGGGGTTGGTACTGTGTCATGAACAAATGCTTGTGAGAAAATTGTTCATGAATTGTTCATGTAACATGGACTCTTCAGCAGACCCCATGACTTATTTAATGAATACAGGAACACCATGAGGGATTGTTTCTGCTATTTCAAGGACTCTGTCTAGATACATGGAGCATCTATAGATACAGGCAATTGGCTTTCCCAGGGAACGCAATTGCCTTTAGTGCTTCAACTGAAATTGTTCCTTGTCATGTGTCTGCTTGTGGGAGGACTCTTCCTGAGCTAGCTGTGTCTGTGCTGTATATATATAAATTCCAGAAGCCACAGACATTTGTCCTGGAGAAAGCCCACAGTGCAGGCTTTCTGTCCTTCTGACCTTGCCTTTCCAGATACCACATGCAACTCATAAAACTGTTTACCAGGAGCTGTGGGGGCATGACCAAGGTCTGCCAAGAGGCTCTAGACTCAATAAAAAAAAAGCCATCTACTGCCATGGACTATGCTCAAGATAGTTTAACCTTTCTGGACTTTACTCCCCAGCAAAAAAGTGGAAAACATTTGGTCAGTCAATCAACCACATAATCTTCTCAGTAAATGACGCTCTGATATTTAAGAGGAGTATGTTATCAGATTCACAGGTAAGGTCATAAGGATTTCTGCTCTTCAGTAGCCCTGTGGCATCCTAAGAAAACTCCAGGCCATTTCCCAAGGGTTTTCTAAAGACACTGAAAGGCCTGGTGGCTGTTTGACATTAATTACTTTAGCAGGAAAGTGGGAGTCCGGTAACTATTAGAATGCTGGGCCTGCGATCGCTGCTTGCAAGATGCTGCATCTTGAGGTTGTTTACATCCTATGTGTCCTGTGCGGTGAGAGGCCCTTCACCAAAGAAAGGGACTCTGGTCTCTTAATGGATACAATGACTCCTTTATCCTGACAGCAATCTCTACCTGGAGCTTCTGGATTCCTGTTAGTGGAGCAATTGTCCCAGAAGAAACTAAACACTAAGAGTCACTATGACTCACATCTGGCTTCATGGTGGACATTCAGAATAAAATATCCAGACTAAACCAAATGTGTCTCAGTGACTCTTTCACCTTCTTGGGGCATTTTTTTAGGCAGGGAGATTCCCTATCTCTTCATAAAGGAACTTCCCCATTCTCCAGTTCCTAAAAATAAACAAGACCTTTCATCAGTTAAGGCCCCCACTGCTCCCAGTGCCCACTATTATGGTTTTGGGGTTCCAAGTCAATGCCTGGGAAAGCAAGTGAAAAAAAAAATCACTCTTCTCAGGATGGTCCCCTAATCTCTTATCTTCTTGACATCCTCTCTGTGTTAGCAGTGAGTGAAGCTTTGAAATATGAAAGGACATTATGTCACACTCTACTGCCTACCCACAGCTCCTGGATTTCTCTCCTAAAATGTTTGGGTTAATTTATAGAATGTCCAGGTGATGTTCCCAGAGGCTACTGGAAGAACAAATGTAGTAGTCACTTCCTTCAACAACTAAATGAGCTACAAGAGAGAATAAAACCTTGAGATTCAAAGATTGAGGGCTGGAGAGATGGCTCAGGGGTTAAGAGCATGCTGCCTGCTCTTCCAGAGATCCTAGGTTCAATTCCCAGCAACCACATGGTGGCTCACAACCACCTATAATGAAATCTGGTGTCCTCTTCTGGCGTGCAAGCATACATGCAGGCAGAACACTGTATATGTAATAAATGAATCTTTAAAAAAAAAAAAAAAAAAAGGTTGGATTTCCAGTCTCTTAAAAATACGTCTACACTTCTCCTCAAACTGCCCACTAGCTATAATTTAAACTCTTCACATGCATTCAAGAGCTTACAGTCATGGGGGAGGAAGGGAGTGGGAGAGATGACTCTGGATAAGAGCACTGTTGTTCTTGTAGAGGATTTGGATTCAGTTCCCAGCACCCACCTAGTGGCTCACAACCATCCATAATCCCAGTTTCAGGGGATGCAATGCCCTCTTCTGGCTTCCGAAGGCACCAGGCGCACACACGTGGTACACAGACTACATGTGAGCAAAACACTCATACACATAAAATAAAATAAAGAAGCCTAAAGATAAAAAGGAGCTGACATGAGGCTCCTAAGTTTGAACAGCTGGTCCTCAGCTACCGGCACTGTTTTGGAATGTTGTTGAACCTTGGGAAGTGGGGACTATCTGGCTGGGGTAGAAACACAGTGGTGGCATTTGGGGATTCTAGGCTAGCCCTGCTTCTGGCCCAAGATTTCTGCTTACTTGTCTGCTCTGGTACAGAGTCCCAGTACCATGCCTCCCCTGTCAAGAACCCGTGAGCTCGAATAAATCCTGCCCTCCCTTGATCTGCTTTCACTTCCCCAGGGTGACGGTGATGAGGACAGTAACTAACACAAACCCTAAGGAATAACCAAGAGACAGTGAGCTGGGAGTTCTACTTCCCAAACACACCAGTCCAGACTTCATTTCTGCTTCTGTGACAAAAATACCCTGACAACCAACAGCTTAGAGTAGGATGAGGGTATGCTAGTTCCCAATTCCAATGCCATCACCGTCGGGGAGTCACAGCAGGAAGAGCATGGGACAGCTGGTCACACCACTTTCACAGTCAAAAGCACAGAGAAATGAGTGCAGGCATGTCCAGTGCTCAGCTAGCTTCATCTACTCTCACACAGTCCAGAGTGCCGCACCAGGGAATGAACAGTGCTGCCAATTTTCAGTCTGATTCTTTCCACACCTATGAAAGCGCTCAAAACAAACCCCACAGACATGCCCATAGGCCAACCCAATCTAGACAATTCCTTGCTGAGATTCTTCCCAAGGAATTCTACTTTGAGAATTTGGTTGAAGCTGCCAACCAGCATCAACCAACCAGAACACCTAACTTAGGCTAGGCTATATTTCTTTGGACCAGGCTGTACCTACCACCTTGAATGTCCTGGAATAGCTTTACTTGTTTCTTCTGTAACACACACACACACACACACACACACACACACACAGAGAGAGAGAGAGAGAGAGAGAGAGAGAGAGAGAGAGAGAGAGAGAGAGAGAGAAAGAGAGAGAGAGATTGGACATTTTACCACTGTGTCATCTTCTCACAAACTAGTCCCTCATCCTTTATCTCCTCCTTCTGCAAGACTGCAAAGTTATCTGTGTACTTGCTGCTGTGCACAAGCAGGGGGTTGTCAGTACCATTAATACAAGGCCCAAAGCAAGCAACTTGCAGATATCACCTCTGCAAAACTCCAGTTTCATAATGAGCTGTTATCCACGCTGTACAGATGAGAAACTGGACTTTAGAATGGGCAAGTAAATAAACTACAATATTACAATGAGATAATGTGGAGCCAGCCAGGTGTGTCTGGGTCCAGGCCCACATTTTCCTCACTGGACTATCTGAAGTGTGGTATGTACATGGAATATAATCTACACAACCTTCCCAATTTCTTTCTGCTTCCCTTCTACCTCAGCACCCAATGGAGCTTTCCGATCAAGCATAAGCATTGATCGGCTTCCAAATAAATGCAACAGGAGAAGCCCTCACCTCTGGCTACAACAAGTACCTCTTCTGTCTCTAGATTCCAGTTCTAAAAGTCCCCTGACAACCAAGAGCAACTGTGGGGCCTGCTGACATGCATATCTTGGCTGCCAAAACAGGCAGGGCCACCTGTGATCAGTGAATGATGATGGACAGGGGCTGGTGAGTGGCTCTGCTAGTCTTCTGGACACAGAGATCTAGGATACATTTCAAAAGGCCCTGCTATCTGATGGGAACAAATGTCTTGTCCCTAGCTGTGACTGCTGCACTGACTTTCCTTCCTTCTCCATTTCAACCCCCTTATCCCTCCCACTTCTTGGGACTACAGTGACATGTCAACCACTTCCACACAAGGTCTCTTCAGAGCTCTGTCTCAGGAGCGAGTAGATAACAGAAATGTGATCCAAAGCAAGAGTGAACTGAGCAGCAACCTGGGCCCTGGTACAATCTGTCCCGTCGCTCAAGCCATATGAATCAGCAGATTCAATGGTGATGGATGAAAAACATCCTAATTCACCTGTAGGTGTCAGCCAGCTTCCTTGCCTCAGTCTCCCAAAGTTCCCACAATGAACTCTGTAGTGGGTAGCCATTCCAACTTTGGTCTGGAAGTTCCAACCCCCATTGAGGCGACATGAGACACGATTGCTCCTGGCTGCACCAATTTGATCCCAAGAGAATGTTGGGTTTCTAAGACATTTCCATTTGGAAGTTTGTCTTCTTGGCACAAAATGGCCTACTGGGCAAAGAATTGCCCTTGTCTCAACTGCTGACAGTACGAATGCAATGCTGTCCTTTCTGGACAAGTGGGACACAAGGAAAGTGACCACTGTACTCTGCCAAGACAGGGTAAGATGGTCTTTCAGAATTCCTGCTTCTGAAAATGGTCTGTCAGATACTCTAGGCCTGTAGCCAATTTGAATGCACCAACAATGCTGAGAAACATTAGGTGACTGTCCAGGCTGCCAGCTGTCTCGGTCTACTCTTGCAAGATTCCCGAAAGTTGCTTGCATCCATCTACCACTTCTCAGATACCATTATATTCCTTCTCAGGTCTTTGATGGGATTGAAGACTAGCAGTTATAGTTACAAATTAGTATATATATATATATATATATAATTATCTTAGATAGAACATATTAAGTATTAGATTCAGGTTCTTTAGGATAGGACACCCTTAGGAATGATCTTTGCAACATACCATTTACCTATGCTCTAGACTTCTCTGGACTTTAGTATGTGTTTCTTGCTTGATATTGTTTGCATTGATTGTAGTTCCATCTTATCTAGGTCATTATCCCTCATTACTCCTGGACAATACTTGATAACCATTCCTTTGTATATAGTCTTATATTAAGTTAGAACCTTCTTATTTAGACAAAAAGGGGGAGATGTAGTGGGTAGCCATTCCAGCTTTGGTCTGGAAGTTCCAACCCCCATTGAGGCTTCGGTAACTGTCACGCCTACAAGGCGGGGCCAAGGGAGACCCGAGATCGAGATCGGGACGTGCTGAGTTCTCTTGCTGCTGGGAACCTGGACGCTAGAGGTGGACTGAAAGAGCTCTTCAGAGAACACCGCCAGACTAAGCTGCATCCTTGCAAGAACCCTCAACCTACCTATCCCTTCATTTGTAAGTTACGCCATTAAATAAATCCCCTTTTAACTACGTGGAGTGGCCTTAATAAATTTCACCAATAGAACCCACAATGGTGGGATCAGGGACAGAGGCAGAGCATGGGTACGGTGCTATGAGCTCCATCTTCTCAAGGACCTAGCTCCTGTCACTGCTGAGCACCCAACCAAACAATAACAGATACACAGACTCTTCTAGCAGGGAGATGACTCAGCCCTTTGATGGCAGGTCAATCACCCAAGAGCTCTCTACCCAGGAATGGGAATAGCAATTCACATCACTAGAATTGACACCTACTTCAAATACAAGTGTGCCATCTCTGCTCATGGTACCTCTCAAAGCACCATTATCTGAGAACATAAGGATGCCTAATCTACTTCATGGTATTATAACATCACTTCAGACCAGGAGAGTGACATATCAAAGGAGGGACCACAACGAGTGTACGGCTAAGTCCACTGTAGATGCTACTACTAGGAACTAGGACTAAGACAACTAATTGAAACTATCATAAACTACAAAGCACCTTTAATATACCTAACCTACCAAACATTACAGCTTACAAGCACACTATACTGTTAAGAGTATTGGCTGCTGATGCTTAGTATCATGAGAAAGTCATATAATAAGACAAGGGGTGGGGAGTGGGTAAGGCTCACCGGTAAAGTAATTGTCACACAAGCATGAGGACCTGAGTTCAATCCCCAGCATCAGTATTAAAAAAAAAAAAAAAAAAAAAAAAAAAAAAAAAAAAAAAAAACAGGTGTATGAATGTATGCCTATAGTCCAGCACCGGGGAGAAAGAGACAGAAGGACCCTGGGAGCTGGATGGCCAGCCAGTCTAGTTGAAGCAACAAGCTCCAAGTTCAGTGAAAGAGTCTGCCTTAAATAATAGGATGGGAAGAAACTGACGAGGACAGTCAATGTCATCCTCTACCCTCTACCCACATATGGACCCACACACACAGGTGCACAGATAATGTGCACATATACACACACATAAACACATATACACAAGCAGAGAGAGAAAGAACAGCTTGTAGCATAACGATATCTGAGGAAAAGGTAAAAATTCAAAACTCAAAGTTCTATTTCTAGTGAATGCCTGTGACTTTTCACACCATCATTAGTTAACTCAAGAAATCACTAGGCAAGCCATTGTATTCAAGGATTATCTGTCATTTTATATAGGCCGCATCATTCAAAAGCATCCAACTGAATCAAAGAGTCAAGGCTCAGTCGAAGAACCAGCTAGGAAAACAGCCCCCTAGTCCAGTGCCACTTTGATCCCTGTCCCAACTCTGGCATTTCTGCATGACGGCCGACTTCTTGGACAGAGGTAAGGTGTCAAGATCTGGACGCCAGGTGTTCTCATTGTCATGAGGGTGTCATTTCTTCTTAGTCCTTTCACGAATCCGGGCTCAGAAATTCAAGGTTGCATATATTTACCATGATATTCCATATTCACTGTCAATTTGATTAAATTTGAAATCATCTGGGAGATACACCTTTGGGAGTGTCCTTCATGCTCTCTCCAAAGAGATTTAAGTGAGACTCAGCTTGAATGTAGGTAGCACCATCCCACAGGCTAAGTTCCCAGACTGAATAAAACGGGGAAGTGGAGAAAGCTAAGTGCAAGCATTTCTTCTCTCTCTGCTTCCAGATCCACTCAGACATCAGGAAGTTTCTACGACCATGGCTATGAGGTTCTAAGCAACTCCTGACACCTGTCACCACCTGTTACAAGGGCTACATCACCAGAGACGTGGGCCAACATGAAAGCTGCCTTCCTTAGGAAGCTTCCGGTCACACACGTCACAGTAGTGAGTCAAGTAACTGATACACAAACACACATATATAAATCTACAAATGGCTACCAGTAACACAAACATACAGACAACCACACACATTTTAGAACCCGTGAGTTCACACGAATACAACCCCAGTTCACCTCACAAGAGGTTTGTGGGTTTGTGTTTTTTATTTCTGGTTCGCCTTCTCTCAAGACTGTTGTGTCTGCGATGCTACGTGTGCTTCTTTTTAAGCGTGAGGAAACTTCACTTCGGCTTTCCTGAGAGGATCACCTACATACTCATATCTTAACCAATCTGTGAAGAAAAGGACATGGGTCCATCATGATTGATTAATGCTCCTATCCCTTACCACCAGCACTACATCAGGGGTTGAGGTCAGAAACAGCAGAGTTTCCAACGGAAAAAAAAGGAGGGAAGGGAGTCCACTGAGCTTCACCAACAGAGAAGCTCCCCACTGACTACTAAATTAACCTCTACTCCAGAGGAGAGGGCAACATAAACCTTGTGAACTTCGATGTTAAAGCTTTCTTCCTTCCTCCTGTAACATCGCTGTCTCAGAGCTCTCTGTGACCCAAGGAAAGTTTAGAACCACCTCGCTTCGTTTCAATTGAACGGTCTCCTATCTTCAGTTTATAAAGCACAAGAGATTTCCAGGAACTCAAGCCCTAATTCAGGAAATGCAAGTTCTCCCAGTCTCCCTATTGCACTTTTGCCTTTGAGACCTTGGCCCAAACACAAATATTTGTCTCGGTGTGAGTCCTCCTTGTGTTGGCTCCTAGACACTGACTTTTCAAGCTTCTGAGGCAATTAAGGGGCACTAAATTCTGAATTAGACATGCTGCCTTTTCAGCTCTCATTCTTCTAAAGAAAGGGGGTACTGAGTAAGAGTCTCTGGAGGAATAAAGGAAACAGACACACAAACTGCCATGAAGAGGACATAAATCTGCGGCTCAGAAGCCAAGGAGCAAACATCAAGGCAGCCTGTCACTTCAGTGTGCTCTTGAGACCTCGCCCTCATTGGTCCTAACGCAGAGTTCAGAGCCCAAGGAGTTTTACCACCATCTGGAACAGCTGTGGCAATAGAAAGAGACTGACCTGTCCAGCGCTTTACTCCATGAGGGCTCCTTCAACAGTTCTATTTATCTATCTGAAAGGTTTAACACAAAGGCACCAGCTGCAGCCATGATGCAAAGGCAATCGTGGGGGCTGGAGCGGTTTAAAGCATGTGCCCTTGGGTGTGGCTTACAGTTGTGCCAGGCAGACAACTGCTGTGCAGACAGACATGAAATCATGACTCTAGATCTCATTTAGCACCTCAGTCAAAGGGTAACTCTACGGTCAACCAAAAGAGCTCACTTTCGAGAACAGATATGATGCTGCTGAGGCCAGGGCAGAGCATGGTGGTATAGCATTTGCCTAGCACTCGGAAGCCCTGGATTCAACTCTCAGCACCATTAAAAAAAAGGTGGAGGGCAGAAAAGAATTCAACCAGGACAAGAACTGAGAAACAAGGCAGCCTGTCAAGCAGACACTCAGCACCCCACTTAGTGCAGATTTTATAATACTGTGTTCTGCTCTGTTCTCTTTCATTTGTACAGTGATTTGTATGTACTTGACATTATTAAAAATTATAGAGAACATGGAAAATAATTAAAAATGAAACAGCATACTGTTCCCTACCATAAAGTACCATAACACACCATACCATGTATTCCTTGCCTCTCTCTTAGTTCTAACATCACTCTGGCTTGTCATTCAGCAATAGCCATTCTGCTTGCCCTAAATCAAAATTCACATGTTTGCTCTGAGTCCAGGCATTAGGAGCACTTATTTGCATGCTTTGATTTTTAAATCAGACTCAGACCCATCTATTTCCGTCTTGAGAATTAAGCTACATTCAGAATGTCTTTCTGACATCGCACAATGGAGAACTGAAGGACACCCTCCCCATAAACCACTGGAACATCTGCTAGAGATGGAGAATTAGACAGATGTGATTAAGGAGGGGAAGATACACCTTGACTATCTTGAGTTGGGACTGGCAGGATGGCTCAGTGAATAGAGGTGCTTGCTGTCAAGTCTGCAATCCGGGAACCGAAATGATAGAAGGAGAGAACCAACTCCCACAAGTTGCCCTCTGAACTTTACATGCACACTTGTCACACACATACTCACACACACCAAGAGACAGAAAGTAATTAATTAATTAGTATCTTGAACCATGATCACACTTTGTATTTTAGTGTCTCCAATTCCCTCATGACCAATATGTACTCATAAACATGCTCTGTCATTCTCTAGTCCTCTTAGCTAAAAAACATTTCACATTCAGGATTCCAGATTTCTTGGAATCATTAACTGAAGAGAAGAAAGAAAAGTTATTATATCACTGATGCTTAAAAAATAAAATGTTGAATCCCAGCACTCGGGAGGCAGAGCCAGGCGGATCTCTGTGAGTTCGAGGTCAGCCTGGTCTCCAAAGCGAGTTCCAGGAAAGACGCAAAGCTACACAGAGAAACCCTGTCTCGAAAAACCAAAAAAAAATAAATAAATAAATAAAATAAAATGTTGTCTTTAAAAATAAATGTTGATTTCCGAGTTTAAAAAGTCAAACAGATACTGTGGATTTAATAACACATGCCTACAATCCCAGTGGCTGGGATATTGAAGCAGGAAGCAGGAAAACCTTGCATGCTGAGGGCAGCCGGAGCTAAAGAGAATGTTCAAACTTGGCCTGGATTACATAGCAAGACACTGCCTTAAAACAAAACAAAAAAATAACACAAGAAAACACAACTTTTCAAAGAAAAATATACATTTAAAATTTAGAAAACCAGGCTGGGAGATAGCTTAGTGGTAGAGAACTTGCCTAGCAAGTACAATGCCCTAGTTCAAACCCCAGTAGAATAATAGTAATTATAATAATAATAATAATAATAATAATAATAATAATAAATTTAAGAAAACCAAAAAACACATAAGGAAGAAAATTAAAAATACTCAAATTTCACAACCCAGGCAAAATTAATGTAACAGTTTTGGCACAGTAAAATTTTTTGGCATAGCCAAAATTTTCACATACAAACTTGTAGCCATGTATGCTTACACAGATACAGAATGTTCTAGAATTACAACCATATTCAATTGTTCACAAAGTGCTCTTAATCTCTAGCATTTTATTGTCAACAATTTCTGTAGACATTCATTGTCTTTCTATAAAGTTTCATTAGTTGCAAAACATTGCAAGATACTACAAAAACCGGTTGTGAAGAAGCATATTTATTTGTGCTTGTTAAGTAACCAGTTACAGGGTAGGCATGCATTAGTAATGTGTGAAACATGTCTGGCACCTTACAAAAACAAGTTGAAGAATGAAATGCTAAGTCACTCAGCTTTACACAAGCTGAAGTCAACTCATTTCGATGGTGTTCTGCTCTGAACAGACAGACATCAAATCTGGGCTGGAGCAGGTTGCCCCTCTCTAAAGCAAGTCAGAGAATAGAGGATCCCTGTAAATGGGAAGATCTGTTTATCTCCTGAGGAACAGATCATGATAATTTTCAAAACATACAAAACTGGGGATCTAACATGTTCCACTAAGTATCTAAGTGTTCCACTGCTTTCAGAGGACTCAGCCTCCTGTGAAGTCCTGGTGACTCAAAACTGACTAAACCACACTCCTTCCTCTCAAGGACTTTCAGGGCTCTCAGGGTGATTCAGATTCAACACTGTCATTCTGAATGCTCGAGTCCATCGAAAACTGGGTGTCATCAGTGAACACAACAAAGGCATAAAAGTCAGCAAGGGGGTGACAACAGTTCAATCCACTAAATAAATTTTTTTTTCTTTTCTTATCCTATATGTAAATTTACTAATACATGCTCAATCAATTCATTTGCCTGCTATGATGCTGTTATATTTTTTTAAACCCCATTAAGCTCTTACTATGAGCATGCACCGGGCTAGATAGTATGGATACCAAAATGAAGGAGACACGGCCATTTTACTGTAGATTATAGATATATGCCAAGCAATTACATTGGGAGAAAATTGTAAATAAAGAACTCTGAGAGAAGCCAAGAAACAGCCAGGTGAGATTGTTTCATGGCTGATTCCAAGAAAAGCATGTTTGGAAGTAAGGGCATGTGGCAGTTAATCTTAATAGTCAACTTGGTGAGAGTTAGAATCACTATGGAACCAGACTTCTAGACAGGTCTGTGAGGGAGTTCCTAAACTGGGTTAATTTAGGTGGCAAGACTTATGCTAGATGTGGTCAGCATTATTCTATGGGCTGGATAAAAAGGATAAATAGGGGCTGGAGAGATGGTTCAGTTGTGAAGAGCTTCTTTCAAGGGACAGGAGTTGGGTCCCCAGCATCCCCTGCAGGCAGTTCACAATGACTTGTAACTCTGGCCTCCTGGGGAACCTTCACATACCTACACACATATACAAGTAAATTTTTTTTTAAATCCCTTTTTAAAGAGAGGAAAGTAGAACACGAGCGTTTATCTTTCCCCACTTTCCTAGCGCAGATATGCTGTGACACCCCTCACACCCCTGCTGCCTTGACTTCACCAACATGGTGGACTGCACTCTTAGCAGGTATTCCGACACAGCAAGGAGAAGATGAACTAAACAGCTGGTAGAGTAGGAAAGGCATGGCGAGGTTAGAAGAGGCATTCCAATTCAGGACTGTCTCAAAAAAAAGCGGGATGTCTATACAGTATGTGTGACACCACATGTAAAATCTAGGCAGAGCGCACCAAGAAATGAAGACAGGGACAAGCAGACAGACCCATCAACCACAGGTGAGTGTGACTCAACAGACTGGAGTGACTACTTCAGATGAAGCCCTTACTTCATACTTCCCTACAGATATGAAAGGCATGCAGTAAGATTTCACTCATCACACATCGTAACATCTTCATCCTCCGTTCAAAGGTGGACAAGTTCTTCCGGTCAAAAGCCAGTCCCTCCACAGGGCTCCAGATTCATCCATCCTCGTCCTAGGAAGGATGCTAGGACATGGCTGAAGCATCTATCCTCCCTGGATGAAATATTTGAGTACCTTGAACTCTCCCTCATACCACCAAGTTCCTCTTGCCTGCTGTACCTCTCCCAGCAAACAACTATGCTCTTGTCTATGCCATTACAACAACTTTCACCAGCCAGGACTAAATGGCACACAACTGTAAACCCAGCTCTAGGGAGGGTGAAGCAGAAGAATCCCAAGTTCAAGGCTAGCATGTACTACACAGAAAGTTCCTATTTCAAAAACAAACACACAATCAAAACAAACAAAAAGCTTCATTTCATCCTATCTACACACACATAAATCCTGCAAGTTGGCACCAAACTCTTAAAATCAGAAAAAAATGGGGGCTTATTTCCTCACAGAACCTGGAATAGGAAACAGAGGGACAAAACCTTTGTTTTAGCCCGGGGAGGTATACTAAAGTCTACAGAGTCCCGAAACAATAAGTGGATATTATTTGGACCTGTGAAGTTTAGCAATTTAATAACAGGGTAATAGCAAAGGAAGCAAAACAAAAACAGAAAACAAACAAACAAAAAAACCAAGACAAAGGTTTTGCCACATGCGGCCACTCTCTTCAAACAGTATGTTTTGCTAGCATCTGGTTTTGCCCCCAGCTCTCTCACTGCTTCTTCTCGGGCTCTTTCGATGGCCTGTGTTATGTTTCACACTGAAGTTACTGAGTCTTCCTTCTCTTCTTACTTCAGTATAGACTGCCATAGCTGTAAACTCCAACTATACAGGGCAGCTCCAGATTAAAGCTTCAACCTGGACCTCGCTTTGTTCACACTGCTCAAATCGCAGCAACTCCTTTTAGTGATCTCAGGCAATTTTATACATTCAAATGCAACTTTTATTTGCAATTGTGTGTGTGTGTGCATTCATATGCATTCTGTGCACATGTATATGCAGGTGGGCTTGCCCACGTATGTGCGTTTGGAGGCCAGAAGTTAACATCAAGTATTATCTTCCTCTATTGCTTTCCATCTTGAGAGTCTAATCATTCTGGCTAAACTGACTGGACCGCAAGTCCCCAGGATCCTTATGTCCCTGCCTATCATGTCTCAGAAGTTACAGACATGAACCACCACACCTGGCTTTCAGTTGAGTCCTAGGGATTGACCTCAGAAACTCAAGATCACATGGCAAGCACTTCATTGACCGAGTCATCTCTCCAGCCTCTTGACCCTTGTCTTCCTATCAAACCCTCCACATACTCATTCAAACCAGCCATCCTGAATCTCTTTTCTTCTGTTTTTATGTCTAATCCAATAGGCAGGCAATCCCAGTGGTTTATCTCTAAAAGATATCCTAAAGTTGCCCACTCTTCTCCATCTCTTGCTAATAATGCTCTATTCAACATCACCACCACCACCACCTCTTTCCTGAACTCCTACACCATCCTTTTAATTGGTTGCTGTACCTTCTATTTTATTTTCTTCTGCCCTGAGCTTCATAATGCAAAAGCAATCATCCTTGTGCTGATTTCCCACGGAAGTTGGAGTGAAACATCCTCCTCACATCAGGCTATAAAGACCTTTGTGATATGATTCTTGCCTGTTTCTCTGATTTCATTCAAGGCTCTCTTAATTGCTCTGTGTGTTGATCATTCTCTCGGTTTCAGCTCCCTTAATCCATCAAGCCCACGTGTCTCTAGGACTTGCTGCAAACTCATTCCTTCCCTTCTTTCCTTCCTAGTGCCTCCTCATCCTTTGGGCTTCAGCTTACGTGTCGCAATCCACGAAAGTTTTATTCAACACTGCTTACCGTGTGTCTGCCCTTTGAACTCTCCATGCCAGAGTCTGTTTGTTCCCTTCGTTACACAACAGTTTACAATCATGTTAGTTATTTGTCTGTGTAAATGCTTTGGTGGCCGTCAGCACTGGGAAGTAAGTTCTGTGGAAGCATAAACAGTGATCTGTCGACTTTTATTCTCAGTCCCAAAAGAGAGTGAGTTGGCCCATGGATGGATGCCAAATTCCATCAGTTGGCAGAATAATGGGTCAAAATGAAGGACAAGATTGGACATTGGAAAAGAGATCGAGAGAGTCTAAGAGAAATGAGACAAGGAGCCGGAACTTAATCGGTGATGGCAGAGACGGGGAGGAGGAGACCAAGTTACACAGAGAAGGTCTTTCTGAGAAAAACCTGAAAACAAAATCACAGAAGCAGCAAATCTGGTGAGATGGAGAGTGACGATCCAGACTGAAGGAGGATGAAGCCGAGGTTCCAACTTGCTAGAGGAATACAGCAAGCAACTCCCTCTAACTTTAAACGTCAATGAAAGGGTCTGACACACACAAAACTTTGGGAGTTTATCATTAGTAATTATGATGTACATACACATATATTAATATTTTTACAGTATAGAGCTTCCAGGGTTCTCAGATTGTCTGGTCAAAACACCTAAATCTAAATGCATTGTTCAATAGTCAACGCAGCAGCATAACCCTCCTCTCAGGAGCAGATCAATACACAATGGAAGGAAGCACACCACAATGGCAAAGCAAGCCCCATGGTAGTCACCGTCCTCCTACTTTTCCCCTCCAGATTATCCCAAGCCTTCCTGGTTACAGATGGCCCACTTCCTACCAAACATCAGTCCACGAGCTCCACATGGCTGGGATCCTCACAACGAGTAATACCCATTCAGGATTTCTCCCTGAAAAGTATCAAAACACAGGCTCACATTGCCTCCCTGAGATTGTGGACCAAAGATAGAAACTCTCATGATTTTCCAGTTATAGAGAGACCTCTTTTTTCTTGCCTGATGCGCAGGAAGGAAGAAATAACTGATTGAGCAACATTTAACTCCAAGAAAAGTAGTAAGCCAGAAAGGCAGGATGGACCTAAAGTTTGAGTTGTTATCTACTTTTATTATAATCCATGAAAATACCACCATGCATGTTCCTGCTGTGTTCATATTATGCCACAGCAAAATCCACCTTAACAAGCAAAGTTCACTTGTCAATAGGATGGTTTAAAACTCTAAATATTTTCACATAGACACGTATTTCTTTTTATTTAACTTTATTTATTTTTATTTTGTGTGCATTGGTGTTTTGCCATGGGTGTCGGGTCGTCTGGAACTGGAGTCACAGATAGCTATGAGTTGCATGTGGGTGCTGGGAATTGAACCCAGGTCCTCTGGAAGAGCAGTCAGTGCTCCTAACCACTGAGCCATCTCTCCAGCCCCGACACATATTTCAGTAGATTTCCATCCTAGTTTGCTTTCTATTGCTGTGTTAAACACCATAACCAAAGGCAACTTGGAGAGGAAAAGGTTTATTTCATCTTACAGCTTATAGTCCATCACTAAGGGAAGTCAGGGCAAGAACTCAAGGCAGGAGCCTGGAGGCAGGGACTGAAGCAGAAACCAAGGAAGAGAGAGCACCACTTACTGGCTTACTCCTCAGGCTCACTTCCGCTACCTTTTATAGTCCTCCCAGGAACACCAGGCCAGGGGAAGCACTGCTCACAGTGGGCTGGAAGCTCCCACATCCATCATTCATAAGGAAAAGCCCAGCCCCACCCCCAGTAGGCTTGCCTATGGGCCAATCCGATGGAGGCATTTTCTCAATTGAAGTCCCCTCTTTTCAAATGACCCTAGTTCATATCAAGTTGGCAAAAACAAAAAAAAACAAAACCACTAACCAGCACATTACATTTTCTGTACCAGCCCAGGTGTTTGGAAGGGGCCGGGGACTGGGGGGCATTTACATATGATAAAAGCGCAGTTTGTGGGCCAGGAAGATAATTCAGTGGGTGGAGGGCTTGCTATGCACTCATCACCCACGTAAAAAGCCAGGAGCCACGGTGTACATAGGTAACCTCAGCACCAAGGAGGTGGAGGCATGAGACTAGCTAACTAGGCAGCCAGTCTAGCGAAATCAATGAACTCCAGGTTTAGTGAGAAACTCTGATTCAAAAAATAAGGTGGAGCTCAAGTAAGGAAGAAGATCCATGACATCAACCTCTAACCTCTTCCTCCCTCCCGCCCCCCACAACACACACACACACACACACACACACACACACACACACACACACACACACACAAAATGTTTGGGATGATTCTTTAATTAGCTCGGCTGGGATGCTTACAAAGACAGAATGAAGCAGGCTCTCTGCATGAACATGATCCTGTCAATCTCACATAATCATTCCAAATGGCTAACCACTGGAAGGAACATCCATCATTCCTTCATTCGGGGAGTCACCCACTCAATAAATAGTACTAGAGCTATTGTGCTCCAGGCTCTGTAGAAGTCTGGAAAACTAAACCAAACATTTCTTCTCTCTTGAAGTAAGGACATAATCTTGTAGAAAATGTAAAAAGGTATAAAGTAATAACAGGCAATGATTAAAGGCCTATAATAGGAAAGCACTATACCAAATACACAGGCAATAACTCATTTGAACTTTGTGAAAATTATATAATCAACTACCACCAGAAACATTCTATGGAGGAGGAAATTGAGACCTCAAGAACATCTTCAAGAGACAGATGTTCTAGAAATAGGGAATGGGTAAAAAGCCCAACTCTAGACTCTGTACTTTACTACTAAGTAAAGTAGTCATGTGCTTAATCAACAAAATAAACGCATTTTTGTGAAAAAAGGTGGTATGAAAAATCGTGATGGTTTCACGGCATTTAAATATTTATCAGTCCACAAAAATGGTTTTGTTATATCAGTGAACCCATACAGTTCAAATGCTTTCAAAGTTAGTCTAAAAATGAAATTCTAAGCAGATGCATGAAGATACACCTTGCGTGGAATATGCACATTTCTGTGTACTTAAAAGTAAAAATGTAGAAGAAACTTCCTGTAGGTTATCAGAACAATATAAAACAACACAAGCTGAATAATTTTTCTTGGCACCCACACACGCCCTTTAAGTCACTGGAAAGCTTCTAAACACTGAGCATCACAGAGCTCAGCTTGGAACTCAGCCCAACCAGCTGGTGCACCCGACAGTCAGCAGGGGCGGCAGCCGTGGTGTCAAATACTTCTCCCTTCACTACCGAAGGCATGAATGGCCAACCTTGACCACGCAGATTTAATCAGCCAGCAGGCACCATGCACACCATCCACAAAAAGTACAGAAAAGCCAGGCGAGTCCTTGCCTGCTTCTTTTTGGATGTATCCATATACTGAAAAGAGATTCTGTTCATTGTACTTTGCATCTCACACACTGAGAGACCACATTGGATACCAGAAGTCCACAGCAGAGTCCCTAAGATTCTGCCATCATTAGAGTAATTGTCTCAGTGGGTAAGAGCCCTTCCATAGCAAGCATGAGGGCCTCACTTCAGATCTCTAGCATGCACATAAAAAGGCAGGTGTGATCATAAGCAGGCATATAACCCCAGCACTATGTGGGAAGGAGACAGGGGGATTACTGGGGCTTTGTGGTCATCAACCTCTTTCTCTGTCCAATGGAGACACTGTCTCAAGATACTAAGGTAGAAAATGGTAAAGCAGGATACCAGACATCCTTTTCTGTCTCACAGAGGGAGAGAGAGAGAGAGAGAGAGAGAGAGAGAGAGAGAGAGAGAGAGAGAGAGAGAGAGAGGTGGAGTGGGGGGGAGTTTTAAGAATCTAGGGTAAATCCTAACCCAGATGGAATGTAGAACATGGACACAGGAGTGGTCCAACACTGTCCTCGGCAGATCAGGATGCATGGTCATCGAATGACTGAATTATACTTGCTTGTCAACAACAGTAACAGGAAGCAGATGTCCAAAGAACCTACCACAAAAAATGCTTCAAACACGTGTGAGAGACATCACCTCTGGCTTGGTTAATAAAGAAAACGTTTTTGTTGTTCAGCCATTCGTTACGAGAAATTTCAAACACACCAGAGAACAATGTAATGAACCCTTGTGCACCTAAGATTCCCATTAAATAATTATCAATCCTTAGCTGTTCTTGCTTCATGCACACATCCCACTTGTACCAGAGCTCTTTGAAGCAAATCCCAGACATAGCATGATTTCATCTGCACATGTTCCAACACGCATTCCTGACTGGTAAGACAGCTACATATGTGATCTCAAACCCATGACTCCCTAGGGGAAGGAATGCAGGAAGCAGGAGAGCCCAGAGGTGGAAAGGTAGGAAAAGATTTGAGGAAAGCCTGTGTGAAGCCTGGAACAGATGAAGAACGACAGTGAAGGTCTGAGCCGGAAATGAGGTTGAGGCTTCACACGCAGGGTCACAAACACCGACAAAATAAAAATTAAAAAAAGACCCATGACATCCAGACAGGAACTGAGGCTGAAGTCTAAAGTTCCGAACATGGTGGTCTATGGTTCACTGAAGAAACCACCTTTGCAAGGACCCTACAGCAAAGAGCAGTGGCTCAACACAGTCACCGCCACCGCCGCACTGAAGAGCACGACGCGTTCTCCTGTCACTCCACAGGGGAACTGAATGTGCTGGAACCCACAGAGACTGGCCAAGCATCTCTTCTCTGCCAGAACACCCTGGCCACACAGATCAGCTGACCAGAGTCCTATCCCAGGGTAAGAGGAGATTCTAACTCAGTCAGCTCCCTGCTGACTAAGGCAGAAGTTCTCCCAGCCTCCCTCGCCAAGGTCTGGCTGCTTGCAACGCCTGCCTGCTGAAAGATTCAGCAGCATGCCTGGGGTCATGAATAAAGTAGCAAGGTTTGAGCTGAGGACTCAGCTTCATGTTGGCATGTTATACATAATCCCCAGTGTGTGTGATTTATCCCAAATATGAACTGAAACCCTACTTCATGTCACCTTTCTTTTCAAATTTCTACACATAAATTCTGACTAAAATTGACATTGTATGCCCCAAAATAGAAGGCAGTGTGACTGATAAGAGAATGTCATGGAAATGGTGTTTACTCTCTCTCTCTCTCTCTCTCTCTCTCTCTCTCTCTCTCTCTCTCTCTCTCTCTCTCTCTCTCTTCCACTCCCCCTTTCGTCCTCTGCTCAGGGGGCTAAAGTGTGATTGATGGTTGAAATGGAACCCTGTACCCTGTCAAGCTCCTAAAGTCATCAAAGTTTCCTCTATCAGAATGAGACTCCAGTCAAGGATGCAGAGGCCTCAGTTGACCCCCCGTGGATAAGGAATGGCTTTGGGATGCTAAGTCACAGCTCTGTGGGGGAGCCTTGGAGATCACCCCAGAAGGAAGTAGAGCCCCATGGCTTTCTCAGCAGAAGGCTTTCTCCAGCCAGCTCTCCCCAGAACAAAAACAACCCTGTCAGAAACCATAAACAGTCAGGAAAACATGCAGCCAGACAAAGCGAGGCCATTCAGTGGTCTCAGCATGGTCTCCTCCACCCCTCAGGATCATTGACCCAACAACTCAGAGAATCTGTTGTAAAAATTGGCAGGAAGAAATCTCTGCAGAAGGAAAAAGGGAGGAAGGCATGTTCAAGCCCCAAGTATCATTCTTTCCTTTCATCTGGACCATTTGTGGCTGGATGTACCAGCACAGCAGGTAAGACATTTAAAAACCAACGTACACAAAGCAGGTATGGTAGTGCATGCCTTTAATCCCAGCACTCAAGAGGCAGAGGCAGGTGGATGTCTATGAGTTCCAAGCCAGCCTGGTCAACCTAGCTAGTTTCAGGTCAGCCAGGGCTGCAGAGTCAGGAATGTGACCTCTTGGGAAAACAAAATCAAAGGAACTTTCTCCCAGTCATTTTAAGAGCTGTAGGCAGAAAGGGAGTATTTCTGTCCTGAGCTATTCCAGGAGGCCAAAGAATAAGGGACTGCCTTTCATGTCACTTCAGAAAAGGACTTTTCAGGCTAGGCATGCAGCTCACGAACCCTAGGTTAGATCCCCAGAACTACCAGGAATAATACCACACAGTCGTGATGCCAGCACTAGAGAGACAGAGGCTGGGAGATTGGAAATCCAAAGTCATCCTTGACTAGCTTGGAGCAAGCTTGGAATACTTGAGACCTTTCACAACCCATCAACCAGCCAACCAATCAGCCAATAGGGCTTCCTTCCCAACTAGTCCAAAGGGGTGGGGAGTGTTTTAAATCCATCATCTCTTCCTCCTACTTCTCTAAGTGGCTCTTCCTTCTCTCCTCTGCAGGGGTTGACCTGACCTCTGTCCTGATCCTGCTTGCTCTCTCCTGTGCCGTGCATCCCATCCTAGCCCAGAAGTGCCTGACTTCAAGTGTCTCCTCTCTGCCGAATCTGAGTCTCTGGAGTCTTACCTAAGCTTCTCTGCTGGTTTCTTGCTGATGGCTCACCTTCCAGGGTTACACTTCTCCAATCTACTGTCATCTTTCTTGTCACACAGACAGAGTGACCCTTCATCCATCCACACTGGGGACCCCCTTTGCCTACCCTCATCTCTCAGTCCTCCTCACCTGTATCAGTTTATCTTGCTTCTCCTAGTCCAGCTCCAGTAACTCCACCTTCAAGCCCGCACCATGAGGACACCTTTCAACGTCTGCTCAAATAGTGCCCCTTCACTTATTCGATTCCTGCTCATTCTCCACATAACAGCTCCATGGTATAAGAGGTTTACTGCAGATAGGAGAGGAGTTAGAACAACCAGAGGCATCTGGAAGAGTCCAGAGCAGAGAGAGAAAGAAGTGGCCTTCAGGAACATGGCCAGCAGACTGCACATGGCTGGGCTATCTGCAACAGAAGGGTGAATAGCAGGAGATAGAGAATAGAGAAAGCATTGTGGAAACAGTGGAAGCAGGAACCTAGAGAATATCCAGGTTATAAGGAGGATGAGTAGCTGGGGGGAGGGAAGCCTGTGAACTGGAGGGAGTTTAGGGTAAGGGGAGGAGGTGAGAAGGGCTAGGATGCTAGCATGGCCTTTGAAATGTGTAACAGGTACTTGTGATACTGAGGGAGCCAGGAGGCCAGCATGAGCTTTGAGATGCTGATAAGCACCACAGGTCCCTTCTGACAGAGGTAGGGGAAATGACTCCCTTTGGTAGACTGGATCCTGCTTCACAAGTCCCCAGGAATGCTGGCTTTTATCTAACTGCTAGGAATCCTCTTATAGTCCAGGCTGAGCTCATTTCTGGATATTCCGACTGTCTTTTGGAGCTGGAGGAACTGGAATTTCCCTTGGACCTCATATCTCTCACCTCCCTCATCTTCATCACTCTCTTCTCTCCACCGCTGGGCCCTGACGTTTCCTCGACATCTAGCAATCTATTATATTGTTTTGAAGATATGGCTGCTGTGCACTAAGTTGGAAGCACCTTGAAGGTAAGAGGCTGTGGTGGTTTGAAAGAAAATGGCCCCCAAAGGGAGTGGCACTATTAGGAAGTGTGGCCTTGTTGGAAGAAGTGTGTCACTGTAGGAGCCAGCTTTGAGGTCCCTTTTGCTCCAACTTCCCTCAGTGGGACTATTAGTTGACTTCCTGTTGCCTCTGAGTGAAGATACAGGACTCTCAGCTTCAGTACCACAGCTACCTACATGTCACCATGCTCCCCGCCATGATGACAATGGACTGAACCTCTGAAATTGGCAAGCCATCCCAATTAAATGTTTTCTTTATAAGAGTTACCGTGGTCATGGTAATAAAAATCTAACAAAGACAGGGACCCAGTCTATTTTACTGTACAGTCACCAGAGCCTAATACAAATGAAATGTGCTTGCTGAATATGAAAGGGAGAAAGAAAAACAGAAAAGGAAAAGGGAAGCAGTTTAGAGAGCTGGAACAGGGAAAGGGGAAATGGGAGGGAGGAGAGGAAGGCAGGGGGTAAGTGAAGAGATTTCTCAGAAATGCCCTAAATTCTCCCTTTTTCTATTTCCTTTCTATCTAAATATTTTCCTTTCCTCAAATTTTAAGGATCTACTTTACAGATTCTTTTTTTTTATTTAATTTTATTTTATGTGTGC
Source organism: Peromyscus californicus insignis (assembly GCF_007827085.1). Classification (NCBI taxonomy): domain Eukaryota; kingdom Metazoa; phylum Chordata; class Mammalia; order Rodentia; family Cricetidae; genus Peromyscus; species Peromyscus californicus. The sequence continues at coordinate 12,219,051 of NW_026294551.1, forward strand.
AGGTGTTTGGCTTGAATATGAATCTGTGCACCACACACATATGGTGCCTACAGAGGCCCAAAGAGGGTAATTCCCTGAGACTGGAGTTACCAGTGGTCGTGAGGCACCATATGAGTGCTGGGAATCAAGCCCAGGTCCTCTGGGAAAACAACCAGTGCTCTCCACTGCGGAGTCCCCTCTCCAGCCGTCTCTTTACAGGTTCCTAAAGGGATAATAACAACTTATTTAGTGACCCTGGTTGGCACTGTCAACTTGACACAACCTAGAATTACCAGCAGACACATCTGGAAGAGACTGCCTTCAATGAGTTGATACTGGAAGACTCATCTTAACTGTGGTACAACCCTTCCCTCACCAGGGGATCCTGAACTACATGAAGGGAAAAAAGTGAGCAGAACACTGGCATGCACTCATTGTTCTCCGCTCCTCACTGTGGAGGATCTTTAACCACTTGCTTTCGGTTCTTATTGCCTTGACTTCCCTGCCATGATGGACCATTACCTTGAACCTAAACTGCCTTTGTCAGTGTGTTTGATTACAGCAACAGGAAAAGCTAGGCGCACCTTATAAAACAAAGGGAGATGCCCATCTGAATCAACTATAGACTATTAATAAAACATCATAAGAAAAACCACGAACTCATCTGAAGGAATTCTGCAAGTGAAGGGATTGGGAGTTAAAAAACTGGCTTAATGATGAAAAGGGAAATAAAATGGTAGCAAATCCAAATTTGTAGAACATGTTCTTAATGTAAAAATGTTCGGGGACTGGCTACTTTGCTGCCTGGAGGTTGGCAAACAAAAGCAGAGTGAAGTCCAACTTCTCCCTGGCATGGACACAGGCATTCATGCTCAGTGTTGCACACCAGCAAAGGAGCGCAGAACCAACACAGAGTTGTTAAAATAAGTGTGCCAGCCTCTACAGGGTTTTGCTTAAAGTGTTTCAAAAGGTCAGGGAATAAGGTAGAAATAAGGTAGGTTCTGGTAACTTCTGAAAGAAGAGGGATTTTTTTATGTATTTATTCACAGGCTTATTTATATTTTCCTATGTGAATAAGAGTTTGTGTGTGTGTGTGTGTGTGTGTGTGTGTGTGTGTGTGTGTGTGTGTGTGTGTGTATACGCACACGCAAGTGTCTTTGGAGACCAGAAGAAGGTATCAGATCCCCTGGAGCTGGAGTTACAGGCAGTTGTGGGTCACCTGCCCTCAGTGATAGGAACTGAACTCAGGCCCTCTGAAAGAGCAGCAAGTGCTCTTTCTTAACCACTGAGTCATCTCTCCAGTCCTGCAAGAAGTGTTTTAGAGAAGTGTAGAGGAGCCAGGTTCCAGATATTAAGATGTAAGTGGACAGAAAGAAAATCCAGAACAGCAAAGACACATGATGAACTTGACCCAAAAGCGACACACACAAAAATAGACTTTCTATCTAGTAATGGACAAAATGTGAAGAAAAACTCCTTTTCCTTTTCCCCCCCAACCCAGAGATGCTACATTTTCTAAAAGGCAGTTGGCAAAGGGAATCGCAGTAAGTGGAAATGAAAGCCAGGTGAGAATTGGGGGCCAACAGTGGGACAAAGATGCTACTAAGAGCAACACAGAGCCAGCCGAGGTGGACGAGCATCCTCGGCCTCAGCACAGGCAACACTCGTTTTCAGCTAGGGCTTCTTTATTCTAAAGCTTTAGAGGAAATAACAGACAACTCAAGCTAAGATCTGCCCTGGAACACAGTTCTTAAAACCTCAAAGTAAGGCCAGACGTGGTAGCGCACGCCTTTGGTCCCAGCACTTGGGAGACAGAGGCAGACAGAGCTTTGTGTGTTCAAGGTCAGTCTGGTCTAGTTGATGAGCTCCAGGCCAGCCAGAGCTACATAGTGAGACCCTATCCCAAATAAATAGATAGATAGATTGGTAGGTAGGTAGGCAGGCAGACAGACAGACAGACAGACAGAAAGACAGACAGACAGAGTAAGCCTCAGGGTGCTATCGGTCTCCAGAGTATGTATTTATTTTAAATGCAGAAGCTTGCTTCTCTGTCTCTCTGTCTCTCTCTCTCTCTCTCTCTCTCTCTCTCTCTCTCTCTCTCTCTCTCCCCATAAGACATTGATTTAACAGGTCTAGGATAGTCATTGGTCATTGTGAATGTAAATTTTGTCTATATATTTTTATTACATTTATTCATACTTGTGTATGCATGTGTGGGCAGGTACATGCAACAGGTCACATGTATAGATCAGAGGATAACATACGCGAGCCAGTTCCCTCCTTGTACCTTTTGAAACACAAAGACTGAATTCGGGTCATCAGACTTGGCAACAAGCACTTTTACCCAGTGAGTCATCTCACTGGCCTTAAATACACCTTTTTTTTAAGGTAGGGGTGTGCTGATATTGTGTTCCCCAATATATTGTGCACCCTAATAAACTTATCTGGGGTCAGAGAACAGAATAGCCACTAGATAGACATAGAGGCCAGAAAATGGTGGCACACACACACACACACACACATACACACACACACACACACACACACACACACACACACACACACACACACACACACCTTTAATCCTAGCATTCCAGAGGCAGAGATCCATCTGGATCTCTGTGAGTTCAAGACCACACTGGAAACAGCCAGACATGGTGACACACGCCTTTAATCCCAGCACTTGAGATCTCATGTATTGCTTGGGAAAGACACACGCCTTTAATCCCAGGAAGTGATGGCAGGAAGCACAAAGGTATATTAAGGCATGTGGACCAGGAACTAGAAGCCCTTTAAGCTTTTAGGCTTTCAGCAGCGGTTCAGCTGAGATCCATTCAAACGAGGACTCAAACTTTCAGTCTGAAGATTCATGGAAACAGAATCCAATAAGGAGTTGTCGGGGTGAGGTTAGCTGTGGCTTGTTCTACTTTTCAGAATTCACCCCAATACCTAGCTCCAGGTTTGTTTTTATTAATAAGACCTTTTAAGATCGTGTTACATAGGAGGACTGGAGACATAGCTCCATGGTTAAGGATTACACTTGTGGGCTGGAGAGATGACTCAGAGGTAAAGAGCACTTGCTGCTCTTCCAGGCAACCTGAGTTCAATTCCCAGCAACCACATGGTGACTCACAACCATCTATAATGAGATCTGGTGCCCTCTTCTGGCATCAGATGTAAATGCAGGCAGAACACTGCATACATAATAAATAAAATCTTAAAAAAAAAAAAAAATTGCTCTTGCAGTGGACCCTAGCTCAGTTCCAGGCATCCACATGGTGGTTCACAAGTTCCTATAACTCCAGCTGCAGGGGATCCAAAGCACCCCTCTCCTAGCCTGTGTGGGCATCTGCATGCATGTATGTATGTATATTCATGCATAGACATAAATATACACACATAAGTCATTAAAAAGTAAATCTTAAAGAAAGAAAATAAATAACTATTGTCAGACTTACTGTAGTGGTTAATTTTGTGCATTCATATTTTGCCTGCATGCATGTCTGTATGAAGGTGTCCAATCCCCCTTGCAACTAGAGTTAAAGGCAGCTATGAGCTGCCATGTGGGTGCTGGGAATTGAACCCAGGTCCTCTGGAAGAGCAGCCAGTGCTCTTAGCCACTGAGCCATCTCTCCAACCCCTGTAGTGATTAATTTTGATTGTCAACTTGACGGGATTAGTAATTTCCCAGGGTAGAGCTGGCACATTACCTGGTTGATCCTGCCATTAGCATATGCTTATCTCAAAGATTAAACGATGCATGTCAAAATATACCCAACTAGCTCAGTTGGTAGAACATGAGACTCTTAATCTCAGGGTCATGGGTTCGTGCCCTACATTGGGTGTCACACATTGGGGGAAGTTTCTGTGTCTGGCTAGCAACTCCCAAATACCCAGCAGATGCTTCCCAAATAATTGATTTGGAGGCTTAATATTACTTATAAATGCTCAGCCAGTAGCTCAGGTTTATTACTAACTAGCTCTTATACTTAAATTAACCCACAATTCTTATCTATGTTTAGCCACCTGGCTTGGTACCCTTTCTCAGTCCAACATTCTCATCTTGCTTCCTCTGCATATGGTTGGCAACTCCTGGCTCCACCCTTCCTTTTCTCAGAATTCTCCTGGTCTGCTCGCCCCGCCTATACTTCCTGCCTGGCTACTGGCTGATCAGCATTTTATTAAATCAATTCAAGTGACAAATCTTTACAGTGTACAATATTATTATCCCACAGCAGGTCAGTGCTAGGTCACTTGTCTGGCATTCTTAAATTATAGGTTAAATTCAATCCCCAGTACCTTCAGGGTAAAAAAAAAAAAAAAAAAAAAAAAAAAAAAAAAAAAAAAAAAGGCAAGCAAGCAAAAGAAGGGAGAAGAGTGAGGGAGAAGAAAGAAAGGAAATAAAGAAAGAAAGAAAAAGAGAGGAAAGAAAGAAAGGAAGGAAGGAGAAATGCATGTTCAGGATAAAACTGGGCATGGTGCAGGGCGGTGGTGGTGCATGCCTTTAATCCCAGCACTCAGGAAGCAGAGTCAGGCAGATCTCTGTGAGTTCGAGGCCAGCCTGGTCTACAGAGTGAGATCGAGGACAGGCACCAAAACTACACAGAGAAACCCTGTCTTGAAAAACCAAAAAAAAAAAAAAAAAAAAAAAAAAAAAGGGCTTGGTACTGTATGACTGCAATCCCAGGGCTCTGGAAGGTGAGGCAAGAGAATCAAAAAATTCAAGGTCATAAGAGAAAAGAAAAAGAGGAGGAGGGAAGATAAGGGAATCAGGTGAGGAGAGGAGAAGGGAGGGGGAGGGGAGAAGAGAAGAGAGATGGAGAGGAAAGATATAGAGAATAAGTGAGGTATACCTGTGAATATGTCAGTGGGAAAGTGTCTAGAGAGGATTAACTCAGGGGAAAGAGACACCCAGAATGTGAACAGTATCATCCTATAGACTATAGATCTAAAACTGAATGAAAAGTAGAAAAGGAAAAGGCCAGCTAAGTGACAAAGTGACAGCATTCATCTCTCTGCTCCCTGACCGGGGATGCAGCTTGACCAGCTGCCTCATACTCCTGCTGTTAAGCCTTCTCTATCATGATGGATCTCCCTCAGCTCCCATAAGTTCTTCCTCAGGTATTTGGTCACAGCAACTGCAGAAGTAACTAACACACTCCTGAACAAGAAACTGGGCTTTGGCCAGACTTGTGCACTCAGCAAGTCCTAGGTGACTCTGAGGCAGCTTGGTGTGCCAGAACCCCTGGGTAAGGCACCAATTGTCTGACTTCCCAAGGTTATATATTAACTTATATTAATACTTATATAGATGTGGATCATTTCTCTCTGATAGCAAAAAATATCCCCAATAATCACTGCCTCGGGAGCCCTGATGGGTTTTAACCAGCCTTGCATCTAACCTGTCGCTCTTAAACCAATTTTCTTTCCTCCACAGCTAATTTCTTACTGTATTCAATGTATTAGTTACTTTTCTCCTTGCCGTGACAAAAAAGGCTAAAAGAAGGAAGGCTTTGTTTTGTCTCACAGTTTGAGGGTGCAGTCATTCATGGCAGGGAAGTCACAATGGTAGGAGAATACAGCAGCTGGTCACATGATATCTGCAGTCAGGAAGCAGAGGGAGATGAATGCTGGTGCTCAGCTCGCTTTCTCCTTTTTATCAGGTCTGGGACCCCAGCTCACATTCAGGGTGGGTCTTCACTTCTCATCTAAGCCTTTCTGGGAATGTCTCATAGACATAGAGGTTGTGTGTCTCTTGGGTTGACTATAGACTCCATTAAACTGACAATCAATATTATCCATCACATTCAGTTACCTTGTTTACAAATTAGATTCTGAAGCAAAAACTTGTAAGCAGAAGTTTCTGTACCGCCCCCCAGTTCCGAAATAACTGACACAGAGGTTTAATATTAATTATAAATGCTTGGTCAATAGCTCAGGCTTATTACTAACTAGCTCTTACAAATTATATTAACCCATTTCTTTATTAACCAATGAGAGTAATATATATTCACAGTGAACAGAAGGACTATTTCACAGCAAAAACTGTTGGCTCTCTCATTCAATTTGCTAACAAAATCAGGTTGGGGATGGAGAGATGGCTCAGTGGTTAAGAGCACATACTGCTCTTACAGAGAGTACCCTAGTTTGGTTCCCAGCACCCACAATGGGCAGTTCACAACTGCCTGCAACCCAGCTCCAAGAGTTCTGACACCTATTCTGTATTGTTCAGGTACATTCACTCACATATACAGACCTATACATAAACACATATGCATGTAATTTTTTAAATTAAAAACTGCTTTTGATCACAGTTTGAAGTCAGGGATGGTGGCATATACCTTTAACCCCAGAACTCCCAGAAGTTGAGGCAGGTAAATCTCTGTGAGTTCAGCTAGGTTACTATAGTGAGTTCCAGGCCAGTTAGAAATATATAGAGAGACCCTGTCTCAAACAAAACAAAACACAGTTTTAGCCATGGCATGGGAAGGGATGTTGGCATCCCCCCTCCCCAGATTCAGAAGATGAAATATGCTTAGTTCATGCTGGTGCCATATCCTAGTATACACCCCTTGTGTTCCTCATGAACTTTATATCTTCTCAGGGTCAAGGGTGTGTGTTCTAGTTTGCTTTCTGTTGCTGTGAAAAAACAAACAAACAAAACAAAAAAAATCATGTATCTAAAGCAATTCAGGGGAGAAAAAAATTATTTGGCATATAGGTTCCAGTTCATCATAGAGGAAAAGCCAGGGCAAGTCCTTAAGGCAGGAATTTGGAGGCAGGAACTGAGACAGAAGCCTCAGAAGAATGCTGCCTGCTGACCTCTAGCTTGCTCTTTGTAGCTTGCTCAGCTACCTTTTTTAAAGGACCCAGGACCATTTGCCCATGAGTGGCACTACCCACAATGAGCTGGGCATCAAGATAATGCCCCACAGGCTTGCCCACTAGCCAGTCTGTTAGAGGCAATTCCTCAATCCAGATTCCCTCTGCCCAAGTAACTCTACTTGGTGTCAAATTGACAAAACCTAACCAGCACACTATGCAACAGAAGTCAAATGTGACCCACGAAGTCTAAAGCATTTATAATGTGATCTTTTGCAGGAAAAGCTTATTAATCCCTATGCAACCCACTGCAAGCAAAGGGTTGAACACCCAGAACAAAAGGCAAACATTTTGGCTGCAGGTTTGAAACCTGAGGAAGGTTTTGCTGCGTACTCTTGGGAAAGACATTCCTTCCTGGCTTAAAGAAATAATACCAAAAACCAGAAGAGAAGAACCTCACTTTTCTTCCTGCTCTGTGTTGTGACAATGTGATGTCATGATATACAGGGCTACAGTAGCATCCTGTGGTAAGAAAGAAAAGCCAAGGGAATCAAGAAACCCAGGGACACCATACAGAGCCAGGGACACCATACAGAGCCAGGGCATAGCTGAACAACTAAACTAGCCAGAATTGTGATGGTCCAGTTATCTTCATGAGAAAAGTACTAAAAAATGATCAGTGTAACTATTTCTGTCAATATCCAGTTGCATGCACTAGACAGAATCCTAAGGGATGGAGGAGGAGAGAGATGACTCAGCAGTTGAGAGCATTTCCTGTTCTTGCAGAGGTTCCATTTCCAGAACCAACATGGCAGCCCACGAACATCTGTAACTCCAAACTCCAGGGAATCTGATGCCCTCTTCTGACCTCCAAGGGCACTGCATACACATGATGCAGATACACATGCAGGCAAACACTCATACACATAAAATAAAGTGAAAATTAAATCTTTAAACAAGAAAGCAAAGATTATAAAGTCTATCCATCGTCCCTTACCAAAGAACCTTCACAGCTTTAGCATAATGGAAGCTGAGGAGACAAAATGGCTTGGTTCCAATTGGAAAGTTCGTCACAACACTGCATCTACCCAGTCCCACTGCACATACACCAAATAACACCCATGACTAAACCTTGGTTAAGGAAAAAAGCACTAGGTGTTTGAAATGGGGCCTATTAAATGCTTGAGTGATCTGGTGCCATAGGCTGAAACCTCACACTTCTTTTGTTTTTCAGGCAGAGTCCCATGTTGCTCAGGCTGGCCTTAGACTCACTGTTCAACCAAGATAATCTTGAACTTCTAGGCCTCCTACCTCTATTTCCCAACTTCTAGGGCTACAGGCATGTGCCACCACACCAGTTTAGGGGCTTTTTGTTTGGGGGACTTTGTAGATGGTGGTTGTGTTTTTAATATGGTCTAGAGATAAGCAAGCTTTATACCAACTGAGGTATATCCAGCCCTTGCATATAATATGAAAAGGATACTGTGTTCAGCAATATTCCAGTGAGGATCCCTGTAAAAATATCCAACTCACAAAATGCAATACTTCTCTCCATATATTCAAATTAATTTCAATTTATTTTATAAATTAATTAAAATTTATTTTTATAAATGTTCCCTTGAATTTACTTCTTGCCTTGAAGAGAAATCTCCCTTCAGCTTCTTAGCTCTATGCTTAGGAAAGCTCATGAGATGGATATGCAGCCACGACAGTATAAGGCCCCTCTCTCTGCACGGGAACATCTGTCCCCATCATTTCCTCTGGTACAGTTGGCTTCTGTGAGTAATAAATTAATCACCGGAACCTGGATGCTTTCACCAGCCTCAAAGGCTGTCATACACAGGCTTGGTGATGGAAAAAGTGCTTCTGGCTAGAAACACAGAAATATCAGCCATGTCACAAAAGCTTCCTGGTATTTCTTTTATTGCCTCTACAGGACCACAAAAAAAAAAAAAAAAAAAAAAAAAAGAGTTTCAATTTTGTCTCTAGGAAATAAGAATGCCTGAACACAGACAGCCCTTAAAACTGTAAGTATCCCGTTTTCATTTTTAAAACTGTGGGGCCCTAACCTTTACCTACACAGAATTTACTTCAAGAGCTAAAGGAAGTGTTAAAGATGTCTTTTTGTCTTCTTTAAATCCCAGGAAGTGACTATCAACCTTGGCTACACCGAGAACCCCTCCCCCTCCTCACCAGGGAGCTTTATAAAAACATAATGATGCCTGGGCCAGTCCCTAGAGCTCTGATTAATAGTTGCACATGGGTCTGGGTATTCTGAGGTCTAAAATTTCCCCCAGGAGATTCTAATACACAGTCAAGGCAGAGAACTGACCCAAGGTCAAAGGCAAATAGAAGAAAATGTGACTAAGAGCTACACCCAAGAGAAAAATAACTAATTGTATTTATATAAAGAGGTAAGAGACGGGGGCTGGAGAGATGCCTCAGCGGTTACGAGCACTAGCCATTCTTCCAGAGGTCCTGAGTTGAATTCCCAGCAACTACGTGGTGCCTCACAACCATCCATAATGAGATCTGGCATACATGCAGACAGAACATTGTATACATAATAAACAAATAAATCTTTAAAAAAAAAAAAAGAGGTAAGAGAGAGGGTTAGGAAAGGTTCTTCCTACTAACACTCCCAAAACTAATAGGAAATCAATTATCATCAATCAATAAGCAATTCAAATGTATAACTATATACCTAGAAATGCACATGTAGAGGCTGGAGTAATGGCTCAGTGGTTAAGTGCACTGGCTGATCTTGCAAAGGACCCAGGTTCAATTCCTAGCACCTACAGGCTAGCTCAAAACCATCTGTAACTCCAATTCCAGGAGATCCAGCACCCTCTTCTGGCCTCTGTGAGCACGAGGAATGCATGTGGTACACATACATACATGCAGGTAAAATGCTTATATGTATTAAACAAATAATAAATCATTTTTAAATGTACATATTGTCTTAGGGTTACTATTGCTGTGGTGAAACACCATGACCAAACCAACTGGGGAAGGAAGGGTTTATTTGGTTTATGCTTCCACCTCAGTGTTCATCACTGAAGGAAGTCAGGACAGGAACTCAAACAAGAACCTGGAGTCAGGAGCTGATGCAGAGGCCAAGGAGGAATTAGCTTACTGGCTTGCTCTCCCATGGCTTCCTCAGCCTGCTTTCTTAAGACCACCCAGGACCATCAGCCCAGGGGTGTCTTAACCCACATCAATCTTTAGTTAAGAAAATGCCCTACAGGCTTGCCTACAGCCAGATCTTAAGGAGGCATTTTCTCAGCTGAGGCTCCCTCCTGTCCTACGGCTCTAGCTTGTGTCAAGTTGACATAAAACCAGCCAGCACACAAGCATAGGCATTTCAGATCAGTTAAGAAAGGTATTACATGGACAGAAGAGACAGGGAGTGACGTGCTGGACTCCTTCACTATAAACCTTACCTCTGGATTTCCATCCCTGTCTGCACGCCTCCCACAAACATCAGTGTTTACCAATTTCTCATGACTTTGGTCTAGGGTTAGTCAAGTACCCTTGAGAGACAAATCTAGCCCACCATTTCTTTTGCTAAGTAAAGATTTATTGGAATAAAACACTCAAATGTAATTGCAGGTCATCTGCCTGCTTTCACGCTACTGCATAGGAAGTGCGACCCAGACCCTCTGGCCTACCAACCCTGCAGCATTTCCTATGCAGCCCTATAGACAAAAGGTTTGCAGATCATCGCCCTAGTCTGAAATGTAGTTCCTGGTCAAGCAATCACTGCACTGTCCTTTCAGTGTCCATCCCAGACATCTACACCTTCACCTCTGCCCAACACCTACCCTTCACCCTCTCAGTCTCAGCAATAGCACTGCCAGGGTCTCAAGGAGTCCTGGGACATTTCATGGACATTTTGTGCCTCTGGCTGAATCAGACTATCACTCTGAAATAACCAACTTGCAGTGAAATGAAGGGCAGCGTAAAGCACAAATGTCAATCAAACAACATATGCATTTTGCACGGTGCTTCTCCAGGAACGAAATCCCAGGTCCCACTTCACCTATCCATCTTCACTGTTTGCATCATCACCCCGCTAACGCCTTTGCATGTTGTCTGTGTTTACTCATTGGGGGCTGCAGACTGAACTGGGAGCTCAGTGTCTGCGAAGCACTCACTTGACACTGACCAAGACCTCAGTGCCCAAAGTGCCTTAAATTTACCCTTTTTCTTCTACTTCTTGAAAAACCCAGCCCTCCAGTAGGAGGGAGGACGCTTATTCACAGAGCAACCCTCCTTCCTGTTTGTTTGTTTTCATCCACTTCCAAAGCACCAGTTTTTAATTTCACCAAAAGGTTATTTTATGGCACTCAGTGGGGACATTCAGACTTCTTAAAAGTTCTTTGACAGTGCATGGGTATAAAGCACTCTAGTCCTCTTCATCCCATCACCCTCTCTCACTCCCTAAACCCTTTCTCCTTCTTCTCAACAATCCCTCCCAGTTTCCTATCTTTATTTTTACTTATCTTTTATTTCTTGGGTTGGGTTCGTTGTTGTTTGTTTGTCTGTGACCCACTGAGTTTAATTTGGGTTGTTGGCATGAGCATGGACGGGGAGTTATTTGTAGGAGTGTGGGCAACTTACCAATGGCTGGACCACAGAGGAAAATGACTTCCCTTCCCCCAAGAACTGTTAACTAATAGAAACGAAACTCCCCTGTCATGTCTCCAGACATTGCCTAATATACCCTGGGGGCAACCGTGTACTCTCATTTGAGAGCCCCTGCAATATGGAAACTAGTCTAAACACTGACTCTGCCTTCCCCGAGTTACACCATCCCAACCTCCTCAATCCCCACCACTGTCCCAGTGCTCAGGCCTGAGCTGCAGCAGAGATTATCAGACTAATCCACTCCCAAGCAGTCTCTTTGCAGAGGCCATGGAGGAGTGTAGCTGGCTTGCTCTCCCATGGCTTCCTCAGCCTACTTTCTTATAGCCCCATGCCAAGGCTCTCACATATCCGCCAAACTCACGCCTCCTCCACTCATAACAGATGTGGGGATAACTCTCTCCCCACGGATAGCCTTTAACCTGACCCCTTTCTCCTCCAGGAACCCTGTAGGAGAGAGATGTTGCACCATCCTTCCATGATCCCTCCCCAACAAGGGCAGTCTGTGTGCGGTACCCAACTTTATATCTCTGGATGGGGCTCGGATGGGCTATGGAGCTTTCTGGAGGGGTTTGTCACTGCTGTATCATCATTCAACCCCTCTTCCTGCCCCACACTGCTTCCTCAGCTGCCCTGCAGAGTCTAGTTCAAAACACTCTTGGGCTAAACCTCCTGCCAGTAGATCTCCCTCACTGGAGTCTGTTTTCTGAAGAACAGAGCCCAGAACACAGAGGTGGCTTTCTTATTTGCAAACCTGACCATGTCGCTTCCTTTCCAACCCTTCTGTGCTCTCTGCCCATCACCTACAGGAGGGGCCCTAGGGATAGCATTTCAGGCTGTGCTAGCCATGCATGCCTCCCCTTTGGGGGAGGAGGCGAGAAGGCCTTGAATCTGCTGACAGCCATGATATAAATATTTTCTCCATTGTACATTCAAGCTGCCAATGGTTTAACTACCAGCTTACAAAATTACTGGCTGTTTAATAACTGCCTCCCAAGAAGCAGCCATGAGCCAGCACCAGCATGCCACTGACAGCCCGCTGCCACTGTTCTCCTCACTTCAGCCAGGACAGAGCCTTGTTCTCAGACGCCAGCCTGGTTTGAGAGTCTCTGCCCTTACTGTTGCTCCTTTCTTTGTCTTTCACGGGCTTCCTTTCCCAGTCTGACTCATGCAGACCTACTCAATGCCTTGGATTCAGTTCAAATGCAGCTCTGAATTTCAGGATTCACCTCCACCCATCCCATTTCCCTGAAAGGTTAAATGAAGCCCTCTTCCCTCTATGCCAGCTGTTCTTAACCTATGGGTCACGACCCCTTTGGCAAACCTCTATCTCCAAAATTATTTACGCTCGCAACAGTAGCAAAATTACAGTTATGAAGTAGCAACGAAAATAATTTTATGGTTGAGGGTCACCGCAACATGAGGAACTGTATTAAAGGGTCACAGCATTAAGAGGGTTTCGAACTGCTGTTCTATGCCCACATGTGTCTACATTTTCCAGTATTGCGTTCCTAGTGCATGTTAATGAAATTCTGTTGTCTTGACCATAAGTACTCTTGTTTCTCTAGTAGTGTCTGCCACAGATTTTGTTGTTTTAAACACATCTGTGAGGGGCTGGAGAGATGGGCCAGTGGTTATGAGCGCCAGCTCCTCTTCCAGAAAGCTCAGTTTAGGTTCCTAGCACCCACATGGCAGCTAACCATCATTTGTAATTCCAGTCTCAGGAGAGATGACTCAGTTATTAAAGTGCTTACCACACAAGCAAGAGGACCAGAGTTCAAGTCCGCAGAGCCCATGTAAATGCTGAGTGGGCTTGGCAGTTTACCTGCAATTCTAGTCTTAGAAAGTGGGATCCCCAGAGCAAGATGGCTTGATAGACTAGCCCTATTTGTGATCTTTGGGTTTGATTTAGAGACCTTGGCTCAAAAAATACACTGGAAGAGCAGCTGAAAAAGATTCCCAACATCAACCTCAGGCCTCTTCGTGCACATGCAGATATATGCACCATCTCATGCACATGTTCCCGCTTGACTGAACATGTGTGCACACCATACATATACACATAGCAGAAGGAAGGAAGGAAGGAAGGAAGGAAGGAAGGAAGGAAGGAAGGAAGGAAGGAAGGACAGGGAAGGGAAAGAAAGAAAGAAAGAGAGAGAGAGAGAGAGAGAGAGAGAGAGAGAGAAAGAAAGAAAGAAAGAAAGAAAGAAAGAAAGAAAGAAAGAAAGAAAGAAAGAAAGAAAGAAAGAAAGAAAGCCAGCCAAAAAAAGAGTGAAACCTGGAGAGATGGTTCAACAGACGTGTATGGTAAGAACTGCTTACCACACAAGAGTGATGACTGGAGTTTAGACTACCGTTACCCACATAAAAGTGGGGGAACACAGAAGCCCACCAATAAACCCAGCACTTGGAGATAGAGATGGGAATCCTGGGGCAAACTGGCTAGCTGGATAAGCTGAATCGATGAGCTGCAGGCTAGCAAGGGACTATGCCTCAGGAAAGTGGAGATAAATGGAGGGAGATGCTTGATATCACCTTTCTGCCTCCACCCACACATTCACACAGGTGACATATACCTGTACACATGTTCACTATGCACCTACATATGCACCTACACACACACACACACACGCACGCACGCACGCACGCATGCACGCACGCGCACGCACGCACACACACACACAAATATTTGGTGACCTTGCAATACTGTCACAGAGTACAGAATTTTTATACATATCCAAGGAAAGATTTGATTGCTCTGAATTTGAATACTAGGCTTAAGCTCCCATGCTCTGCTTCCAGAATGCTGCACAGAAGCAAACATGATGGCTGAGGCAGACCAGGTTCTCTAAGGCTTTATCGCACACCCAAAGGCCCCTCACGGCGAGAGAAAAGCAGTTACAGAAACGAGAGCAGTTTCTGCAGCCACGAGAGGGGCCCAGCTTCACCCGCTTCTTAGCTCCCAGACAGGCATTCTGGAAAGCAACCTTTTTAAATGCTATTGGCTCCAAGTCCAGCCATTAACTTACCAGGCTTCAACTGCAAGCCAAATGACCACAATGGGTACCTCCTACTTGGAAATTCCTGCATCTTTAAAATCAGTTCAGATACAGCATGTGCCAGTCAGAGGCATCCGGGAAATGCTAACCAGACTCGCTTTTCATTCACAAACAAAAATGTACAGGGCAGGAAGAAACAAAAAAGGGTAACAAGGGGTGTATTTGGTCAAAGTGCATGACATAATTCAACGAAAACGTCTTAATGGCACCTAGTACGGGGGTTTGAATGAGAAATGTCCCCCATAGGCTCATGTAGTTGAACCTATGGTCCCTCACTGGTGCACTTTTTCAGAGGTTATAGGGAGGAGTGACCTTGCTGAAGGAAGTGCATCACTGGCAGGCAGGCTCCCAGAGTCCACAGCCTCGCCCCATTTCCGGCTGATCCTCTGCTTTGTGTTTGCTGTTGAAGGTGTGAGCTCTAAGCTTCCTGCTCCTGCCACCGTGCCTGCCTCTTGCTGCCCTGCCTCCCTGCCGTGACGAACTCTTACCCTCTGGAACCATAAGCCAGAATAATAAACTCTTTCTTCTACTGGCGTTCTATCACAGCAACAGGGAAGTAACTAATTCCTACCAGTATGTATAGCTCAGCCAGGGTTACTATTGCTGTGATGAAACACCACGGCCAACATCAACTTAGAGAGGAAAAGCGTTACTTCACTCACAGTTCCACATCACTGTTCATCATCAAAAGCAGTGAGGGCAGGACCTCAAACAGGGCTGGAACCTGGAGGCATGAACTGATGCAGAGGGCATGGAGGGTTCCTGCTTATTGGCTGGCTTACTATGGCTTGCTCAATCTGCCTTCTTATAGAACCTGGAACCACCAGCCCAGGGATAGCACCACCCACAGTGAGGTGGGCCCTCCACCATCAATCACTAATTAAGAAAATGCCCTACAGCTGGATCTTATGGAGACATTTTCTCAAATGAGATCCCCCTCTTTCAGATAACTCTAGCTTGTGTCAAGTTGACGTAAAACTAGCCAGCACAATGTACAATGAATATACACTAATAAAACTTAAAATGTGCCCCCGGAAAACCTTCATAAAGAAAAATAACAGTGATTCCCTATGCAACATCTGCTTGCTGAATAACAACTTGTCCCTAGAGACTGCTCATATATAAATAATAGACACATGGTATATTCTACATAATGCATATCATATAACATATATTGTTCATATTAATTCTATTTTCTGAGTCCTAGTATTAGCTCCTATTTAAGAGCAGTTATTAAGGTACACAGCTAGTAGGTATGAAGGGTAGCCTGGCCCCAAATCCCATGCCCTGGATAGCACTAACAGAAAGAGAAAAGCAGGTTTCTGTATAACTTTTAGGCACTGCCACCAAAGGATTGATGTCCTTTTCAAAGACTATATCCTAGGAGCACTGGCCTCTGCCCGTCACCTTGACCTAACACGAAGGACTGATAACAGCAACATCTAAGCCCCACCAGCCCTACAAGACTTTCTAGGCCCTCAGTTGTCAAGGGAGTCTTTCTTTTAGCAACATCAGTGTGGGGGGAAGCCAGAATTCTGGGGACAGAATGAGGCAACGTAGAAAAAGAAGGACCCATGCCTCTAGCAATGTAAACAAGTCCTCTGTGCCACGGTGTAAAGAGTCCAGATGAACGCAAGCACCCAGAGGACATCCGGCAGCCCTGCATACCATCAGCTGGCCCCACAAGACAGGAGCCTCTCATTTCCTGAAGATAGCTACAAACTTCACTTGTAGAGATCCAGAGTGGAGCTCTAGCTGAGACGAAGGTGTGGAAAAGAAATACTGGGGAAGACAAAGAGCAGTTGAGAGCAGGGCCAGGGTGGGCCTGGCAGCCATTCTGACTGGAACAAGGAGATCTGAGGGGACACAGACACCTAAGCCCAGGCTGGGAACAGGAAGGCCCGCCCCTCATCAATCCCTAGCATGGTCTCTTGGGCACTGTAGACCAGCAAAATAATAGGATTTCTTGAGCCAGGAAGTTGGCTCAGAGGTTAAAGAACTTCTTGTGCAAGCATGAAGTCTCTAGCTCAGATTTCCAGCCCAATAAAGGCTAGAAGGTCCTGGTGGCCCGCCTGTAATTCCAGCCTTGGAAGAAAGAGAAAAGCTGATTAACTAGGAGTATAGGCATGTTCTGGGTTTGATTGAGAGACCCTGCCTCAATGAATAAAATGGGATTTCCAGAGCCCAATAAATGCTAGAAGGTCCTGGTGGCCCGCCTGTAATTCCAGCCTTGGAAGAGAAAGAAAAGCTAATTAACTAGCAGTATAGGCATGTTCTGGGTCTGATTGAGAGACCCTGCCTCAATGAATAAAATGGGAGAGCCATCCAGGGTGATTCCTGACATCAACCTCAGGCTTCCGTATGCACATACATATGCATACACATGAAGCATGCACATATATGTACATGCACACCACACACCTATGAACAAAAATGCTATTTCTGAATAAGCTGAATTACCTGACAAGAACAATAAATATCTTTTAGAAAGAATATAATGAAAAGCAAATTGCTCAAACAAAGCTTTGGAATTTAGAGAGCTAAATCTGAATTTATAAACCATTCTATTAGAGTGTTTCCCTACAGCCTGAGATAATAGAACCATTGCTTGATTTAATGGGAGAGTATGGAGAATAGGGACTAGAAATTGGAGACAGCAAGGTACCTGAGAGCTACAGTGCTGCAGCCCTGAGGACAGCTACAGTGCTGCAGCCCTGAGGACAGCTAGTGAAGACTCCTTTCACTCCCTGTGTCCCTTCCTAAGCGTCACCTGTCCCCTCTGTCCGCTGTGCTCCAGATGCAGCCTCTCAATATGGAGTTGAAGCAGGCTGGCCAGCCAAGTGACCTCAACCATCTGGTAGTTCTTTATTTCTTGGCTTCGACACAGGCTCCACTTCAGCAAACCTCCTTCGTCTGGGAGCCCTGTGTTGTGTGTTCCAGCTCCTGCTTGCTCCTGCTGTGCTGGTATTAACAGCCTTCTCCTTTAGTCCTCCATGGCTCACCCTTCAGGAAGTTCCCCAGGGCCCCAAGCAAACCCACTGCTTTAATTCATCCTCCATGAATCCCTTCCCTCTTCTGGCACCTACCCCTTCATTAGACTGCCTTCCACCATAGTTCCCCAAATCTACCTTTATGTATGATTCCTTTCTACACAGAAACAAAGATCACAGTAAAGTAGAAGTTGTATGTATCACCCACATCATCACACCTGTTACAAGTATCAAGTTAATGAGTGCTACAGAGAATTACACTAATTAAATCTCTCAAAAGGAAATGTCAGCAGGGCGTCAGTGGCGCACGCCTTTAATCCCAGCACTCGGGAGGCAGAGCCAGGTGGATCTCTTGAGTTCAAGGCCAGCCTGATCTACAGAGCAAGATCCAGGACAAGCACCAAAGCTACACAGAGAAACCCTGTCTCAGGGACAAAAAAAAAAAATGTCATTGGGAAGTCCACCAATTGTGTTTTTGAAGCACCCATTCCCCCACTAAACACCAAATTCTGTAATTGTAGCAAGGTGGGGAGGATTCAAATGTGTGTTGGTGTCTGTGGGGAAAGGGGCAAATACTAAAATGATGAACAGTGGATAGTCAGAGGCAACATGTCTCCACAACATCCCACCCTAAGTTTGCACCCCACGGTGTTATTAGCGAGCTCTGGATCTGCAAGAAAATTCCTCAGCCCCCTCAGCTTTGGGTTGTTCCTCTGTAAGAAGGGGGAATGACAAGTTCCTAATGGTTTAGTCATGAAGGAATCATAAGCTAATATAGCTGAAGACTCAGACACACAACAACTTAGCGTAGACCTTACTAGAGAAACTGAGGTACAAAATCAGCTTAGCCCCATTGGCCCGCCCTGCTGCCACTGACTTAGCCCGTGTTACAGGGGTGTGAACCCAGCAATTCAACCTCTCCAAACTTAGCACAAGTTCATGTTTCTCATGTGCCACTCAAAACACCTTGTTGACTAATATAAATCAAGGCTGTCTCCTTGTACCAGCACTCCCGTTCCCTAAGGGAATGTTGGGGACTGTCGCTTAATAGCCAACTGCCGATTATTGACTTGATTATATCAACTTAATATTCTTAAAGTGATAGATCCACCCTCCCACACCCCAGTTTCTGTTAATCACCAGAAGAGATGAAGGCTGTGAAGGTAAATATAACAGCCAAGGAGGAGCAGCTGGCAAGGCAGCATGCTCTGTACCCAAAATACCTTTGTTGCTGGGTAGGAAAAAAAAATTTTTTTTCTTGGCTTAAACTCTTAACTCCTTAGGTATATAGATACCTTTGTGATTTCCTACGCAATGTGACATGGTTCTTTTAATAATGTAAAATAAATCTGAACTAAACCTGAGATCAATATATTTATAAGTGAAACCAATAGTATCAATTCTTCAAACTACGGAAGAGAAGCCTTGACCAGGTTTACTTTTTAATAAAAACACAAAACGTCGCTCATCCAAATAGCTATCCCCAAGAAGTAAAGTCCATGTGTATATCCCATCAGCACAATTACCACGCATGACACCAGAGGCTCTTGTAATGTTCCTTATGGTTCAGGCTTCATGCACAGTTTATTTATTACAGAAAGGGGAAGAGGATGCTTATGGGGAGGTACTCATAGTACAATGGAGAAAAAATGTTGAAAGAGAGCTAAAAGGCAGGGTCCCAACCTTGGGTTACCACCTGGGAGTTATGTAACTCCCAAAAAAGGCATTTCACATCAGCATTCAACAGTTCCCCCACTCCGTACGGCATAAAAAGGGGGGTATCGAGGAGGGGGACAGCATTGCTCTGTTTCTTCAGGTTTGCAATGCGGAGCGAACAAGATGCATGTCGGATTTTTACTCATGATCTCTGAGAACTGCTCACAAATCAAGGCGATGGTGTCCACATTCCATTTTCACTTTTGCTTAGTGAGCCAGAATTAGCTCACTGACATCCCCGCTAAGGCTGAGCCAGCCCTTCTGCTTTTGAGGTCAGTAAGTAATCTAAGACTCCAAGAGTTTTTGTCTCCGATGCCTGACTTCCCTGAGTCAAGTTCCCTTCCTCTATGTTGGAGAGCTTGTAAAATCTGTTCCTCAGGCACAGGTACTTTGGACTTCCTGAGAGACTTAAGAGATTCCTTGAGGCACACTCTGATAGCAGACACAGGGCAGACAGCTTTGTGACTGCGGTATTGGGCATGAGAGTCCCCTTCGTGTTTGGGAAATCCCCCCCTTTTTGAGGCAGACAACCTGCCACCCGTTACAGAGGTTAACATGCTGGATATTCACTTTCCCAGCATTCTTTGAAAGAGAGAATGAACCTGGAACAATCATTGTAAAGTTAGAATCAGCCTCTAATGGTGGAACACTAGGGGGATCCATTTTAGCACCCGACAAAGACGACAGCCGCCTGGTTTGGGGAGGCTCGCCTGGTATGGTGACATCCCGTGACTACTAGCAGTGGTACAGGCAGATATGTGTACCCACCACAACAGTGGAACCTGCCCCAGACCCCTTAGGACTGTGTGTTCCAGGGCTTCATTCCGGCTATGCTGTCTCCTACTCTGGTTCTCAGACCTTCTGGAAGAGCTACCCAAACTCTCTCATTGAGTGTTTTTTTGTTTGTTTGTTTGTTTGTTTGTTTGTTTGTTTTGTTATTTTCCCCCCGAATCAGAAAGGTTTGTTTTCTGTAACTTCTTACAAGGGCTTTCATTGGCCCAGAAATCATTCCCAAGGCCACGAAGTCAGTCAGAAACAGAAGAGCATGTTGCTGGGTCCAGAGATGTCCAAATGAGGTGTCATAAAATATCACTCCACTGCCAACTTCTCCATTCACAATTTATATCAGAGAACCACAGAGACAGAAGGGGAAAAAACGAAAGTAGCTAAATGGTAGTTTAATAGCACAGAAAGACAAATCCAGATTAGATTACAAAATAGTTCAGGGCTAACGCTACTAAGATTTTGCATACAGACGCAGAATCGGACGTTACAAGAATAGAATGGGCTTTCTAGCTCAAAAACTATATGATCCTTTGTCTGTTCCTCCTTCAGTGTCCTCAGGGTAGTACACTGCAGCTCCATCTCCAAGGAGTTCATAAATAGTATAGGACGCATCTCTGCCTCCTTTGCTTTTCCCAGGATTTCTCTCTCTCTCTCTCTCTCTCTCTCTCTCTCTCTCTCTCTCTCTCTCTTTCTTTCTCTCTCTCTCTCTCTCATGTGTGTGTGCACATGTGCTGGGGGGAGATCAGAAGACAACTTGTAGAAGTCACTTTTCTCCTTCCACCTTGTGGGTGGGTCCTGGGAATCCACCTTATGGTGACAGGCAGGGAGCCAGAGCCTTTACCTACTGGATGCATCCTGCCAGCCCCCTGGTGAAGCTTTCACCACACTCCTCCATAATTACTACTTCCTCAGTTTTGCTGGATCTCAACTGTGGTGTCATTGCACCCTTTCCCCCCATCCACAATAGTTTGTGAGCTACAGGAACAATTGATGTCTTACTTGAAGTTCAGGTAAGGCAATGAGGGTCAAGAGCAAGTTCAAAACTGGTCCTTATCCATCTTCCTTCTGTTACTATCTCACAGACTCCCAGGATTAAGCACTCAGATTTTGGTCAATTGAGTAGTGAAGAACGCAAAAGAGTACATAATTTCAGAGATTAATAGGCTATAGAGTGGGCAGAGTCTATCACTGACACATATAGGTTGGGTAAGCACAGAGGCCCCTTAACCTGGCCAAGAGGGAAGAAGGAAATGGCACCTTATGTTGCCACAGTTTCTAGTTTGATGAATCCAGTTATAAGTAAATTCTAAAAGGGAAAACTAGGAAAGGAGGGAGAGGCTACAGAATACTCTGGCACTTGAGCTAAGGCCAGATAAATGCATACAATTTGAAGAAAAAAGAGAACTGTAATTCAAGGAACAAGCAAAACTGTAAGGGGGATATAATAATATATTTAAGTGATTTTCTTTAAAGAAGAGATCTGGAGAAATAGTTCAGCAATTAAAAGCACTGGCTGCTATGGAAGAGGATCAGGGTTCAGCTCCCAGCACCCACATCAGGCTGCTCACAACAGTTGGTAAGTCCAATTCCAAGGAATCCAGTGCCCTCTTCTGGCCTCCAAGGGCATTGCATTGCACACTGTGGTGCACATGCACACACTCAGACAAATAGTTATACACATAAAATAAAAATGAAGAAACCTTTTCAATGACACAAAACACATCTGCATTTTTAAAAATGCAAATTAAAGAGTAGAAAACAAGCTGAATATACATTTGATGGTTTAGGAAGGAAAAGACAATGAAGCAACTTAGAAAACCAAGGAGAGGGAAACCCAAGGTTGGGGATTGAGCAATAGGGTAGAGAGAAAAGCATCCTATATTAACAGATGGCCCCAGAATTGCAATCACTGAGTCCTTACAAGGCGTTAATAATGTTTGGATACTGTACACAAATGATCTCATTCTATCCTTGAATCAAGTCTCTGTAGTTCCGATTATCATCATTCCCATTTCCTAGACAGGGAAGATCAATTGATAAAGCTTTCAACATTACACAGCTTATGAGTAGCAGAAGTATATTTAATGTGTGGTTTTTGTCCTAAATACAACCCTAGGTAAGGACAAATGGATAAGATAGAGTAGGGCATCAGATGATTTAATGCCCCAGGCCCATTATGGACAGTGGTTGGGAAATTAGTAACAAAGATATAACTGAAGGCAAGAGGAAACACATTTTGTGTTGGAGTTGTCACATGCAAAGTGGTGGCAGAGGTAGAAACACAAATGTTACTCAAGGGAGAAGACTGCCAGGACTAAAGCTCCAAGGAGAGGGAGGACCTCAGGGGACAGGTCTAGCAGTCATAGGATGAAAGAGAACCTAGAGGACTGGACATAGTGATATGCTCATGGTGGAAGTCCTGCCTCAAGAGAAAACCCTTCTGGAAAAAGACCCACATTTGGGAAGTAGATACGGGAGCCATGAAGAACTAATGTGAGAATAATCAAATGAATAGAAAAGAGCATTCTATCAACATAATAATTAAGTGGATTTCCAATAAATTAGGGTACTCAGCACAATCCAAAGGAGTTATTGATTTTAAAAAGTCACTTCCTCTCTCCACTAACAATAGTGTTAGACAAGTTCATATGAAGCCAGGTGTCTCCACAAAGTGACAACAGAGCCATGTCCTCTACAGCACCAGTAAAAACTATGATGGAAGCAGTAACCAGGTGCCCCTCCAAACCACGGAAGTACCAGTTGACACCTGCTAAGGAGCCTGAAGCAATGCCACTCAGCAGTGACAAGAACCCTTCACTCTGGGTATCAGTAAAACCAAGGGAGAAAATCCATGCTTTGACCCTCACCTGGCAGCAGTAAGCAAGTCCCCTCTTCTACCTATTGTCTTAGTTCATTTTTTTGTTCCTGTGATAAAACATTAACCAAAAGGAGCTCAGAGGAGAAAAGAGTTTATTTACTACTACATTTCCAGGTAACAGTCTATTACTGAGGGAAGTCAAGGCAGGAACCTGGAGGCCAATGCTGAAGCAGAAACCATGGAGGATCGCTGCTTAATGACTTGTTCTTCATGGCTTGCTCAGCTTGCTTTCTTATGCAACCCAAAACCATCTGCCCAGGGGTGGCAGCACCCACAGTGTGCTGGACCCTCCTTCATCAATCATCAAGAAAATGTGCCCCATAACCACAGCCACAGGCCAATCTGAAGATGATTCCTCAGTTGAGGCTGCCTCGTCCCAGATGACTCTAGTTTATGTCAAATTGAGATAAACTAACCAGCACACACACTACAGTGACATCAGAGGATATCTAAAACACAACGTTCAAAGAAGCACCACTTTGGGGGCTGGCAAGATTTCCCAGTGGTTAAGAATACTTGCTATGTTTTCAGAGGACCTGAGTTCAGTTCCCAGCATCCATGTAGGACGACTTACAAACTCCCATAACTCCAACTCTAGGGAATCTAAAACCCTCTTTTGCCTCTTCAGACTCCTACACACACACACACACACACACACACACACACACACACACACACACACACACAAAATAATAAAATAAATACTTTTTAAAGAAAAGAACAGGTCTTATAATATACAGAATGCCCAGGTTTCAATCAAGCATCACTCATGGAGCATGAAACAGAAATATCTCTGACTGAATGAGAAAAAACAATAAGCACTAAGATGATACAGGTGTTAGAACTGTCTGCAGAGTAGAGCAGTTGTCACCAAAACACTCAGCGAGCAAACAGTAGATGTTAAACAGACGACAGAATACATCTGCATCTCAGCACAAAGTTGGAGAAGCACAGAAACTTGAGAATTAGAACGTGCAGTAAAAATGTTCCTGAAATACAACACATGGTCTCAGTAGTGCAACACAGGATACAAAGGGAAGAAATGGTGAATTTGAGGACACTCAACAGAAATTATTTGACAAGGTGAGAGGAAAGGAAAATAAAGAACAAATTCTTAGGGACATGTGGGACTACAAAGAGAAAAAGAAACAAAAAGAAAACATGTTTTTGTCAAGGAGTCTCAAACGAGAGAGTAAAGAGCCTAGTGTTAATCACACAAATATTAATGATATAATTGTTGGCATTTTCCAACAATTTTATACACATACACCTATAAATCTAATCTTCTATGGATTTATAAATTTATAGGTTACTGGGCAAAACCAATCAGCATAAATCAAAGAAATTCATGCCAAAGCCATCATAGGGTCAGTGGTTAGCTGTCACTATCTAATTCCACATATTGAGAAACCCTGTCCACCTGAAAATGTCCCTCCATCCCTGAGATGACATTGTTGTTGCTGCTGCTGTTGTTTTGGAGTAAAGGTCTCCCGATCTAGTGTTGGCTGGCCTGGAACTTACTATGTAGAGCAGGCTGGCCTCTAGCTCAAAGATCCACCTGCTTCTGCTTCCCCAGTGCTGGGACTAATGATGTACACCAACACACCTGGTTCATCCTGAGATTTAAAATGCATTACTTTATTTTAGACTATTTTACACTTAAATGGTGAAAAATCTTATAGATGGGCTCTTGATTTCAGTTACATTAGCTATACTTACACATGTATTTATGAATTACCTTTGCCAAAATTCTCTAGATATTAGATAATGATCAGAAATATAAAGAGAAGAAATGTGGTTTATAAATACAGTGGAATGTTATGAAGCCTTCAAAAGGAATGAAGCATTGATCCATGCTACAATATACATGAACCCTAAAAACCTTAAGCTAAGAGAAGCCAGATGCAAAAAGTAACATGCCATAGGATTTTATTCATAAAAATGTTCAAATTCCATAGAGACAGATAGCAGATTCATAGTTACCAGAAACATGGAGGAAAGGGGATAAGAATGCCTGCTTAATGGCTCCTTTGGCACTTGTGAAAATGTTTTAAAACTCAATAGTGATATTTTTTTACTGCTTTCTGCATTACTAAAAATGACCAGATTCTATGCTTTAGAAGTATTAAAGAGAATCTTATGGTATATGATTTAATGACAATAAAATAAGCATATATAGAAAGAGGATGCAGGGGATTGCACCCATGTGACAAGAGGTTCACTAGTGAGAAGGAAAAGACTAGAAACAGGAGACTGGATTTACCGAAATGATTTTAGTCAGCATTACAAGTTCACTTAGGCTAACCCTAGATACTGATAGGAACGAAGTTTTAATGTATTTGCTGATCAGTACTTTATACCAGTTATTGGGATGGGAAATTGTTAGAGGTGTGGAGAAGAGGTAGGAGTTGGGATTTGAGACAGAGGCTCACTGTAGCGCAGCTGACCTGGAACTCACGATACAGCCCAGGCTCACCTTAGACCCTTGGTGAGTCTCAGAACTCATCCTCATCAGCGCTTCCACTACAGATATAAGTGGCTATGTCCAGATCAACTTCATTTTAAGGATACAATTGCAAACCAGATAAAAACAAAATAGCTCTTTAAATCCTTTAATAAACAGATGTTGATATTTTTCTCATTAGTTCTCATCAAATTCTCATGAACCACCCTCATACTTACACTAACCCTAATCATAACCCAACTTTAACTCTTTAACACTTAACTCTAACCCTATCATCAACTCTAACTCTAACCCCTAAACCTAACTCCTAAGCCTAAGACCTAAACCTAACTATAACCCCTAATCCCTAACCTTATCCTTAGCCCTAATCCTAACTCTCACCCTCTAATCCTAAACCTACCCACTAACCCATTATACTAACCCCTAACCCTAACACTCTAATCCTAACCCTATCCGCTAACCCCAATCCCAACTCCTAACCCTAACCCTGACCTTCTAACCCTAAGTCTCTAATCCTAACCCTATCCCCATCCCCTAATCCTAACCCTAAACCTCTAATCCTAATCCTATCTGCTAACCCTTAGCCCTAGCCCTAACTGTATCCCTATCCTCTAACCCTAACCCTAAGCCTAAGCCTATCCATGAAAGAAAAGCAGAATCCTCTGGAGAAACAGAATTAAAGTGCTCTACTTTTGAAAGGGAGGGGTGAGGACAGAAGCTCCAGGAAAAAAGGATGAAATCTAGATGAGATGTGTTCATTTGCAATTGTCTTTCCAAAGCTCATTTTCTGCAGAGGACAGAGAAGGCCCACAGCTGTTCGCTTCTTTTAAAGAGTCATTTGCTGTCTAAGGATCTAAGACTGTTGGCAGTGACCTATCTTTTTTATTCCCTTTAAATCAATTCCAAAGACTGAAATACATTTTAGATCATTATTCTTTAACCTTTAGGGACATCAAAGAGAAACCAACTCCTGAAGGGATGTTGTCCTTTTATGAAGACTTCATACATACATACACACACACATATACACACACACACACACAAAAAAAAAAGAAAAGAAAAGAAAGAAAGAAAGAAAACCACAAACACACACACACCCTGTATGGTCATATTATAGACACCGTTCTTTCATTAACACCAAGGTTTATCTTTTATCTTATATCTTAGCAGACTGAAGACAGATAATACTTTATCTGTTTGGTTTTTTTTTTGTTTTTTGTTTTTTTTTGGTTTTTCGAGACAGGGTTTCTCTGTGTAGCTTTGCGCCTTTCCTGGAACTCACTTGGTAGTCCAGGCTGGCCTCGAACTCACAGAGATCTGCCTGGCTCTGCCTCCCGAGTGCTGGGATTAAAGGCGTGCGCCACCACCGCCCGGCTTTTATCTGTTTTAAGAAGCCAACCAAATTCAGTTATGTATAAATTCAGGTTACTAGTAGACTATGATTTAAGTAGCTCCTTTCTTCCAAACTTCAACCAAAAACAAGAGAAGTGGAAGTGATTTCCTCAGGTCAAACTGGAAAGAAAGACAAGTGAGATGAATACCATATTTCACCCACTAGCACACAGGCATCTTGAGTCTGTGCTTCTGCATGTAAATTTCAGTGAGCTCTTTGCATACTTTAGCTTCTCTGTGTCCCCCCCATATAGAGCATTTCTTTAGAGCCAGAGAATAAAGAGACCTTCCAGTTCCAGAGGAGGACACCAAAGCCTGAGAAAGTTTAGAGGATGAGATTACAGATCCAGTTAAGAGTACTTACTCTTGCAGAGGACTCAGGTTCAATTCCTAGCACCTAGATGTTGGTTTACAACCTTCCACAAAGTTCCCACACCCTCTTCTGAGTTCCATGGACATCAGACAGGAATGTGGTACACATACATGTAGGTCACATACATGTACACATACATACAGTCCAACACTCAGACACATGAAATAAATAGATCTAAAAATGAATTTTAAAAATACAGACAACTAGTCAGTTTGTTTTTCTCTGAGTTGCTAAGTCTGTTGCTAAGAACGAAGCAAAGCTATGGATACAGACTTTGGAAATCTCAAGTTGAAAAACAGTACATGCATTATGAAATCTGAAAGAGATCCCCTTACACCTGGTTTTGCATTTCATTACCGCCCTAAGTCCCTCCTGTCCTTCTGTAAGACTACCTAGAACTTCCTCTTCCCCCATAGGAAGAGTGATTTCAAAAGGTCCCAAAGGTCCCCAGCTCTAGAACACACTGACTGAGTTTCTGCTTCAGGAAACCTCCAGAATGGCAGACATTCAAATGAGGCAACATCAATGTGACCTCATGGAGGAAGTACACAGTGGAGAGCCAGCAAACTCCCTGGCTCTTGGCAGGCAGAAATGTCAAGTCAGTTCACCAAAAAACAAAAAGGAGGGTGGGAGACATGCCCATATAATCAGACCTCAAGGCATGCCCTGTTGAACAGGGGCAAGTGCAAATTGGTGAGAAGCCAGCAAAGTGCCATTATAAGCTGAATCATCAAACATTGGTTAAAGACAGCCACATCCAATAACTACCAGACCAAACAAACTCTCTCTCCTCTAAAGGTTGGTGTCTTTCTTGATCTCCTGATAAAGTTAGCCGTGGACTTGTCAACAGAAAGCTCTTCAGAGCCAGCTTGGCATTCTTCTCCATACTAAACTCAGAATATTAACAAAACCCTGTTGCTAAGGGATGTAGAAGAATAGTTGAATCCAAAATACTAAATTATGCTTAGCTGCTGGAAGAAATCCTGTCAGTCATACTTCATGGCATAGCTCATCCCTACTCCTAGCTCATTGCTGACCGCTTTGCCTGGTGGTCCCTCCATTTCAGTCACACAGAACTTTAGGATTTTCTAGACTCTATTGCTGTTTCATTTTATCTACGTACCAAGTAGATCTGCTCTCACTACCTCTTCCCTTCCAATCCCCCGTTCTGTCATTCACCTTGCAAGATCCATACGTTTAATTGATTCTTTGGGGTTATCATTAAATCCCAAATGTCAATAGGCACATCTGTTGCCCTGTGGGATGTGAGCTTCACTGTCTCAAAAAATAAGATGAGGAGTGATAAAGGAACACATCTGGTTTTGACCTCTGCAAACCCACACACTCATACTTTGCATACACACACACACACACACACACACACACACACACGGAGGGAGGAGAGATTCTTCTCTACATACTCCTCAGTACTTCTCCAAGAACCACAAAGAAAACCAGATAACAAATGTCCAGGGGAAGAATGAATTGATGAGTGCATGACAGAATGACAGACTGGACCCCTTCAATTATCTGATGACTGAATCAAAAGAGACCCTGATTTCTACTGTCCCTGACACGCTCTTCCTTCTTTACTTTTAAGGCCCAAGATTTAGCTTCTGCTTTTACAGGAGACATACAAGGGTTCCTTAATCAGTCAAAGTCTGATTCAGCATCAAGATGTTCCTGAGATCCAGCAGTCCAGGTGTGAATTTTAGAAGACCCGTTTTCCTTCCATTCGGGCCTCACCAATACCTTGGCGTTTCTACTTACTTTTTCTTGGTTAGAATGGCTTCATCTCTAAAATAAGGTGTCCTGCCCACATGCTTTCTAAGATGTAAGTATATGATTCCAGTGTCTTGTCTTTCTATCTTGTCTGGTATCTATGGCGCAGACTATTTAGACAATTCTCACACCACTAGACAACCTTGCACTTGTCACTTCGGCATCAGAAAACACCAGTGAGAGTTTCTGTTTTATTTTCTTTGGTCAAGGGCATGACCTTAGTTGATTGATCAGATGATATTATTGGTGTGTGTGTATGCATGTGGATGTGTGCACATGTATATGTATTCACATGAAAGCCACTGATGAACCTTGGATGTCATTCTCCAGGTGCCATTATCAATAGTTGTTGAAACAGCATCTCTCACTAGCCTGGAACTTGACAAGTGGGCTAAGACATCTGGTCAGCAAGCCCTAGATATAGACCTGTCTCTACCTCCTCCCCATCACTGGGATGACAAGCATGTGCCACCAGGCCTGGCTCTGTTACCTAGGTTCTGGGGCTCAAGACCTTTCAAGGCAAGCCATCTTCCCAACCCTACTAATATTCTTTTTATGACTTTAATGGCCTCCTTATAAAGGCAACTGGCAACAGAATAAATGATTGTGCCTGTACCCATGGCCTTTTCTACACACAGCGGCAAACATGAATCAATCTAAGGAAATATATCTTTTCAGTAGCCAAGTCCTATTATTGACACTTTCAACTTCATAAATAAGTTCTTACTCTTAATAACTCCTTAGAAAAGAAAGATAAAACATCAGAGCTGACAGCACTCATGCCACTTTATTTAATGTAAGTCTAACCATTAGGGCTGGAAGGATGGCTCAGAGGGTAAGTCACTTCTTGCTCTTGCAGGGGTCTTTGGTTCCACACCCACATGGTGGCTCACAACCACCCATAACTCTAATTCCAGGGGATCTATTCCTTCTTCAGATGTGCTCAGGTACCAGGCACACATATGGAGTAACACACACACATATGCAGACAAAACACTCACATATATAAGATCAAAAATGAAATTAAAGACAATTTTAATATATATAAATAAATAAATGTAACCAGGCACACATATGGAGTAACACACACACACACACACACACACACACACACACACACACACACACGCAGACAAAACACTCACACATATAAAATCAAAAATGAAATTAAAGACAATTTTAATATAAATAAATAAATGTAACCGGGCACATACATGGAGTAACACACACACACACATATATGCAGACAAAACACTCACAAATATAAGATCAAAAATGAAATTTATAGACAATTTTAATTAATTAATTAATGTGAGTCTAATCAGGCATTGTGGTTGTTTTCATTTCATTTCACGCATTCCCTTCCAGCCCGCTTATTGTGTCAATCCATTTGCTTGTCCTATCTCCCCCCAGTTACCCAGACCATCTAGTTCCACAGCACCCCTAAGTGGACAGTGATGTGTGCGATAATTTATGAACACTTGATGAATACTTGATTTAGACCTAGCCAATCACACAGCAGCCATTCATTACAGGATTTGTTTTGAAACATATAGAATTCTATCTCAGACCACAGACCATAAGTAACTCAGGAACAGTAAATACAGAAACTACAAAGTTGGGCCAGTGAGATGACTTACTAGGAAAAAGTACTTGCTGAAGTGCCTCTGAAGATCTGATAATCCCTGGGCTTTCCACACATTTGGCATGGCATTAAGTAAGTAAGTATAATAAAATTTTTTTAAAGAAACTACAAAGTCATATCAGTTCTGGGCCAGTGGCTGTTTTCACCCATGTGCAACTGATGAGTAAGCAAAATTCAGGTCCACAGTGGAAGGCAGAGGCAGAAATGATCCCAGAGAAAGACATAAGGAGGACTCTGGAGAGAGAGAGAGAGCAAGGTGGAGGGAGGGTAAGGTGGAGGGAAGGAGTCAGAGAACATATCACTTAGTAACTACCAGGCCCAGCTGTGCCTCTTACACTGGACTCAATGAAACTCTCATGAATGAAGACTCTTTTACTTGATGCTAAAACAAAATACACACAAATACACAACCGCATACATTCATTTGTTACCACACTCCAGAAAGGTTTGCACCTGCTCTCCCTCAGCAGGAGCAGCCATTCCACTAACGCTATTCTGCCTCCTCCACACCCTGTGACACCATAGGCATCTGACAGGCTATCCCTTCACCATCGTAAAACATGCTCTATTTTGTCCACTGTTTTAACATACTAGTGGCATACAAAGAAGCATGAACTTTGGCATTTAAGCACATCGGGGCTGGGCATGCAGCTTGGTAGTAGAATGCTTGCCTAGAATACTAAAGGTCCTAGGTTTAATCAAAAAGGGAAATGAGGAAGGCAAGGAGGGATCTAAATGAACTAGATTCAGATGCTAGCCTTGTGTCCACTAACTGTATGATGGGGGAGAGGCTATTCAGTTGATTTCCAATTTCCTTCTTAATGAAATGGGAACATCGTCATCTACTTCCTGGACTTTTACAAGCACGGGAGATACCTCAAAGCTCTAAGTGCTTAGTGGTCGCAGAGCCCCGCACAGTGGAGGCACTCACTCACTTGGTAGTCAACTATTACAGGGTAGGGACCATCCACAGAAACGCTGTCTGGAAAGTGCCAAAAACTCTTCAGTACCTAAGCCTCTCTGCAAGCCCCCGACAGATTTTTGATAGAATTTCTAGAACACTTGCTGGGCCTTCAGGACTTGGGGAGGCTTTGTGTATTCCATTGTGTGTACTCCCTAACCTGAGAGAGAAAAACCGGTAGGCACTGCTTTGTTCAAAACTTCCCACCTGCCTCTGACTCCGTGGGTCCCACTTAGAGAACTGTGCACCGGTACCCAGCATGGAAGGTAAGTCTGGGCTCGTTTGGAACAAGCCTCAAACTGGTCTCTGCTGCTCTGTTTCTGTGTATCTGTCTACGTTTACCTCCCAGGCTTCTTCTAAATACATCTTCACACAGCAGCCAGATGAACAACCTGCTTTTGAAGATGAAAGAGACAGGTGAGGTAGATGCTCACTCTTCATATGCAGGGTTCATAAGTAATAAATGCTTATGCTAGGCTAGATTCTTCACTCTGGTTTCTTCGTTGTTGTTGTTGTTGTTGTTGTTACTGTTGTTGTTGTTATTATTATTATTATTATTATTATTATTATTATTATTATATGTGTATGGGTGTTTTGCCTGCCTGGTGATGGCAGCGAGAAGAGGGCATCAGAGCCCCTGGCAGTGGAGTTACAGACAGTTGAGAACTACCATGTGAGGGCTAAAAACCAAACCCTAGGTCCTCTGTAGGAGGAAACAGTGCTCTTAACCACTGAGCCATCTCCCCAGCCCAATACCCCACCTCCAGCCTGATCTCTTGGACTCCTGATCTCTGCTCAATGCTTTGTTTTTGTTTTTTGGGTTTTTTTGTTTTGGTTTGGGTTTTTTGTTTGTTTTTTTTGTTTTTTGAGACAGGGTTTCTCTGTGTAGCTTTGCGCCTTTCCTGGATCTCACTCTGTAGACCAGGCTGGCCTCGAACTCACAAAGATCCGCCTGCCTCTGCCTCCCAAGTGCTGGGATTAAAGGCATGCGCCACCACTGCCCAGCCTTGGTTTTTTTGTTTTGTTTTTAAAGATTTATTTATTTACTATGGATACAGTGTTCTGGCTGCACATATCCCTGCAGGCCAGAAGAGGGCACCATATCTCATTACAGATGTACACAGTGTTCTGTCTGCACATATCCCTGCAGGCCAAAAGAGGGCACCAGATCTCACTAGAGATGGTTGCAAGCCACCGTGTGGTTGCTGGGAATTGAACTCAGGACCTTTGGAAGAACAAGCAGTGCTCTTAACCTCTGAGCCATCTCTCCAGCCCCGTTCAATGCTTTGTAATTGACTTTGCTGTTCATTCCCCTCCCATGTTGACTTTCTTCATCCTTAACCTTCTGCCTGGCTTCTTTGGTTATTTGGTTCACCTATCCCAAGACCATCTCACACTCCACATTACAACTAATTTAAATATAGGTCTAACCAGGCATATTGGTTGCTTGCTTCCTTTCTTCCTTCCTTCTTTCTTCTTTCCTTTCTTTTTCATCCATTTCCTTCCGATCTGCTTACTATGTCAGTTCATTTGTTCATCCCATCTCTGCCCTCTTCCCTGATGACCTGGTTCCACAGCATCTCTAAGTGGCCAACA
The DNA here is from genome assembly GCF_007827085.1 of Peromyscus californicus insignis. Classification (NCBI taxonomy): domain Eukaryota; kingdom Metazoa; phylum Chordata; class Mammalia; order Rodentia; family Cricetidae; genus Peromyscus; species Peromyscus californicus. The sequence continues at coordinate 12,252,141 of NW_026294551.1, forward strand.
GTACATGTGCTGATTTATGAGCTCCGTCTTCATATCTCTATGACATTCTCTAGGCTACCCATCTGGCATCCATACTTGCCATCAGCTGCCAATGGGACAGTAGACGGATGATGAACACTCATGAACTTTAGACCAACACCTGTGGAGCCTCCAGGGGACTGGACCAGGCCCTCTGCATATGCAAGACAGTTGTGTAGCTTGATCTGCTTAAGGAGCCCCTGGCAGTAGGATCAGGATCTATCCCTGGTGCATGAGCTGACTTTTTGGAGCCCACTACCTGTGGTGAGACACCTTGCACAGCCTTGATGCAGGAGGAGGGGCTTGGACCTGCCTCTACTGAATGTACCAAGCTCTGCAAACTCCCCATGGGAGACCTTGCCTTGTTGGAGGAAATGAGGGGTGGGTTTGTGGGGGAGGCAGGTTGGGCGAGAGGAGGGAGGAGAGGAGGATCTGTGATTTGTATGTAAAATGAATTAAAAAATTCCTTAAAAAAAAAACACTCATTCCGAAACAGAAAAGTCCCTTCCCACTGACTTTAGCATTCGTTATGTCACATGACTCTTTCTTACCTGTCTCTCTTGTGAAAGGGTTCCTGGTATTCTACTATATAACCTTATGCTAATTATCCAGATTACATTACAGTGACAAAGCTGCTTGATAGTTTAAATGCATGTACATACAACTCAAACGGCCTTTTGGTAATAGTCAAGGGCTGGAGATGAAGCTCTGTGGCAGTATCCTTGTCTCATGTGCAAGGCCACACAGATTCTATGCCCGGCACCACAAACAAAAATTAATCAATATTGCAAAAGCTTGGTAACACTTATGCAGTCTTTTTTTTTATTAGGGCTTACAGGCATTTTCTAAAAAGAAGTTTCTAGTCTACAGATGCTTGGACCTACTCTCACTTCCTAAGCTTTGCTCCACTGAGACTATGGCCACTTGTTACAATGGGAAAGCAGCCCTCTCCTCAACCCATAAAACCCTGCCCTGTGTCTCTATACCTCAAAGTTGCCTGTGGCAACCACGGAGAGTGATTCATTAGTCTCACTACTAATAAATACTCAGTTTTGGAAATCAATTGCAACAGCATGTGTGTTCACACATGTGTGTGCCCATTTGTCTTTCTAATTTAACACATCCCAGTTTAGACACATCCACCCTCCAGCGAGGAAGAACCTTGTTTTATCTCGTTATTCTCCTGAGAAGCACACTTCAAATTCTACTAGGCCAAATTAATATCCTCCCTTCCTGATCTCCCACAAGACTTATTTCATTAGAATCCTGAAGCATTCCATTCTGTACCTTACCTGCTTGTCTCACCACATAGCATGGGTTTGTTGGCATTTGTTCTCCCAAGTCATGGGCTGAGCTATGTCCCCCAAGATTTAATATGCTGGAATCCTAACTACCAACACCTCAGAATGTGACCTAACTGGAAAACAGGGTGGTTGCATGTAATTACTTGAGATGATGTCATCCTGGAATCGGGTGGGCCCCTGTTCCAGTATGACTAGCTTCCTTATAAAAAGGGACATTTTGAATACAGACACACAGACAAGAGAGAATGCCATTTGACTCGAAGGGCAAAGATCTGGGTGGTGAGTCTACATAGGAAGGCTTGCCAATAAACCACCAGAAGCTAGGAGAGAGGCACAGAGCTCCCTCCTAGCCCTCAGAAGAAGCAAAACCTACTGCCAGCTTGACTTCAGACTTTTAACCTCCAGATCAACAAAACATTAAATATCTGGTATTCAAGTCACCCACTGTGTGGTACTTTGTCCCAGCAGCCCTAACATACAAATGCATCCCATTAGACAACAGGCTTCTAGAGGGCAGAAATGGGATTCTGTCTTTGTATCCATTGAGCAGTATACAAGGTAGACAGGATCAGGTTAGCTGGTTAGCAATGCTTATTGCCTCTAACCAAGAAAGATACAGTCCTCCAATTCTCACACCCCTCAATACTGACCAGATACTTTGTCCTTTGATATCTTTAGATGTATCACATTAGAAAGACTAGACTCCAAGGGCTGAGAAGATGGCTCAGTTGGTAAAATACTTTTCACACAAGCTTGAAGACCAAGGTTCTATCCCCAGAACCCGCATAAAGAAAGCCAGTTGTAGTGGTTCGTGCTTGTAATACCAGCACTGGGGAGGCAGAGACAAGCTGATCACTGGAGCTGCTTGGCCAGCCAGCTTAGCCAGATCAGTGAGACCTAGGCCAGTAAAAGCCATTTTCTCACAAAACGAGGTGGAAGACTTTTCTCTAATTAAAGGTGTTTTAAGAATTATTTGATTTTTATTTATGCACATGTGCATGCATGTACAAGTGCAGGTGTTCAAGGAAGCCCGAGGTGTCAGATCCCCCCAAGCTGGAGGTTATAAGCCATCTAACAGGGGTGCTGTGACTCAAACTGGGGTCCTTTTCAAGAGCAACAACTGCTCTTAACCACTAGCCCTTCTCTCCAGCCCCAAGGTAGATAACTCCTAAAGAACAACATCTGAAGTTGATCTCCAGCCCCCACATGAATATGCATGAACACACACACACACACACACACACACACACAAGCACGCACATAAAAAAAAAAAAAGATTGAAATCTGGGATAGAAAAAAATATTATATAACTCAAATATATCAAAAAATCTCTCAATTCTTTTCTGAAACCACTTCCAAAATTTAATCTGGAGCCTCCCCTACTTTCCCTATAAAAATAGAAGCTCATTCAAGGGCAAAATCTCACAGGAGATCACTGCACAAGCCACCTGAAAGAAATAATATGGCTAACATGTCCTGTGTAGCTGGCTGGGCGTTGCATTCTCTGTAACTACTCAGTAAGATGAGACAAACCAGCCCTATGGTTTGCACAGCTCTGAATGGGAGTGGTTCATCTTAGTCCCTTTACCCACTGTTCTGACTTTAACTAAACAGAGTCGTTGAAGAGAAAGATGGTGACTGAGCAGAAAAAGCCCACTTTGGAGCCAGGTTTGAAGCTGAACTACCAAAAGAAAATAATTGAATCTATCAGTTGTAAAGAATATAATTTATTTTCCGAACTGTATTTTTTAGAAATTATATGTCATTTTATATCATCTATATGCAGTGTATAGATATACAATTTTACAATTATAATTATATAGATACAATTACAATTGTACAATTATAATATATATGTACAATTATAATACATACAGATAACTTCCAGAAAATATAGTTTAACAGGTAAATTATGTACATGTATATATGTCTGTCTTGAGAGAATAAGTTTACTAAGACAAAGAATCATCTAGAATGCCACTCTAAAGTGAGAATTCAGAAGTATATTGTATGATTTTCCTCCTCTTTCAAACGATTCTAGAAAAGAAAAAGGCACAAAGAAATTGAAAGGGCAGGCTGGCATGTGAGTAGGTTATAAAAAATGAAAATTACACTGCAACCGTGCTCTGGAAAATATTCCCTGACCCAGCTAGACGTTGATTATTGAACCAACAGCTTGCTTATATAATTACAGTGTGCCTATAAACCTGACTGATACGATATACTTGTTTAACTATTAACCACCAGACTTCCTGGAGTTTCCACAACCCAAAAGCACATCTAAAAAGCATGGTATAGGATACATTCCACTTACAAACAGTACCGTGTTTCTCTTGGTATGAAAAGGAAGTGCTTCCAAAAGACAAATGAGGTCTTTCCCCAGTATTTTCCTGGCCATTTCCTCTTTTCCTTTTTCTTTTGCCCTGCCTCTATCAGCATTTGGTTTCTGCCACCGGCATTAGAAGTCAAGATTCCTCCCCACCTCTACTTTGGATCTGGGCCTCAAATCCTCACCAACCCTGAAGATCACATGAATATTCCCATACCGATGATGAAGACTCTCCTGGTCTCCGTGCTACCCGCAAGGCTCCCCAACGCTAGACAAATCTAACTTTAAACATTTTTATCTCCTCCTACATGAGAATGCCTTTAAGGACTGACAGGAAAGGAAGAATGAAACAAATTTGATTATGGAGAGATGATTATAGCAAAGTACCTCCAACACAGACACGCGTCCAGTAAGCCACATGTGAGAAGAATGAGTGCCAAGCATGGAACAAAGCGTATTATATGCATAACCCTGTTTAATCTTCCTAACAGCACCATGAATTAGTCCAGGGCCTCGCCACTGAGAAGGGGAGGACTCTGAAGCTAGGGTTTAAAGTAGATTTTTGCAAGGTTTCCTAGAAGAGCAGACTCGAGTGTATTATCTCTATTTCCACCCTGCACAGTACTTTAAGATTTATTCAGTTGTTTATTTGTTTGTTATTTTTGCCTGCATGCACCATGTGCATGACGTGTCCGTGGAAGCCAGAAGAGGGCATGAGATACACTGGAGGGAGGGGGAGCTAGAGATAATGAGCTGTGTGTGTGTGTGTGTGTGTGTGTGTGCTGGGAACTGCAGCCAGGTCCTCTACAAGGGAAGCAAGTGCTCGAAACTGCTGAGTCATCTCCCCAGCATCACACTCACCCACTCACATCTCTCCTGGCAGCACAATGTCTTAAACATAACAACTTTTCAAAAGGTGGTGTGTTGAATTGCTCCAAACAAACCCATTACCTGAGTCTCCTCTTTAGATATGTCCAGAGTCTAGGATTGTTCTGCGTTTTGTTTTGTTTATCAAATGGCAAAGTGGGTATGGAGTATAGAAAGGGGTAAATTAAAAAGGAAGTCTACACCAGGTGGTGGTGACACAAGCCTTTAGTCCCAGCACTCAGGAGGCAGAGGTAGGTGGATTTCTGTGAGTTCGAGGCCAGCCTGGTCTACAAAGCGAGTTCCAGGACAGCCAGAGCTGTTACAAGAAAAATCCTGTCTCAAAAATACAAACAAAAAAACCAAAAAGAAGTCTTCAATGCATCATTTTCCAATACCTCCAGAAAAGCTGCTTCTGCACATGCATTGGTTTTTATGAACCTACTCCCAATGGTTCTTCAGAGTCTAGCCTTGCTCTTATACCTAACTCATGTCATCTCATTTGTGATTAGAAGAGAGAGACTAAAGGAAGAGAATAAATAACCATCTTCTGTGCACAGTTTGATGGATAGGTATGACAGCTTTGCTGTGGCTGGAAGAAAAGTCAAGAAAGAAGTCATTGATTTGAAAGGAGATTCTTAGCTGGACATGGTGGAATACATCTATCATCCCAGCACTCAGAGGGTAGATGCAGGAGGATCGCCATGAGTTCAATGCTAACCTGGGCTACATACCTAGTTCAAAAGTAGCTTAGGCTATATGGGGAGGATTTGTCTCAAATAATTAAGCAAATAATAAATAAATAGTCATTCCCAAATTCTTCTAGCTCCTTGACTACACAAATGTAATCTCAGGTTTCTTCATACTGTCCAATACAAGAGGAAAACAGTGGAGATACGGTTTCATTCATAACTTCAAGGAAATTGCACTTGATATATTTACATAGAAATAACCAGGAAGAAAGGAAATAACCAAGGCAAAAGGGTTAGCTGTGTTCTGGTTTGAAGCAGTATCCCTTAGACACACACAAGGTGTGAATCTACCCAGTTTCTCGATAGTCAGGACTATAATCAGCGAACAGAACCATGTGTCACCAATGCTTTAGTGTGAACCTCCAGGAGACACTCTTCAATATCTGTCAGGAGATCACTGTAATCGGCCTCCTTCAACCAAATGGAAATGGACGCTTGGAACTCAACCTGAGCAGTCGGAATGACTCAGACTCAGCAAGCTACGCTCAACAGACACTTAAAGGGACACGTCAAAAGGAACTTAGAAAAAGCTAGACACAGATCACCCTTCTTAATTACCATGCTGGGCTCAGGCATGCCCAAATCTATCTAAGCTCCTATGGACTCGGATCAGAGTTTCTATCTGCGGACACTTCTTTTGTACAAAGGGTTTCACAAATTTATCTTGGAGGAGCCCCTAAAGTGGAATAGACTTGAGCTCAGGTTCTAGACTTGTGTTGACCTTAACTAAAACCTCTGCTCTGCCATTGTCAGTCTGACATCTAAGTTCTTAACCTCTGTGGCCTCAGTTTTCCCATCTACAAAATGGGATATCACCTCACTGAGCAAAAGGGAGAATTGATATAATTCACAGGCATCATGAAGTCCAGTGTCTGAAACAGATAGAACTCCCAGCAGCGCCCCCTTCTGGGATCCTGGGAACTAGCACCTTCACTGTATGTCACTTAATCAACCTAGGTTAACAAACCTGGTCTCATCCCAAAATGTCTCCGGCCTCCTGTGCCTTTTACCTTCCTTCACTTTCAGAACCTTTATGTCAACTGTCCTTCTTCCATATACACAGTCCATATGACCTGAGTAGCTCTATAAGCAAAGAGACACTCACAACACAACCAAGGAGCTGCCGTCAAACAAGCCACTAGGGTTAGGGATAAACGTAAGAAAACATCCCAGCACTTTCAGGCGATGAGAACCAGAAACCTCTCTGTGTAGCATGAAGACTGTTCTAGCATGGAAGAAGACTTCCATCTTCACACAAAGAAATCGATGCAGCCCCCTGGGTCAGGTCATGATGAAAGTCACTGAAGCCAGACGTAGGTGATAACATGAGGGGGGCTTTGAATGCACTTTCTAAACAACACATGGGCTCAAGGAGGAGAGGGTGGAGAATGTGAGGAGGAAAATGAATGGACAACTTCTCAAGAAGAGGAAAAAAGAAATGCAAAGCCAACAGGAAGCACAGACAGAATAGAAAAGGATCCCTGGTGGGTTAAAGGAGGAGTGGCTGGTTTGGGCAGTAAGGTGCAATGGCCTAAATTCTCATAGCTAGGAGAAATGCTACTCAGACATCTCCTGTAGGCTGGGCCGAAAAGGTGGCTGCAGGAATGACAGACCAGTGGTGACCCAGGTTAACAACGTCCCCTTAAAGTCAAAGAGGAATACAATCTGGGAGCCCTGTCAGAACAAGACCCCGCTGACTCCACTCCTCAACTGAGTAAAGTCAGAGCAAACTTTTTCAGAAAAGGACAAACAATAAATATTTTCTACTTTGTGGGACATGGAATCTCTGTTAGAACTACCCAATCCCAATACTGCAGAGCAAATACCAGCTACAGAAACTAAGCAACCATAGTTGTTTCATAATATAATTTTATAATTTTATTTATAAATACTGAATTTGAATGCTACATATCTGTCCCAGTGGCATGAAATATCATTTTGTGGCTATCTGCAATTGTTGAAAGCTGGTCATGAAAACCAAAATACAGTAAAATGCAAGCAATTGTGTCTTCTTCTCCTTAATTATGTTGGCTTATTATTTATCTATTTATTTACTTATTTTTGAAATGTGGTTTCATAGAGCCAAGTCTAGTCTCAGACTTGTTATGTGGCCGAGGGTGGTACCTTGAGCTTCTGCCCCGCCTGCCTCAACCTCCTAAGTGATGGAGTTACAGGTGCTCACCACCACTCCCTTTTTATTCAGTGCTGGCGATCAAACTCAGGTTTTTGTGCCTGCCAACCAAGCCCTCTTCCAACTGAGCATCCTCTCCAGCTCAGGAAGAATTGCTTGCATTGTCCCAGCCCCATAAGATAATTATAGTTGAAAGAAATGTATTATATATATTTCAAAATAATTAGACAAGCAGAGTCTAAAGATCCTCTGTACACAGAAATGGAAATAAATGACAATTACCTGAGTTTGATCACCACTCATTGTATATATTTATTGAATTATACACTATACCCTAAATGTTAGGTGTCAATCTAAAAAAAAAAAATTTTTTTTTTGGTTTTTTTTTTGAGACAGGGTTTCTCTGTGTAGTTTTGGTGCCTGTCCTGGATCTTGCTCTGTAGACCAGACTTGGCCTCAAACTCACAGAGATCCGTCTGGTTCTGCCTCCCAAGTGCTGGGATTAAAGGCATGCGCCACCACCACCCAGCCAATCTAAAAAATTTAAATTGGAGTTGGGCTACAGCTCCACAGGACAGGTGTAACATGCATGAGGCCCTGGGTTAGGCCGTTGGCACCATCAGAAACAAGCAGGGAATCTGGTTTAGTTCATAAGATTTGGCACAGAAGCTCTAGTTTTCTGGCTGCTGGTTATAAGCCTGGGAAATGGTGTGAAACAGGCCTGGTTTTGCCTCCTGCTTCCTGCCTCCTGCCACCTCCATGTCCCATCAGTCCACGGGGGGAAAACATATATAGTTAATTTACTCATTTGTAAATGAAGGATACTAGTATCTGCCCATAGGGTTTCTTTGATATTTTAAAAACTTAAACATGAAAAGTGACTCTAACAAATACTGACAACAATGGTGGGGGAGTGGGGATGGGAGACATGGCAGGGACAGTGTTTTGGAAGGACGTGATGGAGGGAGCCACATCTAAGACTGAGCCCCCAGAGCTGACTGAAGTAGGATGGACATTCCAGAAAGCAAAACCAACGAGAAGGATGCTTACAAACACCTATTTGACCCTTGACTCTGGGCACAGTTAACTGAGTAACTCACGGAAGCTCCTCTTCAAAATGAGAAGAGCGGGCTTGTTGTCTATACATCAAACTGCCTGGACAAGTTTAGGAAGAGAAGAGCATCTGAGGAAACAAAATCCAGGCAGGCAGGGGTGGCCAACGGCAGCAGTGGTAGTCAAGGAGGAAGTGAGGAATCACACACACACACACAGCATTGGGTGGTTATGCTTGTAGATCTGTTTTATTAGAGGGAAGCCTACTGCTAACATTTTCTCAATTGCCTCTGATAACCCTTCAAAGGCTCCATAGACTTTGAAACCGAAAGCAGCAAGGGGCATGGAGACATCCATTTCCGTCCTACCAGCTGTGCTCCTTTGGACAACTCATCTTGGGGCCACATAGTAAGCACCTTCTCTACCACTGAGCAACATCCTCAGCATAGTATTTTCCCTTTTGTTTTGTTTGTGTGTGGTTCTATATGCTTGGGGTGTGTGTGTGTGTGTGTGTGTGTGTGTGTGTGTGTGTGTGTGTGTGTGTGCTATACAAGTGGGAGACATGTCTGTGAGTGTGCAGGTAGCCACACCTAGGCACGCACTCAGAGTAGGAGGGCAGGTATATCACTACACTTCCTCGCCTTATCACCTTAAGACAAGATCTCTAGCTGGACCAGAAGGCAGCCATTTCAGCTATGCTCGCTGGCCATGGAGCTCTGGAATTCACCTGTCTCCACCCACCAATAGTGGGGACGAGGGCACATATAATCCTGCCCAGTCTTTAATGTGGGTGCTGGGGCTTCGAAGTTAAGTCCGCATGATCGCTGAACAAGCACTCTTAACCACTGAGCCATCTCCCCAGCCCCTCTGCATAGTTTTAAAACAAAAAGGTAGTAAAGGACCATGCAACCTTTAAGTCTGTTTAGCGGGCTATGTAGGAGGAAGGACACTCCTTCAGCCACTACTTCTATGCTATTTTTTGCAACTTCCAAATGATCAAGCAAAGAGATAATGAGACTTTGGATGCAAGTAAGGAAGAGTAAAGGCAACTGTGCTTATAGTTTAATTACCCCAAACCTTTTGGGGGAAAATAACAACTATCCTTACTGATGAAAAATAATATATTTAATAACACCAATTTTCAATTATCAATAAACACAACAGAACGTTGAAAGTTACAGAGGCAAAGCCATATACGAAGGTTATCTACCCAGCAAGATCTTTCAAAGGCAAATAGTCCATAAAAGGCAAACAGTAATTATAGAGCTTAAAACTCATAGCTGTTCTCTGCAGGCAACTGGCAATGAGACTGTGAGCATTTGCAAAACATCTTTTGGCAGAGGATTGGTAAGAAATCTACCATCATGATTCATGGATCACCATTTCTTGGGCAAAGAATAATAAGCTCTGATAATTGTATCATCAGTCCCCTCCCACCCCCTCCAGCCTGCTCCCCACAAAGCAAACAAAAAGAAAAACGTAAAATACACTAAATTCCGAGGGAGGGGGAGGGGTATACATGTGGATTGTGAGTGCTGGTGTGTAGTTCAGTGACAAGAACTTTGGGTGAAGAATCAGGAGAGTTGCGTGTACCTGCGGCTGCACTATCTGTGGCAATGCATTGATTCTAAGGCCTCAGTCTGCTCCTTTCTAGAGTGACAAGCCTGTGCCGGAAACTCCTTTCTTATTCTTAAAGCTCATCAGGTAGAACCAGAATCCGGAGGCAGGCAGGGTTACTAAGGGTAAACTAAGCTAAGAATACATCACACCTGTCTGGCACATAACTTGTGAGGTCAACAGAATTAACTGCAATCTTAATTGTTTTAACGAAGTAAATTTAAATCAATTGTTCCTTGGGATTAGCCCTGTAATTAAAACTTAAACAATTCATTATTTTCTACAATGTCCACAAAACAGCCAGATGCTACATAAAAATGACTTACAAAACTAAAGAAAGACTACTTTTCTTTGTAGAGGTAATTAAAAGTCCAGGCACACCCAGAAATAGGTCATTTCTCGGTCTGGAATTCAAAGCAGATCATTATATTTTTTCATTGTTTTTATGTGAGTCTGGACAGCTATCGACAGTGTAAACAACATGAGTTTACATTATAAAATATGTGAAATGTACACAAGACATTTTGGTCAAAATAAAATTAGAACTCATCAAGGGATAAAATCGTTTAGTTACATAGAACCCAACTCCCAACCCATGATTATCTATCCTCTACAGTTTTGGGATTTTTCTGGCCTAACTTTAAAAATAATTTTATCTTTATGTGAAGATTTTAAAGATACATTTTATGAGGGGGGAGCAACAAATGAAACAGGAATGTCAAGAAAAGTGAACATTTTCAACTTATTACTTTAAAAAAATGTAAGAAGGAATCGAATATAAATATCTTTTATCAAGTTGGCAAAGGTTTTTTTTTTTTCAAATTAAACTCAAGAGGAGGAAAAATATGATCTTTCTGGAGAGTGACACATTTGGCAATATTTACCATAATGCTTGAAGAGAAGAGACAGAAACTGGCAAATATCACTGGAGAGCTGAGAGAGCTCCGACTCTCTGTAGAATATCCTAACCACATATCCATACACGCCCTTTGACCCAGGACTTCCAATTCTAGGAATAACCCTAAAGAAAGAATTGGACATGTGGGTACATCAACCACATGGTAGCGCAGGCCCCATGCCCCAAAGTAGTTGGCCAGCACAAAATGGACACCCCGTGTACTTCTTTGTTGTTGTTGTTTTGGCGGTTTTGTTTTATTGATCTTTTTGCAGCTTGTCTGTGTTGACTTTGTTTTGTTTCTGTGATTGCTTTTAGAGAGAGAAACACATAAAGCTGGGTGGGTAGAGAGGTGGGGAGGGTCTGGGAGGAGTTGCGGGAGGGGAAAGAAAAGGATCAAAATATACTGTATGAAAATATTTTTAATACAAAGTTGTTGTTTTATTTTTTAAGAAGTAACTGGGCTAATGTGCAATAATCTATGTCCAAGGGATTCCTTGCAACATTGTTTATAACTGCAAATAAAAGGAAACTATGAGCCTGGCGGTGGTGGCGCACGCCTTTAATCCCAGCACTCGGGAGGCGGAGCCAGGCGGATCTCTGTGAGTTCGAGGCCAGCCTGGGCTACCAAGTGAGTTCCAGGAAAGGCGCAAAGCTACACAGAGAAACCCTGTCTCAAAAAAATAAAAAAAAATAAAATAAAAAGGAAACTATGAGAAAGTCCATGAAGACTGAGTATATGACTGTGTTCTTACAAGTTAAAATATGAAACCGTAACAAAGAATGAGGCTACTGTATGTGTACTAATGTGGGAAGACAGCCAGGAGTCATGGGAGAGTTTAAGGAAATTATTCCATACAGTAAAATAACACATTTAAGACTGTATCTACAAAGATAGTCATCAAAAGTGAACAGTAATTATCTCTGGGTAGTTTAAGGTGAGTATGTGTGTGAGTGTGTGTGTGTGTGTGTGTGTGTGTGTGTGTGTGTGTGTGTGTGTGTAATTTTTAAGAAAAGGTCATACTATGCAGTCCTAGCTAGCCTAGCACTCACTATGTTGACCAGGATGTTCTTCAAATAAAAGATCCACCTGCCTCTGCCTCCCTAGTTCCAGTATTGAAGATGTGCGGCTGGCTCAAGTCGTATATTCTTACAATGAATTTCTCTTATATTTAAATTTTTCAATGAATAGGGACCATTTATACAATAATGATAATAAAAGCCTAGTATCTGAAATACAGAGGAAATATTGGGGGATGAGGGAGAAGTGGACATCCACAATCTGCAGTTGACTCCCTGGAATTTAGTCTATTGGTATTGTATGCCTTGGAACATGTAGCAATATGCCTGATACTGAAGTAAGCAGACTCTGAAAGTCTATGTTAGAAAATGCAAAGGAATTGGATATTGCAAATGTAGAAAAACACTGACTCAAACACACTTCATAGTATCTTGGTAAATGAAATAAAAAGTAGCCTAACAGACACCAGTGATGCACATTTTCTTTTCCGTTTTTCACATACATATGTACAAACCAAAAGTCTGAAAGAGTATATATCACAATGCATTCTGCAGTAATTAGTCATTTTTTGTTTTCCTCTTCTATTGAATATTCCTATAATAAAGAAGTACTATTTATGTACATTTTAAAGTTTTAAAAATACTTCTTGCAGATTTTTTAGATTTTCACAGATGGAGGATTCTGTTAAAATGGTATTAATCTGTGAAAAACAAAGAGATGAGAATCCCAACCCTTGTATCTGGGAGGAGCTGCATCACCAACAAACACACACACACACACACACACACACACACACACACACACACACACACACACCATTTAGCTAATATGCATCATATTAAAAAGAACTGTAGGCAACAACACCACACACCACGCAGGAGGCCCAAGGTGCCTATTCTGACTGGGTGTCCAGAGTTATAAAACACACTAGCTCAGGTTACAGACTCAGCATGACAAGTCCATCTGATACAACCCAACAAAAGCATGTGCGCTGAATGAGAAATTTACACATCTGGTTCCCCAGGATGGAATGAATTACAGAAACAGAGATTAACTCAGTAAGGTTGGGAGTGTCCCTGCTATATCCCTATTCCCTCCTGAAGTCGGCCTTGTGAGCATTTCTTACATGACTTACTTATGATTACATTTAACTCAAATAAGCTCCTGTTGTTTTTTTGAGGTGAATAGGAAAAGAAGTGAGAAAGACTGGCTTCTAAAAGAGTCAAACATATATTTTCAGGTAAACCAGGAGATGCTAGACGGGCCTCCCTCCCTCCCCCTCCTCTCTCCCTCCCTCTCTCTCCCACTAAGAAGACCATTCTGGCAGATAACAATAGTTTTCTCGCCCGGGTAGTGTAGATGACACATTTTTCCTGTGACTTGCCTTCCTGTAATGTGCAGGAATTCCTGCACTCTCTGGTACCCTTCCTGTTAACTTACATTTCAGATTTCCTCAAAAGGCACACTACTGCTTTAATATTTGAAAAATGTCAGCTCAACCCCAGACAGCTAATACAAACAAGCTGAGAAACACACCACCTAAACTCACAACTGTGGAAAACAGAATCTCTTTTTAAGAAAATTCTTTCTCGGAATCTCACTGTTGGTAAGGCTAGGGAGAAGGCGCCCAGTCCTTCCAGCTCCTGGGCAGTCTGTAATTCTTTGCCTCTGCTATGCCTTAAATTAGAGGTCTGTAAAACTGAATTATAGTGATCTAAAAAGTTCATAAAGGTTCGTGAATTGAACATGTTGTTAAATTCTTCAATACTGTGAGACTGTACCCACCTCTCACTTTTTTCCTATTCCATTTGCCTAAAGTATTAGAAAGAAGTCTGGAACCAAGAAGAAGAAGAAGTAGGAAAAAAAAAAAAAAGAGTGCTTTTGGCCATTTAGGAGAGCCTGGCTGTGCTAGGCCAAGTCCACATAAAAAGTCCAGGCCAAGACTCCTTGGCCATTTCAAAAATGATTGCCCACGTCTTTCCACCAATAATTTTCTTTTTGGACAAAAACCTCATGTTCATACCAGATATAGTTTGCAAGCAGGATTCCGTTGAGAACGCTCATCTGAAGAAATGGAAACTAACTTGAGGACAACCAATCCCTGATCAAGAGTGGGAAAATGTCACACAACTACCCTGTTAGCTTCCCAAGGAGAAACAAACAAACAAACAAATCACCTGCCGAGAAAGACCAAAAACTATGCAAGGAGGAAGTTAATTTAGAACCCAAGGCCCAAAACAAGTGGGGAGGATGGCAGTCCATTTAAACCTCTTCAGGCAACTTCCTGACAACTTACTAAGTAAAAGAACCATTATGGCCTCTACACTCTGTAGCCCCACTTCTCTCCAATAGTTGGGCTTTTAAAATTTTTTTATTACATTTTTATTTATTTATTTTGTGTGTGTATGGGCTGTGCAGGGTGCACGTGTGCAAGTCAGAGGACAGCGTGGAGGCATTTCCTTCCCCTATTTGGGTTTGGAGGATGGAATTAAGGTGGTCAGGCACCTGTTCCCACCAAGCCATCTCGCTGGCCCAATCCATGCAGCTATCTTGTGTCACAAAAATTTCCTCACATTCCTGCTTTCTCAAACCAGATGGTAATTCTTGAAGAAAGAGACTTCATTTAAATATTCCTGTGTATCCCAAAATTCTATGCACATATACATACATGCAAATCTACATGTGCCTATACATATATAGTATGCATGTATGTTTACAGACATAAGCATGTATATCATACATACACATTTTAAGCTGAATTTAATGAATGAGTGAATATTTACCAAATACAAAGTAACTAGAAGTCATCTCTTAAGTATGTTATAGCATGGACTGACTCTTGTAAACTCTTATTTCTCTGCTCAATTACAAGATTTTGAGTTTTCCCTGTCTAAGGAATATCTACACCTTAAAAAAATCCCCATTTCTAGGTTCATAGGCACACTTCTGAAATAGTTAAAATATTTCATCCTCCCCTAATATTAAATACAAAACAAAAGCCAACAACCACCACAAGCAATCTTACTTTAAACTCTGACGAACATTCCTTTCTTCTTGGGATCAGACACACCACGTTCATCAGGTAGAATTAAATCCTATCACAACTCCAAAAAGAAGTGTGGCAAAAAGCTTATTGGATACTTTAATGTCTCCAGATCTTATTCCAGTGGTATTCCCAGGTAGTCTAGCTCACCAGCAGCTAGCGCACCTTTCATTTTGGGGCGTTTTCAAATGACATCTGATTTCTCTATGGTAAGGAAGATTGCTCCCGAAACAGGTCATTAAAGGTCTCTCTCACAAGCACCTAAGCGCCCCTTCAGCTCTGACGCCATACCAGGACTTTGTTTGTTTGTTTGTTTGTTTAATTCCCTCCACAGAACATCAGTAAGTTTGCAAAATACACCCTTACAAAAAAGTTTTTTAATTAAATAAATTTGAGAAAGAAAAAGAAAAAAAGACAGTCACAGCCCTGAACTTCTGACCTATTCTGACCAAATATATGCAGTTACACACTTACAAGATTTCATTGCAATTGTCAGTGAGATGGTATGGTAGTCTTATGTTGATGCAATGCTTAAAAATGCAGTTACCCCCTAAAACCCTCCCCCAGGTGCAAAAGCATCTTCCAAATGGCCAAACATATTCAGGTCTTCACCACTGCAAGCGACTGATAAAAGTGTAAAATCTCAGAAGAGCAAGGCTTGCCTACTTTATTTTTTTAATAATATATTGCTCTCCACACTTCACCTTTACTTCTCTTAAAAATCAAAAGTTGCCTAATGTCTAAAGCAAAATCAATACAAATTTAGCTGAATACTGGCACCGCAGTAGCTCATTCCCCCAAAGAATACAAGATCACATTAATTTCCTAGTAGTTTAAGTCGAGTTTTACCTTTCCTCTTCACCTCGAGACTTTTCGAAAGTTTGGATTCCTGTTGCACACAAAATTACTTAGAATGTGCGTGCATACTAAAGAAATGTACTATTATATAAAGCATTGCACATTTAGACGCTACCAACCTGCTATCTCTCTCCTGACTGTGCAAAAGGCAAAAAGGCTCAGTAATCCTAGCAGAAGAATGCAAATAATGTCAATGCACAGCTGAACTGCAAGCCCTGCCTTACAGGAACTCTCTGTGTCTGCAAAAAAAGACACACACTAAACAGGAAATGCAACTGAGCTGTGGAAAACCTCAAACTTAAAAATGCAATCGCCGGGCGAAAATTGCATCCATGCATTCATGAATGCATGCATAAGCCTTTGCATTTTTTGCAACTAATGCAAACAGGCTCTTACCTTTCGACTGAGACATTTTCCCCTTTCCTTTGATGGGGGAGGGGAGCACAAAAGACTTTGCCTTGCTTCTCTTCTGTAGCTAGTTTTGCAACAAAGATGCAAGCTGCAGGCGTGCAATCTTCATGCAAGTAGAGTTTCTCTTGACCGATGCAGCAGATGGACTTTCAGGGAGTCAAGATGGAATTGCACACCTTGCAAAACAGTCTGGAAAGTGATTTTTCCCCTAGTTGCAACGTTAGGGAAGGCTGTGCTGCAGCTACATGATGGGCCAGGGCTGGCAGCTAAAAGCTCCAAACTTGGAACTGAGTATCTTAGTGCGCAGACGTCCTTCCTGCGAAGGGCGCGAAGCCCTCTGGGTAATGTAGTTCTCCTGTAGAGTTCACGGGTCTCTGATTTAAGGAAACGTGCTCCTGTCGGTGGCTGAGCGAGATGACTGACTGAGCGCGACAGAGATCTCACTCAGATAAACAAATCGGACATACACTCCTTAGTAAGTGAAGGGTGACCGACGGCAAGGTCCAGGAAAGGAGGCATTTTGTTCAAGAAAAGCCCCTGAACCAACAGCTTAGAGAACACAGGGGTGGCTAAGGTTTAATTGGGGGTTCAACGCGTTGGGGTTCTTTTGTTTGTTTGTGTGCTTTTGGTTTTTTTTTCTTTTCTTTTCCATTGTTCTGCCTGTAGACAGTTCGTCCTGACACCTCGTTTCACAACACACATTTGTCTTGAGTGGGGATTTTGGTGGCGATCTGGCCCTTCAGAGTAGACACAAAGTTTTTTTTAGTAAGACAAAATCCTGGTCGGTTCTTTTCAAGAAAGCTGAAATTCAATGCTAGGTAGGGCCGAGGGAGAGAGATTTGGGAAGTTCTTATTTCTTACGGGATTAGAAAGGAAATTTTGTTTCTTATATATCAAAGCCAATTTTAATCAAATTAATGATATTTGATTTTTTTTCTCGCCTGAGGCAGGTGGGGGATGAAGGGGGAAGTACCCGACCTTGAGAAGAAAGGAGTGGGTGGTGGGTAACAGTACTTTTAAGTAAATAAAGTGGAATGTCTTCATTGTTGTCAATACCATCAAGAGATGTTTGCTGGGAGCCCAAAGTGTGCCCGGCATCTTCCCAAGGCTTGGGATTTTCCCTTTTTCCTACTGTACTCAAGGCTAGAGGGTGGTCTGTATCCTGATGGGGAAAAGCATCTCCCCTTTACTTGAAAGTCAGAGATGCAAGCAATCCCTGGAAGGGGTGGAGAGGAATAGTCAGGGTGTGTGGGCAGGGAGCGGCAGGCTTCCCTTGCACCTAGTATAGCACCTTCAGGAATGTTCTTTCAAGGCAAATAGGGAGGGTAGGAGGGTTTCGGGCTGCTGGTCTGCAAACAAACCAGTGTGGTTCTGGAGAATGAGGGCCAACTATCCATTCCTGGGACGCTGAGGGTACCATGTTGCCTTGTAAGCAAGAGTGGTGGTGTTCAGAATTAACCTGGTGTGAGGGATTCTACCCCTCTTTAACTGTTTGGGCTTATTTGAAAACACATAGGAGGTGAAAGGTTTTGAAAAGGGGAACTTAACCTAAGCACTGTTTTAAGAATGTAAATTTTCCCTCTGAGATCTAGGTGGGTTGGACTTGGGAGAGGCTAGAGATAGGGAGGGTCATTTGTGGAAAGGCACTAGAGTCACTTTGAAAGAAGATTCATATGTGACGGCTGCTAATGAAAATTCCTGGAATTGTATTAAGAATTCTAGGAAGCCAGGACCATCTGAGTAATGCACGAGTCACAGAGAAGGCCACCATGTGTTAGCTGCAAATCAACTCTTGTTTTCTCTCCCTCAAGTGCTGGAGATTGAATCTAGGGCCTCAGGCATTCCAGGCATTCACTCTATCACTGACCTACAGCCTCAACCTCCCACCCCTACAGCCTCAACCCCCCACCCCCACCCTTTTTTTTTTTTTTTTTTTTCTGAGTTATCCAGGTTGGCCTTTGAATCCAGTCTGTAACCCAGACAGGGTCTGAATTTGCAATCTTCCTGCCTCCGCCCACCCCCAACAAAGTTAGCAAATCAGCTCTTAAAACAAATATGCGCTGGGCAGTGGTGGCGCACACCTTTAATCCCAGCATTTTGTAGGCAGAGCCAGGCGGATCTCTGTGAGTTTGAGGCCAGCCTGAGATACAGAGTGAGTTTCAGGAAAGGTGCAAAGCTACACAGAGAAACCCTGTCTCAAAAAACCAAAACAAACAAATAAACAAACAAACAAATATGCATTGAATGGAGGTGAGGGGTAGCACTAGTTACTTCCACTGATGCCCTTTACTGGCATTTTTACCCCCTTGAGATACTGCCTTGACTGGCTGGCTAGGAACTCAATGTGTAGAGTTTGCAGTAATTCTCCTGCCTCTGTGCCCCTGATGGGATTGCAGGCGTGCCCCATAATTCCTAGCTTCCTTGACTGACATTCAGGAAAATTCCTCAAGGCAACGTCACATAGGGAGGGGCAGCATCTGCCTGTAAGAGAATAGCTTTCTATCCCGTGTATCCAGATGTAAGGATTTTCTTTTACCTTCTCTGTCTTTCATGTCTTGTGGTGATATTGTGTTCCCCAAAATATTGTGCACTCTAATAAACTTATCTGGGATCAGAGAACAGAACAGCCACTAGATACAGAGGCCAGAAAATGGTGGCACACACACCTTTAATCATAGCATTCCAAAGGCAGAGATCCATCTGGATCTCTGTGAGTTCAAAGCCACACTGGAAACAGCCAGGCACAGTGGCTCATGCCTTTAATCCCAGGAAGTGATGGCAGAAAGCAGAAAAGTGTATAAGGCGTGAAAACCAGGAACTAGAGCCTGGTTAAGCTTTTAAGCTTTTGAGCAGCATTTCAGCTAAGATCCATTTGGATGAGGACTCAGAAGCTTCCAGTCTGAGGAAACAGGATCAGCTGAGGAATTGGCAAGGTGAGGTGGCTGTGGCTTGTTCTGCTTCTCTGATCTTTCAGCATTCACCCCAATACCCAGCTCCAGGTTTGTTTTTATTAATAAAACCTTTTAAGATTCATGCTACAGGGGCTGGAGAGATGGCTCAGAGGTTAAGAGCTCTTCCAGAGGTCCTGAGTTCAATTCCCAGCAACCACATGGTGCCTCACAACCATCTGAAATGAAATCTGGTGCACTCTTCTGGCCTGCAGTCACACATGCTATATACATAATAAATAAATAAATAAATAAATAAATAAATAAATAAATAAATAAATCTTTTAAAAAATTCATGCTACAGTGTCTAATCCATGCTATACCTCTCTGCCTTCCTTCTGCATATAGGTTTAGAGCCTCCTTCATGAGCCTATTTTTCTAAGTCTCACTGAGCCAGGAGACACTTGTGTAGGGATCCATTTCAACACACCACCACTTTCCTTTTGAAACAATGATAGGAACGCCTCTTCCGTACAGGCACCAGGATAGCTTCAGGTAGCTGCTATCCTGGCTTAGTCAAAGCAAGAGCTGAACGACTGCCTAGAGCTGTCCATTTGTATTCCATGTTGTCAGCTGCACTGCTTTTTAATGAACCCAGTCTGATTTATAAAAAGAGTTCTTTCCTTTTGTTACAATTATTTAATGTGCCGACGTGTGTGTGTGTGTGTGTGTGTGTGTGTGTGTGTGTGTGTGTGTGTACGCACACATTTGTACACACGCCTAACACCACAGAGCACATGTGAAGGGCATGGGGCAACTTAGCAGAAATCATTTGTCTCCTCCCACCATGTGGGTCCCAGACTTGGTGCCAAGTGCCTTTACCAAAGCCAGCTCCACAGCCCTAGGAGAGCTCGACTCTCAGCTGGTGTGGTGCATTCTGCTCCTGTGTTTGGGCTTGCACTTTGTCAGAATAAGCACACAGAAGTCACAGCTGCTAAATGCAGTGCATTCTGAAAATCAATCTGCCCTTCACTCTCCACGGAAACAAAGAGGTGATGTGCACACGCAAGCACACATACACAAGACACCTCTTAACCATAAGCCAGCTGAACCATATATTGTGACATGACAGAGTGGACCATTTATCTTATATATCCTGAATTCTGAGCAGGTCCCTGGAATGACAGGGAATTCAACCTCTTTGAAAGGGTTTGAAAAGGAAGTTCTCCCCTTGGTGCGAAAGGGTGTCTTCCTCCTTGATTCCCTGCATGGTAAAGGACCTGCGCCCCCTTGCTCTGCCAGGTTGCAGTGGTGTGAGAAAGCAAGTGACTTCTGACAGTTCCTTTATAGGCACATCAAGTGTTTATCTTGGGGTGTGGTGGTATTGTGTTCCCCAAAATATTGTGCACCCTAATAAACTTATCTGGGGTCAGAGAACAGGACAGCCACAATATTAAACATAGAGGATAGTCAGTGGTAGCACACACCTTTAATCCCAAGAAGTGAGCCTTTAATCCCAGAGAGTGATGGCAAAAACAGAAAGATATATAAAGCGTGGAGACCAGAAACTAGAAGCATTTGGCTGGTTAAGCTTTCAGGCTTTGAGCAGCACAGTTCAGCTGAGACCCATTCTGGATGAGGACTCAGAGGCTTCCAGTCTGGGGAAACAGGATCAGCTGAGGAACTGGCGAGGTGAGGTGGCTGTGGCTTGTTCTACTTCTCTGATCTTCCAGCATTCACCCCAATAACTGGCCTTAGGTTTGATTTTATTAACAAGACTTTTTAAGATTCATGCTACATTGGGGTTTTCCAGACTTCAGATCCATTTAAAATGCAAATCTGACAGATTCTACTCATCTTCAGAACCAATATCCAAACTCCTTGGCATAGTACCATTGACTCCTCAGGACCTGAGCCCTGCATGCTTCTCAGCTTCATTCCTCATCCCAGGCTGATATCATACCCAGGAGAGAGCAGGATTTCTGGGTCTTCTGAATACACTGCTTCTCTACCTGAAAGACCCTTTCATTTTCTAATGGTTCTGATTTGTCCTTGACCACTCTCAATATGCTCCCTGTATTAAGGGTGTCCCTACTCCATGGGAACTCGATGCAGTCCCTAATTCTGTCATACCTCATGTATGTGTCTCACCTAAGACTCATCCCAGGGCTGACAAGGGTTCCTTTGTCTATGTGTCCCTGTAGGAGGCTAGAGTACTAGAGATCAGAGATTTTACCAATGTCTCTACTTTTTGGGGCCCAGGACGGCATTTAGCAACGTCATACACTTCAAGACCTGCTGCAATCATGTGTGGAGTAGATGGGGTAAGGACTTGTAACCTTGGCTAGCCTGGAATAACTAGATTCCAACAATAGAGTTAACACCTCAGCAGAACCCAGAACACCTGGGGAAAAAAACCCATGCTGTCAGGTTGAAAGTGTGAAATTCTTGGAAGGAGGCCCTTAGGTTAGGTCATACTGGTTTCTGAAGTAGTTATTCTGGAGTTATAGGTTGGGTGGGGAGGTGGTAGCATGAGTATCAGGAATAATCCGAAGGCCAGGGAAGGCACCTGCTATAACTTAGTGGTAATAGCTCTCCATCAGTTCACCTCCTGGGTGTTCAGCAATGCCTGCTTTATTGCAATGAAGAAGAGGGGTTGACACTAGCATCTACCAGATAGGAATTACTAGATAGGAATTCCATGATACACGGGAAGTCCTGCCCTCAGCAAAGAACTATCTGGTTCAAATACCAGTGTTGAGAAATGCTGTTGCATAGCATAAGAATTTACTCCCTGCTCTACGTTAATGTAAACTAATAAGATTTGGTAAGATGTGATTATTTGGATGTGAGAGATTTAGATTTGAACCATGGCTATAGACATGAGCTGTGTCTGCTGAAGCAAGCCATTTCGCCTTTCTGCAATTCTGTTGGTCCCAGTGTAAAATAAGGAGAGTGAGCCTCAGGCCTGTGTCAGTTCCAACCTTCCAGGGCTCCTGACCCAGCTCATATGTCTACTGAAGCCACTAGTGATTTAAGAAGGACCTTTTTAAAAATCAGCTAAACATCTTTCTATTCAGTAGTTAGAAGGGTTACTGGTCCCTTATTTGGCAACACGAGGAGTGACCATCCTAACATGTCTTAAGAGATGAGACAAGAAATGTTCTTATGATGTTTTTCAATGTGACCTCTGAGGGAGCAGTGCTGATATGAGCAGGACACTTCTGAATGTTTTCCAGAAGTGTCTACTAGACATCAGGAGCAAGGGAAAGGAAGGCGGTAATGTTTTGTTTTTGTTTTTTTTTTTTTTTTTGGTTTTTCGAGACAGGGTTTCTCTGTGTAGCTTTGCGCCTTTCCTGGAACTCACTTGGTAGCCCAGGCTGGCCTCGAACTCACAGCGATCCGCCTGGCTCTGCCTCCCGAGTGCTGGGATTAAAGGCGTGCGCCACCACCGCCCGGCGGAAGGCGGTAATGTTAAAGCTGTTAAGTTGAAGGGTCCAAGGTGAAGCATAATAGGGAGAAGCCCACAGGGATTCATTTAGATGTTTGGTTGCCTTTGCACAACATTGCTAAGGCTTATTTTCATTTTTGTAATTATGTGCATATGTGTGGGTATGTGTCCATGAATACAGGTACCTGTGGAGGCCAGAAGAGGGTATCTGATCCCCATAAACTGGAGTTACAGGTAATCATGACCCACCTAATGTGGATGCCAGAGAATTTGGGTCTTTTAGAAAAGCAGCAAGCCTTCTTAACCACTGACTCCTCCCCTTCCCCTTATTTTATATATATATGTGTGTGTGTGTGTGTGTGTGTATATATATATATATACATATATATATATATATGTATATATGTGAGTGTGTGTGTGTGTTTACTTAAAGCATCCCAGTGAATGATGATTGGCAGCAGAAAATTTGGTTCAACTCTGCTGTCCATGTCCTCCCCAGCTGCCACAGCTATACCTGTTTAGCCTTATCTCCCACTCAGCAATCTGATCAACATAATATTCTTATTCTATTAGGTTATATATTTTAGTCCACAGCTCTGTCTTCTTATGGCCTCCATTTTGGTCTTCATTTTCTGTGCTCTACTCTCCATCCAAAATTCAAAATCATCCCTCCAATGAAGATGTTCTTGATGGTATCATTCCTATATCCTATTTAAGAAACCCTCCCCATTAATCTAACTTCACATTGGCTCTTATAAGGCCTATATCTAGTGAAGCATATATCTACTAATATCTCACAGTAATCTTACTTGCATACAAATATTGTATTTTTTTTAAGATTTACTCTTTATTTACATGTATGTATGTGTGATATTTGCTTTGAGCCAAATGTCACTACTGCCCCTTTATCTCTCTCATATCCCTCTCTTCGGTATCACGGACTACTATAAATGGAAGTTTTTGTCCTGCCAGCAATTCCCAAATACCCAGCAGCTTCTTCCCAAATAGTTGACTTGGAAGCTTAATATTACTTATAAATGCTAGGTCAGTAGCTCAGGCTTATTACTAACTAGCTCCTACACTTAAATTAACCCATAATTCGTATTTATGTTTAGCCACGTGGCTTGGTACCTTTTCTCAGTATGACATTCTCATCTTGCTTCCTCTGCGTCTGGCTAGTGACTCCTGACTCCTCCCTTCCTCTTCCCAACATTCTTAGTTTGGTCGCCCCACCTACACTTCCTGCCTGGCTACTGGCCAATCAGCGTTTTATTAAACCAATTCAAGTAACAAATCTTTACAGTGTACAAGAGCAGTAAAACAAGTCCACAGCAGACTGCTTTAGCTCCTCAGGAACACACTTTGTGGGCACCCTGGATTCCACAGACTTTGATAATACCATA
Source organism: Peromyscus californicus insignis (assembly GCF_007827085.1). Lineage (NCBI taxonomy): Eukaryota > Metazoa > Chordata > Mammalia > Rodentia > Cricetidae > Peromyscus > Peromyscus californicus. Next base: position 12,276,179 of record NW_026294551.1, read on the forward strand.
ACCCTTAGCACTATCACCCAGTACTATGTCCAAATATTCGCAATGCCTCCCTTCTCTGTGACACATAAGTATACCACTGCCTATCAGCTAGGTGGTCTGGGACTTATGTCCTGGTGTTCCTTTTTCCAAAGCTAGGGGTTGTGCCTGGTGAAGAACTCTTGCCAATTCCCATCCCTGAATTTAGAGCGACAGGGCATGAGAAATGAGCAATTCAGGTCATACCCCTTCTTGCAGCCCTAGGCATAACTGCCAGTGTCACCACTTTTTTGGCCTGAAGGCATATATACAGGCAGAGCACTGTGTACATAATAAATACATCTTTAAAAAAAAATTCTTTTTGTTTGCTTGCTTTTTATACTTTTTAAAAAAATATTTATTTATTATGTATACAGTGTTCTGTCTGCAGGCCAGAAGAGGGCACCAGATCTCATTACAGATGGTTGTGAGCTACCATGTGGTTGCTGGGAATTGAACTCAGGACCTCAGGAAGAGCAGGTAGTGCTCTTAACCGCTGAGCCATCTCTCCAGCCCATAAATAAATCTTAAAAAAAAAAGAAAGAAAGAAAGAAAGAAAGAAAGAAAGAAAGAAAGAAAGAAAGAAAGAAAGAAAGAAAGAAAGAGTTTGATGCCTCTAGCCAGTGGATCACTGATAGTCCAATATGGAACTCGACACTACCCTTCTTAAACCCTCTTCTCTTCCTTTTCTTAATCCTACTAGCTGCACTCTGCCTTATAAACTTCTTGTCTAGAGTCCTTCAACAACAGATCCAAAAGATTTCTAACCAGACTTTTAACCAGCTACTATTACAAGATTACCAGCCCCTAGCTACTGAGTCAGAAACCTACAGCACCTGGTTATATCCTGACAATGAAGATCAAGATTGCCCCAAAAACCTCAGTGCCCCAATTCAACAGAAAGTAGTCTAATGATAATATCGCCCCCTTTTGAACCCCCAGTTGTTTATTAATAAACAAAAAGGGGGAATGTGGGGTAAAGGGGCCAGTCAAAGAAACACACCCTGACCCTGAGACCAGAGCCAATTCACTGGCCCAGAAAACAGAGCCAAAAGGTTAAGAAAGGCCAGTAAAAGAAACACACTTTGGCCCCGAAAGCAGAGCCAACGAAACACACTCTGCTCCTGACCAATTCAGCACACACACAAAAAAAATCTCTGAGCTTGTCCCAGCTCAGGGACTGAAATCCAACCAATTCCCATCCTGAAAATCTTCACTCTGGAAAAACTCTGCCCCTAAGAAGCCCCATATAAGTCCTGTACTTGTTCAGTTGGGAGCTGCCTTTTCCACCCTGGCAAAGCAGCCACCCTCCTGGATTCCTCCCTCCCCATAAATCTCTTGAATGAGGTTTGAGTGAGACCTTCTGTCGCTGGAATGGAGTAGAGCAGAGAAGTAACATCTTTCACAGGAGCAGAGCAGAGCAGAATTGTAACACGTTCACTTTGGAAACGTTCCCCTAGCGGAGCTGAGTTGTTACACCCCAGGGGACCTGAGCAGAACTATAACAACTTCATTGGGGAAACCCTCTCCTGCAGGGAGCAGGGCTGTTACATTGGAGAAACCTTTCCCTGGAGCAGGGATGTAAGCTGCTATGCTTACGGTGACTTTGTGGTATTCCTCTGCTCCCGACTGCCAGGATCCCTTTCCATCCCAGTTTCAATGCTTACAGTTCCTACATAAGTTTATGTGCACCACGTGTGTGTAGTTACCCAGGGAGATCACAAGAGGATATTAGGTACCCTGGAGCTGAAGTTACAAACTATGATGAGCCTCCCAGTGTGAGTGCTGGTAAGAAACCCATGTTCTCTGCAAGAGCAGTTAAGTGCTCTTAAACACTGAACCATTTCTCCCAAATCTTACATTTTCTGTGAGTGGTGAATTCCCTGCACATTGCTCAGGCACTACTTTGGGAAGACCTCTTTGCTTGTCTATTTTTAACCCTTAACTCTAAGCTTAGCTGAAGATGGTTTCATGTTCATTGAGTCTTTCCAGGTTGCCATGGAGACAATATGTACTCAGCCTATACTCATTCATCTGATGTGGTCATGTGTTTACTACCTAGATAATAGATGATTATCTATTAGCTTAGGTCAGCCATCTTTGTTAAAAGTTAAAGAAATACTTGAATAGGGATTTGTTAGAAGAAAAATTAGTTATGATGTCTTATTAAAATATTTTGGCTGATATTTTAAGACTCCTATAAAGATTCTAGAGTTTCAAACTACTGTGACTGAACTTTTATAACTGGCAATGCTTGTGAAATGCTGACAGGCTATCTAGTCCTGAAATGACTACATTCTTGTTGAATTAAAAGGAAAAAGTATGATATGATTGTTGAATGTTCCTTAGCAACTCAGAAGTCATATAGAACTCCAATATAATATGATTTTAACCTTTGCCCCAAATCACAGAGTCCTAGATAGGAATGTTAACATGAGCTGACTGAGAAACAGTTAATAGTTTCTAGGAAGGTAAGAGTGAAAATCATTGCCATGAAACCCTATAAATGTTTCAGGGCATCATCTGTGTGGAGTGTTGAAGTTCGGCATGTAAATAAACACCTCAAATCACTGGAAAGTAGCACAGCCCCACAGAGATTTCCAATGCTGTTCAAGAGACAAAATTGGGACCCTGTCTACTCAAATCTTCTGCAAAATGTTTTTTTCTCTTCCTTACACCTGATGCCTGATCTCTCTTTCCATATTCGTATGGAAACATATACACATCTGTATATGTATATATATATATATATATATATATATATATATATATATACACACACACGTGTGTGCATTTATCTATCTGTATAATTTTCTCTCTGACACAGTACTGTTATGCAGCAGTTTCCTCCAAGATATAAAACATTCCACCTTGGAGGGAAGCTTGTTAAGATGCAAGATGTTCTACAAGCAGGGTTGAGGAGGATGGGAGTGGAGAGGAGAATGTGAAACATCCCATCTTTCAGAGGAGCTTCCGAAGACTTAGGCTACTCTAAGGGGAAGTGAAACATTCTAACCCTTCAGGGAAACCCCTTAAGCAGACAACTCAAAAGCTCCAGGAAGCCCCTAAAACTGATCAAACTCACCAGTTCCTTCCTTCCCCCAGCAAATATAAGCTTTAAGGACTGTTGGGAGACTCTCAGACTAGCCAAGCTGCCTGGAAGAAACACTGTCCAACCTGTCAAGCTTCCAAAAGTTGTATGATAAGCTCCAGGTTTCCAGCTTTCATGAGCCATTACATCCATGTTGGGTTGGGCTTATGGTGATGCAGCTGTCTTTTGAGTCATTTCCACTCCTGAAAATCACACCTCAGCCATACTCCTGTGAGTAATTCCAATAAAACTCGGCTCACCAACTTGGACTTTGGTGGTATCCTTATGTTGTTCTGTTGTTGGCTCCCTATCTAAGTGAGTCCAATGTTTGTTTACATCTCCATAGAGAATAGTGTCACACAACAAACACTAATTTCCTGCCAGAATCTAAGTCTGTGTTATATAAGACAATTGAAAAGAAATTGCATACTGTCCAAAAGGAATTCAAACTGAACCTGGGTCCTTTGCAAGAACATCCAGTGCTCTTTACCACTGAGCCATTACTCCAGCCCCACTGGGTAACTTGATATGGGCTCTAAAATGTACCTTTTTTAAGTTAAGAGGAATATGGTAGCATTTTGAGTCATTTTATTATCGTTTAATGATACAAGCTCAACTCATGACCAAGCAAGTCCATATAATGTCTGTATAAGTCCTTTATATTCTGTACCTTGGACAAGACACTGACAACTCAGTAAATACTGCAATTTTTGAGGATGTGTTGGAAACACTGCTATAGGACATAGTGTCATGCCCTTCAAGCCTCCTTGATCTGTTTATGTTGATATTAATAGACGGTTCTGGGCTCCTTTCACAGACACAAACTATTCCGGTCATGCTGACCTGATGCACTTTGTAAAAAACTATTAAGTATTCTGGGAAATTTCTTACGTAGATGACATATTAAAGATATAGAAAAAAAGTACAAATTGTCCACAGAAAGTTAAGCTGTTTGAAGTACAGTTATACAGAAATAGCATACTTTTTTTGTAAAATCACTTCCTTTGAATTAATATCCAAAGGGTATATTTTGTAATTGACAGTGTATGTTTATGACAGAAAACTAAAAATGATACTGATTTTTCCATTTTACTATCCTTTTTAAAAGTTCTATTTTATGTTTATGAGTATTTTGCCCGAATGTATGTATGCATACCATGTGTGCCTGGTGCCCACAAAGATCAGAAGAGGGACTGGAAATGGAATGGGAGGGAGCAGGGGCAGGTATGTGCAGGTTAATGCGCATACCCTCAGCAGCCAGTGGCATCAGATCTCCCCTGAGGCTTAGGTTGAAGGCAGTGATGAGCCACCTAACATGGGTGCTAGGAACTGAACCATAGTCATCTAGAAGATCAGCCAGTTCTCTTAACCACTGAACCATCTTTCCAACACCTCCAACTTCTTTAAGATTTGTCCATTAATGATATTATTTATAGACCAAAGTAAAAAAAAGAACGCAATTTATTATCAATATATTATATAACTGAGTAATAGTTTTCCTAAGTATTATGTAAGTATAAAGTATTTCTCAGGCACTACTTGAAAATGTAAGAACATTTGAATAAAGTGGTCTTCATACTATGCATAAAATGTAAGGTCAACTAAGGTCAACAGCATGACCTAGATATTATGCACATCCACAGTTCTGCCTACAGTACCAGAGACAAAGTAGCAGACTGTATCCCATTCTGCTCTGCTACCACTGGAGTTCTGCAGGAGTCTATCCTGAAGCCTCTTCCCAGTACTCTCACCTGATTGCCTTCAGAAGAGCCGTGAAGAGAATCTAGGAATCATGTACTCTTGCTAAAGGCAACTGGAGATTTCCATTTTATAAATCCTTATTGTTTCTGTTTAAAAACAAACAAGCAGATGAATAGAAGGTACATTTGTTAACCTTTTAGGAGTCTATGGCCAAACCACTTGGTATTGTAGATAAAATAATTGTAAAGACACAGAATACCATCTGATGCTGTGCATAACCTTTTAAATGCTTGTGACATTTTCAAAGGAAAGTATTGGATGTTTTTCTTATGTGTTTCTTAAATTTATCCCCATAAGTTTAGGAAGCTCCTTATGCAAATTGTCAGTATGTATTGAAATTTTAATATACCAAATGGTTCTTTATGAAAAAAATACATGTTTTTAGTCTTTTGATAACATTCAGTATAGGAACATCTACTAGTAGTTATTTAAAACATGTCTTGTATGGTGGCACAAGCCTATAATCCCAGCACAAAGGAGGTAGAGGCAGGCCACTTAGGTGTTTGAAGATAGCCTGGACATCATAACAAGATTGAGGCTAGCCTGGTCTTCACAATGGAATCCTATTTTAAAAATGCTGTATAAAGTTTCAAGCCCATTTTTAGTTATTCTTAATGATGTGTGTATATGCTAGCAGTAATGGTGTGGATATGTGCACATGAGTGCAAGTGCCCTTTGAGGCCAGAGGCATCAGATCCTCTAGATCTGAGACTGCAGACAGTTATGAGCCATCTGACCGTGGTTGCTGAGAACCAGACTGATCCTCTGCAAGAGCAGTGTATCCTCTTAACCACTGAGCCATGTCTCCAGCCCCCTCAAGTCCATTTTTAAAATAAAGACTCAACATGTGTTGCATGAAGAGTTATTCTGATGTCTTCTGGGTATTTTTTTTTCTCCCTCAGTTATTCAATTTTAAATGGGAAGGGAATTTAATAAATAAGGCATAAGCTTATGTTGGATTTTCATCTCCTAAATTATGGTTGCTATGACTTCAGGCTCAGCAAATCACCTTTCTCCACTTTGATATACAGCACCTTTGGAAAAGATGTTAGTAATGGGACCTTTCCTCACAGGGTGACAAGATTACTTCAATCAGTACATTCAAAACACTAAGAAAAATACCTGGTACTTTTGTGCTCTAAAAACCCTACTGAGAGTTTTTCGCTTTTTTTTTATTTGTTTGTTTTACGCATATGAATGTTTTGCCTGCATGTGTGTCTGTGCACTGCTAGTGTGCCTTCAGAGGCCAGAGGAGGGCATTGGATCCCCTGGAAATGGAGCTACTGGCAGGCAGTCATGAGCCACCATGTGGATGCTGGGAACCAAACACAGGTCTTCTTCAACAGAAGCAAGTGAGCCATTCTCTTCAGCCCTGATACTGAGGATTTTTTTTTTTATTTTGCAATACAATTCAGTTCTACATATCAGCCACGGATTCCCTTGTTCTCCCCCCTCCCGCTCCCCTCACCTTCCCCCCAGCCCACCCCCATTCCCATCTCCTCCAGGGCAAAGCCTTCCCCACAGACTGGATACTGAGGATTTTAATTCTAACTGTGGTGGTGTTCCCAAGCACAGGCTCCTTTCCTAAGAGTGAACATACTGCATTTGATAGAGGATGTATGAATCTGTACTCGATCAAGTAAAAAGAAAAAAACAAACAAATTTAAAAAACTCTATTTTAAAACCACAGGAAAGAAAACTATGAAATTAGAACATAACTACCAACACGAGGAAATATGAATAGAAATTCTTAGATGAATGGAAAGAAAGAGAAGGGGAATTTTTTTTTATTGCAGCAAATCAAAACACGGTTGGATGCTTACTTAGAGGAAATGGAGGCCATCTGGAGAAAATTGTATTCCATAGGGCAGAATGGCTTTTAAAAACAGGGAATAGCTAGGACTAATGAATCACACAGGCCTTGGGCCGTGGGGTGTCAGAGAAGAACAAAGCAAGCAGCAGGGCCCATGGTGGTGGTTAATGAGAGACTGGCAAAGTTGCCCAGAGCCCATCAGTCATGTTCAGGATGTGGTTTCCTTACGAGAGGACTAACATAATGGCATTATTTGGGTTCCTTGCTATCACCTGATAGTATTAGAACTTTAACTCTATGTGCTTCCATTTAATTGATTCTATCTATAGGTTTCTTTTCTTTTTCTTATTAAGTTCATTCTTTAACGTTTTCATTCATGTATAAAGTGCATTCTAATTCATGTTCCCTCCCACCCCTATCAGTCTCCCTGCCCCAAACCCCTTGCCCATATTCACATCTTTTTGTTTTGTTTTGTGACCTATTGAGCTTAGGCATAGCCACCTGTTAAAAGCAGGGGTTCAGAACCATCCCCTGGAGCCTGGTAGGCATATAGTGAGCTCACAACTGAAGATGGTGATTTCTTCCTCTCCCCAAATCTTTCAGTAGCCAGCATTTCAGCAGGGCAGGACCTATCTACATATTTTTTATGGCCATTGCATTTGCATCCATTGTAGCCATTACTAATGGTTGTACATTGTAGCCATTACTAATGGCTGCTACCTTTTGACTAATTAATTTGTCCATTAATTAGCTCAGCATAAACACATATATTAAGCGTATTTTAAGATCTTCAAGATGGGTTTCCTCCAGTTTCTTACTTATGTAAAGCATAAACAGTAGAGGGCTGTTTCATTATTAATCAAAATGTCAATCCTATCATTAAAGATCACTTCAGTCTGTATTTAGAGTAACTGTTTAATGTCTGTCCAAAGTGATCCACACAGTGAGTTTGGAATTCACAGGGGCCGGAGAAAAAGAGCAATGAAGCAGAGGGGAAAACAGATGATTTTCTTATTAGCTAAATACTTTACTTTCCATCACAATGATTTTTAAAACCTTTGTGGAAGTTGGATGTGGTATCACATGTCTTTTATTTCATCACTAGGGTACAGACACAAGAGAGTTTGAAGTATGAGGCCAGCCTGGGCTACATAGTAATACCCTCTCTCTATATGGAAATTGAACAGCCTTCCCTTTTCTGTACTAATAAGTCAAGTCATAAAATGACCTTCTACAAAAAAATCTTCAAAGGTCCAAAAGCTTAGAAAGAATTATACTGAAGTTTTTATGTATTCAAAAAATTCAAAAGACCTACCTATTATAATCAGACCATACATGCAACTACATTTTTATGAAATGTTATTAGCATTTTCTGTCGTTACTATGACTTCTTTTTTTTTTTTTTTTTTTTTTTTTTTTTTTTTTTTTTTTTTGGTTTTTTCGAGACAGGGTTTCTCTGTGTAGCTTTGCGCCTTTTCCTGGAACTCACTTGGTAGTCCAGGCTGGCCTCGAACTCACAGAGATCCGCCTGGCTCTGCCTCCCGAGTGCTGGGATTAAAGGCGTGCGCCACCACCGCCCGGCTACTATGACTTCTAAAGCTGAGTTTCTTATTTCAGGGAAAAACTGTATATATTTAACCATTTGTTTTATTTATTCAGGTCAACTTATTTTAGGAATTAATGGCCAATGTTCGTTTTGAGAAGATAAGTGAAAAAATTTAAGATTTCATTCTTTTTCACAATGAAATTCCACCAAAGACAAAAATATCTGCAGGGTTAAATATCCATTAACACACCGTTTTAAAAACGACTGATTTGTTTATTTTTATTTTGCATGCATTGGTGTTTTGCCTGCATGTATGTCGATGTGAGGGTGTTGGATCCTGGAATTGCAGACAGTTGTGGGCTGCATGTGGGTGCTGGGAATTGAACTCGGTTCCTCTGGAAGAGCAGTCAGTGCTCTTAACAGCCGAGCCATCTCTCCAGCCCCTCCCCCATTAACACACCTTTAAAAAATGAGTTGCGCCTTCCTCGTCTCTTGAAAATGGTTCTTTAAGAAATCAGTCATGGGGAGTGCTGGTGAAATGGTTCAGTAGCTAAGAGCACTTGCTGTTCCTGCAGAGGACCTGAGTTTGGTTCCCATCACCTATGTCAAGTAGGTCACCACTGCCTGTAACTTCAGCTGCAGGGGATCTGACACCTTCATTTGGCTTCCACAGGTGCCTGCACACACAAACACATAAATAAAATATAAAATTAAAAAAAATAATTCATAGGGGAAATGAAGAGCTGGAGAGCAATGGTCCTCAGTGGTGGGTGGTATTCCAGTTTCCTTTTCCGTCAGTTTTATATACCATTCTGGATGCAGAATGACAACTAATATGAAATCATTTTTCAAGTTGCTGTGTGCACATGCTCTTGGTTCTATTTCTGTATTCATTGGAACAGACAATTTATGTGGTGCACTTGAAATACTCCCAGAACAAAGACCAATTTCCCTGAAGGTTATGAGCACTCTTGAGCTTGACAAATACAAAGGGAAAAAAAAAATATTTTCCTGTTGTCGCATTTACATAATGAAATGTGCTAGATTTACAGAGTCCCCGGATGAGCCTCAGGAAGCATGCCCACTGTGTGTACTGGTTTTATTTGAAGAGTCACAGAGTGACTGTAAGCAGTTCACAAGCAGCATTGACAACAGTAATTAACAGTGAGTAGTATTTCGGAGAGTGGGGGGCTGAGAGGATGTGGGCCTTAGCTCTGAACATGGGTAGCGTCCATTCTTGGGAAAGCAAGTGTTCTATTGATCTGTTTATCTTCCTTAGTCTAGGTTTGGGGACTGGAGCATGAACCTGTGTGGGACTGCAACCAACCACCTGTTTCCTTCAAATGGAAGTGAGAAGGTCGCATAAGGACAATACATTAATCCTTTTGGCATCTGATAGCCATTTGCTTGTTTTGTTTTCCTTAGAAGAGGTATGTGGAGCTTTGAGCAGAACTGCCTTCCATTTGGACCCCTCACGTGACTCCACCCAGGCTTTCAGCACGCTGTCCAAGCACACAGTAGTAACGCAGGGGATTCCAAAGTTCAGAGGAACCCTGAGCCTTGGCTCCCTCTGCTTTTCTCCGGGAATGTTTACACAGTGACTCTGGTTTTCATTGCACCGATGGTGTCTTGCAGGAGAACTCAGTCCCTCAACCTAGGTAGGAGCAGTATTCATGTTTAAAGTGTTCGTTACTGCCTGGCGAACAATCAAATGTGCAAATCCACGCACCACAAGAAGCACAGCTGCTGCACTGTTTTCTTTTTCTGTTCAAGAAAATGAACCTGCGAGAGCAGAGCCCAGAGACTGGTTGTTTCGTCTGCGGCGGCGCACACTTCCCCTGAAGTTCCCCCACGGTTGGGGGCGCAGTCCTGCCCGAACTTGCTTCTGTCACATTCCACACCCAGGGCAGAGTTCTGCATGTGGGAACACCATGCCCTTGCCCAGGACCTTGTTATGTAACAGCCATAAATGCTCTCATGTGCCTGTGTACAAGCCAGGAGGAAGAAGGGAATGCAAAACTTAGCTTTGAAGCCAGCCGTGGTGACACATATCTGCAGTGCCAGCAGCCAGATGGCCGGGGCAGAAGGATCGTGAGTTTGAGGACAGCCTAGGCTACATAGTAAGACTCTTGTCTCCCAATAAGCCAACGACTACAAAAAAAGTCCAGCTAAGCCTTGATTTCATTTCTACCCAAAAGAGAAGCATTAGGGCCTTCTCACAGCATACAAGCCCTGGCGTAAAGGCACTTTTATCTGTTTTACTGAGCATCACAAACACACTTTACGATCGCAGAGGGTGACTGAGACAGAAAAAGGGTAGGAATTTATAAAGATTGTTATAGTACTGAGTGCAGAAATTTAAGGCTGGTTTAAAGTTTTTAATAATTTGCTTTATTAACTGATAATTGGATTCTAGCTGCTGAAAGACCAACATGCTCATTCAGGTATATCCAGCCATTGGAGTCATCGCACTCTGTGACTGGTTGGAACCATTGGTTGAGGGGAATAAAAAAGTGGGGTGGGAAGCAGGAAGTAAAGATTCAAGTACCTAAAGTGAAACCAGAAGCATGCTTTGAGGTCAACTAAAAGAAGGTCTGAGTATAACGTCACAGATTGTCCCAACAGACAGAGAGGGAAAATACGGTTATAGGGATCTGACCGTCAGCTTCTTTCATTCTTCCACTAATTTAAATGCTGTTTTCATTTCTTCATTCGCTCACTCATTCATTCCTTCAGTCTGTTTCACAAGGAAGAGCAGAATAGGGATGAGAATGAGTCTGCGTATCTCATTTGATGATCTCTTTCTTCTGCAGAGGTGTGCTTTTGTGTTGGAGGTAGGAAGACCTTTGATTGTAAAATCAGTTTTTGATAGCTATGCTTAAATGGTTGGCAACCACAACCATCAGGGTTTTTTTTTTGTAGATGCATTGGGTGGCTTGGAGTGTAGCTCAGTTAATTCCCATCACTGAAGGGGGAAAAAGAAGAAAAAGAAAGAGAGAGAGATGGAAGGGAGGAAGGAAGGAGGGAAGACACTATGCTTTGGGAATCTGAAAGACTATTAGCACCAATGCTCTAGCCTTTGGTAAAAGAAAAGGCAGCTAATGAAAAAATAAAATGACAATGAAACATTCCCTTGCACTCTTTAGGGTAGACACTAGCAAACATAAACAAAACCAAAAGAAAGAAAACAGAGCTGAGTATGGTGGTCTACTCCTGGATTCTCAGCGCTCTAGAGGAAGAGGCAGGAGGATCATAAGTTCAAGGTCAGCCTGGCTGACAAAATAAGACCCTGTCTCAAAACAAACAAAAAACCCAGAGAAAAGTACTGGAAAGACATATCTGTGGGATCCCTTGTGTATTGTGGGCAAGAATGTACACGGGTATAATCATTGTGGGAAGCATTATAGAAGTTACCCTCAATTTAAAGATAGAATTATCATATGATCTGTCAATTCCAGTTCTAAGTTGATACTTAACTGAAAGTAAAAGTTTGAAGAATATTTCCATATCTGTATTGTATCATATTCACAATGACCAAGATGGGGGGAACCTAAATATTAATCTATAAGAGAACAAATAGAGAAAACAGGGTGTTAACATACAATACTACTTAACCTTTAAAAAGAATAAAATCCTGACGTAAGCTACCACATGTTTAAATCTTGAGGGCATTTTGCTATGTGAAATAAACCAGTTACAAAAACACTGCAGTATTTAATTTCTGTACAGTCACTACTGTGGTGAAATAAAAATAGAAAATAAAAAGGTGGTTTCCATGAACTAGTGCTAATGAAAGGGGGAAAATTATTGTTCAACTGACATTATGTTTTATTTTTGCAAGATGAAAACTTTATAGAGATCAGCAACACAATACACAACAACCTGCATATTGTGGAGGTTTGAATGAAGTGACCATCCAAAAGTATTTCAATACTTAGTCCCAGTTAGTGGAACTGCTTGGGAAGGATTAGGAGGTGTGGTCTTGTTGGAGTATGTATGTCACCAGGGTTGGGCTTTGAGGTTTCAAAACCCCATGCCATTCCCAGTTAGCTCTCTCTGCTTCATGCTTGTGGAATGAGATGTAAGCCCTCAGCTACTGCTCCAGCACCCTGCCTGCCTGCCTGCCTCCATGATGGTCATGGACTCTAGTCCTCTGGAATTGTGATTGCCCAAGATAAATGTTTTCTTTTTACAAGTTGCTATATCATGATGTTTTTTCATGACAATAGTAAAGTAACCAAGACACGTATAAATAACACTATGTACAAGACATCTACTGTCAGGAATCAGAGTGAGGCATGCTTGTGCTTTGCTTTTTTTCCTTTTTATTCAGTCCAGGACCTCAGAGGATGGGCTGACACCATCCACAGTGGGCAGGTCTTTCTACATCAGCTAAGCTGACCTATATAACCCCTCAGTGGCATATCCAGAAACCTGTATCCCGGGTGATTCTTGAGCTCGTCAAGTTGACAGTCAGCACTAACCGTCATACACTTTCCATGGCTTCACATCTATATAGAGTAAGAAGCAAAGTCTTCTCAGTAGCCACAAAGCAGCCCACAGGACTCAGTGTTCCAGCCATACCAGTCTCCTGGAAATTCCTTGAAACACATGCACACTGAAGTGTCATGGCTTTCCTACCAATTTCTTCTGTTTCTAACCTCTTTCTTTTTTTTTTTTTTTTTTTTTTTTTTTTTTGGTTTTTTCGAGACAGGGTTTCTCTGTGCAGCTTTGCGCCTTTCCTGGATCTCGCTCTGTAGACCAGGCTGGCCTCGAACTCACAGAGATCTGCCTGCCTCTGCCTCCCGTGTGCTGGGATTAAAGGCGTGCGCCACCACCGCCCGGCTTCTAACCTCTTTCTTATCTGGATATCCATATAGCTTGCTTTTTCATTGTCCAAACTTGTGTTTTCCTGTCACAGTGAGACATTCTTTGACTATACAGTTAAAGGACACACCAAAACCCATCCCTGGTGTGTGTGTGTGTGTGTGTGTGTGTGTGTGTGTGTGTGTGTGTGTATTTTAAAGATTTTTTTAAAATTATTTATTTGTATATGGAAGTATGTCTTTGTATGTATGCCACATACATGCAGGCACCTTTCAGGTGTCAGAGGGCATCAGATTCCCTGGAGCTGGAATTAACAGGCAGTTGTCAACCAACTGATATCAGTGCTGGTAGCAGAACTTGGAGCCTCCACAAGAGCAGTACATGCTCTTAATCACTGAGCTGTCTCTCCAGCTCCTTCATATTCACTTTGTTCTAGACAAGCTAGACAGAACAAAAGTGAATGCAATATGGTACCTACCTTTAAGGAGCTTGTGATCTCATCAAGGCACACAAAAATAAATAAATGAAGCCAGCAGAACGAGATGTATAGCATAGAGGGAAAAATGAAGACACTTGTGATTTCAAGGGATGGCATTGGGCTAAGGGAGAAGTAGAGGTAGGTAAGGATGCTTGCTACTTAAGGCACCTTTTCTGACTATCCATCTCCAATCTGTTATCTGAACAACTTCTGCTGTACAAATGTTGACTAAGGGGTGATGTAGATGTAACCAAGCGTCTTATTAAATAAGAAACACAGAGCCGATTCAGAGAAGAAAGCCAAGAGGTCAGAGCTAAGAGCCTCACCCTTCCTGCTTCAGCGATCCTCTTCAGTCAAGAGAGCTCTCCGAAAAAGGGGGCTACTTCCTGTGTGTATGTCTTTATATAGTCTAGCTGTTCTGCCTTCTCATTGGTTGTAAACCCAAACACGTGACTGCCTCGTCACTGCCTGTATGTACCGCCCTCCAGGTCCTTAAAGGCGTGCGCCACCGCCGCCAAGCACTTGCTATGGCTCTAATAGCTCTGACCCCCAGGCAACTTTATTTATTAACATACAATTAAAATCACATTTCAGTACAAGTAAAATACCACCACAGGGTGATGTCAAGCCTTGCTTCAGTGGCTCTTTATCCTGTATGCCTCTATCTATCTGCAGGGTGGAAACACACTTCATGGCATGGTAAAGTAGGTCCCTCTAATCCTAGCTTCCTGCCCAGACTTGCCCATTGCCATTCTCCTACAGAGAGCCCTTACCTCTGAATAGATTGGTAATATTATGGGGTAAATGTGTCCATTCAAGTATTTTTTAAAATCTTAGGTTTGTTAATGTGTGTGAATGTTTTGCCTACATGTATGCATACACATCACACACATGCCTAGTAACCTAGGAAGTCAGACGAGAGCTTTGAATGCCCAGGAACTGGAGCTATGGATGGTTGTGAGCTGCCATGTAAGTGCTAAGAACTAAATCTGGATCTTATAAGTTCTCTTAACCCATTAATAAGCCATCTCTCAAGGTAAATACCAAAATCAAGTAGACAAGAATGATGTTATAGCCAAGATTCAAGTGACCAGAATACATGATATAGATTTGTATCTCTCTATATGACTATTTCTATTTATTCAAAAACTTATTGGTTTAATATTAGTTAACTATTCAAATTAGTATTCAATTGAATAATTCAGTAATTGGAAGTCTAAGATTCAAGCATTGTCCCAGTTTTATGACCTATTCATGAATTCTATAAAATAAATTCTGTTTTCTCCACTAAAGAAAAATGAGCTTGGCATGGTGGTGCATGCCTTTAATCCCAGTACCTGAGGCAGGCAGATATCTATGAGTTTGAAGCCAAACTGGTCTACATAGTGAGTTCTGAGACAGCTAGGGCTATGTAGAGAGACTCTGTCTCAAACAAACAAACAAACAAACAAACATAAACAAAAAGAACAAAGAAGAAAGAAAGAAAAGCAGAGGAAAGGAAAAGAAAACTGAAGCTGGAGTTTAGGGCAGATTATTTCACAAGGTAGACTCCATGGGCCTAAGCCTCGTTCTTTACAAAGTCAAAGATTTTTTTTAAGTACATTGTGGTAGTTTGAATGTAATTGGCCCCCATAAACTCATAGGAAGTGGCACTATTAGGAGGTGTGGCTTTGTTGGAATGGGTGTGGCCTTGCTGGAAGAAGTGTGTCATTGTGGGGGCCGGCTTTGAGATTTCCTATGCTCAGGATACTGCCCAGTCTTTCAATCAACTTCCTGTTGCCTGCAAGATGTAGGACTCTCAGCTACTCCTCCAGCATTGTGTCTGACTGCATGCTGCCATGCTTCCTGCCATGCCAATAGACTGAATCTCTGAAACTGTAAGCTGCCACCTAAATTAAATGTTTTCCTTTATAAGAGTTGCCATGGTCGGGCTGGAGAAATGGCTCAGCGATTAAGATCTCTTCCAGAGGACCAGGGTTCAATTCCCAGCACCCACATGGCAGCTAACAACTGTCTGTAACTCCAAGATTGAAACTCCCACACAGACCAAATGCAGGAAAAACACAAATACACATAAAATAAAAATACATTAATAATAATAATAATAATAAAAGGGTTTTCGTGGCCATAGTGTCTCTTCACAACAATAGAAACCCTAACTAAAGCATATATGAATGTTTGCCTGTATGTGTACCTTGTTCACGGTGTATGTGTATTGCCCTCAGATGTAAGAAGAGGGCATTGGAGCCCGTAAAATGGGAAGTTAACTGCTGTGGGATGGTCTGTATGCCAAATTGCTCTGATTGGTCAATAAATAAAACACTGATTGGCCAGTGGCAAGGCAGGAAGTATAGGCGGGGCAAGGAGAGAGGAGAATTCTGGGAATTAGAAGGCTGAGTGGGAGACACAGCCAGCCGCCACCATGACAGGAAGCATGTGAAGATGCCGGTAAGCCATGAGCCATGTGGCAAGGTATAGATTTATAGAAATGAATTAATTTAAGATATAAGAACAGTTAGCAAGAAGCCTGCCACGGCCATACAGTTTGTAAGCAATATAAGTCTCTGTGTTTACTTGGTTGAGTCTGAGCGGCTGTGGGACTGGCAGGTGACAGAGATTTGTCTTGACTGTGGGCCAGTCAGGAAAACTCTAGCTACAGTTAACTGTTTCTGAGCTGCTATGTGGGTGCTGTGAATCAAACCTGAGTCTTCTGCAAGAGCAGCCAGTGTTCTTAACCACTGAGGCACCTCTCCCACTCCTCATTCTTAACACTGCCAAGCATGTCTGCCTGTGTGATTCTTAACTCCAAGGTTTCATTACAAAGACACATGTCTCTGAATTGAAGAAACCCTTTCACACTAAATATATAGATATTCTGATGGCAACCCACATACCAGGAATTATGGTTCATCAGAGATATTTGTCTGATCAATCTGTAATTGTATTCTCAACTCATTGAAATTAATAAATCAGCTGGTAACAGTTTGGGTTCAGCATGTTGGCTTGGGCAGGTGCACAGCAGGCATGGTATCTAATTGCAGAATGCACTTTTGTAAAAACAGAATAGTTGAAAGACTGCTATCAGCAATTCCTGAATTCCAAGCAGCAGCTGACAGTCCTTTGAAAAATCCCCCTGGGTCTGATATATTTCGTTTTATATGAAAATGCAAAGCAATTGAATTTCTTGAAACTGAATTCCTTAGTTGTACACAATATGTATTGCTTATTTCTTAAAGTTAATCTTGGTTTCTTTCAACTCTGCAAAAATATTAGTAAATATGGAAAAAGACTGGAAGATGATATAGAAAAGAAGATACATTTGGTCTAAAGGAAAATGTTTGGTCAAAAACTCATGTAAACCAGATGATTTGGTCCCCATTTTTGAAAATCTATGGTTTCCCATTTTTATTTTTTAAATAATATTTTAATTAATTCTTTTGAGAATATAATGTGATATGTTTTGATAATATTCACCCCCCTTTCCCTACTTCCTCCCAGATCCCCCACACACTTCCTTACGCTCCAAACATTCTATGCCCCCTCCCCCATTTTACCCAGAGAGTCCAATTGGTGCTGCCTAAATACTCTTGGTTGTGGGGCCAACTGTGGAGCACGGCGAGACCTACCAGGGTTCAAGCCCTTAAGAAAACTGACTCTCCCCCTCCTAGAAACTATCAGTTGCCAATAGGTCCTTAGATAGAGGTGAGGGACTTCATGCCCACTTGACTCTTTCATTGGAATTTTCTCATGTTTGCTACATTACACTTCAATTGTATACATTCATTTGAAGTAATTAAGATAAGGGCAATATATAAAAAATATGAACATTTAAATGCTTATATTTTCAACATTAAACACCAGGGCAGGTACCGCTAATGCATAGTCAACCTTTTTTGCATATGTTCAGATAAAGGACAGGTGCCAGACTGATCACAAGAAAGATAAAATGCTCCTTCCTATCAAAAAATAATTATAAATGCTACTGTAATTAAAATATTAGGTTTTCTTGAATTCTGCAAAAAAAAAAAAAAAAAAAGGAAATGAAATTGAAGAAATTGGTGAACTTCACACGTTTCTTCACCACAGAAGAACTCGTTTCCTAAAATATGTCTGTAAAGTTAACTTAAAAAAAAAATAAAGCACACGTATAAAAGAAAATAATCAGTCTGCTGTTTGGTTTGGCTTTTTTGCTTTTCATTAGCTTGTTTGTGGCACTGGGGATAAACTCATGACTTTATGCTTGTGAGGAAATTCTGTTTTAAAATACAATGTTACTTCTATTTTGGTATCCATGGACTATCTTCTGTGAAAGACTGAACTGTTCTTCCTCCCATTTCCCGCGTGAGGGAGAGGATTTTTAACATTATCTTGTCTGTTGTATTCTCATTCCTTTCTTTAACTATAATCTTCCTGGCTGTGGGGCTCTCTGTTCAGAGAGATTCAAAGTTAATACCACACTTTCACTTCTTGTTTCTTTGTTCCTAAATTCTTTTCTTTTTTTGAGACATCTGAATTTTGTTGTCTAGCATTCAGAAGGGCTCATAATTGCTTCTCTTTAAGTAATTTTATGTTTGAGCATATGACCTTACAAGCAGAATGACCAAGCAAATACAATAGAGTGTTCTTTGCGGCATCATCCCATCAGTTTGTAGAGAGGCTCAGACTTCAGTGTGCACACAGATTACCTAAGACTTTACAGGCTGAGCCATCTACCTGGTCTTCTCTTTTCTTTTCTTTTTTTTTCTTTTCTTTTTTCTTTAACTGGCAAATAAATTGCTAATAACAAGTTTCCATACGGTGTTTTCATACAAGTTTGGCTTTGGTTGATCACCTCCCCTCCCATTCCTGTCCATGCCCCTGCCCCCACCCCACCCCCACTTAGACTTTTCTCCCTTACTTTCATAGCACACGTGTTCTACTCTTCCCACCTTCTGTCTTCAACTCCCTTCTTTCCCTCCCCTCTCAGGCCACTTACTGGTTTCCTGACCTCTGTCAACACTGACCCCCCCACTCACACTTAATTACGCATGTAATAAAATGCAGACATTGGAGGACTAGAAGGAAGAGCTCCTTAATTGGAGCCCGACAAAAAAAATCCAAAAACTGAAGGGACAGCTGGCCATACTGACGGAAAAAAAAAAAAAGCTGCAAAAGCGGTTTCAGCTAGATTCTTGTTAAACTCTTAAGTCCTGCTGTTTACCTGCCTCAAGGTCTTCCACCTGGAACTTTCCCTACCTCCCATGGCCTCAGGGATGACTCCTTTACCTCCTTAAAGTCTCGGCTCCAATCTCACTTTCTCTGGCCCTCCTGACTTCCCCCTTTCTCTGCTTGTTGTTGTTGTTTTTCTCTAGAGCACCTGTCTTTTCCCAGGGTACCCTATCATTACCGCTTCTTTGTATTTCCCCATCAGCCTCTCCTGCTCTGCTCCTCACTCCCTACTGAGGTCAGGAAGCGGAACCCTTTCTCTCGTCTATCGTACAGCATCTGGCCTGTGGTATTTAATCAATGCGAGCTGAATTTGTTTGCTTTTCTTGCTCTCCGTGATGCGGAGGCTCGAAATCCTGTGTGGGCCTTTCTACTGTTACCTCTGTTCTTCTCGGTCTCCTCAACAAACCATGCCACATATTTTTTAACGTAATATTTTCATTGATTATTTGGGAATTTCACATAAGGCACCCTTATCGTACTCACTTCCCAGTCCTCCCAAGTCTGCCCCCAACACTTGTGACACTCCCAAAAGACGAAAGCAAAATAACAAAAAACAAAAAAAACCCTCACAAGTCCAATTTGTGTAGCCCATACACTCACTGGAGCATGGTCAAACACCCAGTGACTAGACCCTTAAAGACAACTGAGTTCTCCCCCACCTGCACAATCCATCAATTGCCATGCCATATATTGTAGACCAGGCTGGCCTCAAACTCACAGAGATCTGCCTGGCTCTGCCACCTGAATGCTGGGATTAAAGCATGTGCCACACCCGCCTGACTGTGTCGTTGACCACACCGAGACTCTGCCTACCAAGTGATCAGATCAAGGGTGTGTGCTAAAACCGCCTGACTTCTGTTTATGGCTATTTGACCTCTGATCTCCAGGCAACTTTATTTATTAACATACAAATAAAATATCACATTTCAGCACAAATAAAATATCACCACAATATATTTTGTTGGAAGCAGTCTTGTGCCTAGAAAACCTGCTCACCCAAACTACATCTCTAACTGTAGCCAACTCAGAGGGCTTTGTTCAATGGGGCAATAGAGAAACACATACATAAATATATATGTGCATATATAATATATAGAGATAAACACATATATAAACATATATAAGAATATATACTATATATTCTTAATTTCTCTACATCATTTTGATGGTGAATTAGGCTAGGAGGGAAAAAAATAAGTCAAATCAGAATTTAAAAGCCTAGGATCGTAGCTAGGCGGTAGAGTGCTTGCTTAGCGACCGCAAAAGCCTGGGGTCCATCCCTGGCGCAGCATAAACGAGGTGTGGTGGCACACACCTGCAACCCCAGTGCTCCGACACAGAAGCAGGAGGAACAGTGATTCAAGGTCATGATCAGCTACATAGTGAGTTGAGCCTGCCAGCCCTACATGAAACCCCATTATAAAAAGGGAAGTTCAACTATTTTTTAACTGATTTTTATTTCTTTTTAATTAAAAGGCATTTTCTGTGCTGGGGATTAAAGCCAAGGCCTTGTGCATGCTATTCTTTGTTTTTTCACTTGCCTTTCTCCTGGTAACTCCCACCACGATGCAAAAACCATTCGTATGAATTAATCTTCACTAGGAGGGTGATTTCTGCAAGTGGCAAAGCTATCCGATAAACGCTTTTATAGACAGTTTGCTTGAACCTCGGAATCCTAGGCACTTTTGGTAGGAGCTGTAATGATGCCAGCTGTCTCTTGGATTTCATGACTGCTTAGTCTAAAATCAAAACATACCTTACAATGGATAATTATCATGATTGTGTCTTAGACACTTTGCCAAGTGCTTAATATACTTGTTACTTTATCCTCAAAGTAGCTTAGTGACTTAGGCAAATTAAAGAACTTTATTTTTATTGCTGTAGGTTGAACTCGAGGCTTCACACAAGCTAAACAAGTGTCCTACCACCGAGTTTCACCTCCAGGCCAGGGAAACGTTTTAACAGACTTCAACTCTGTTATAAGCATAAAATAAATGTATGTCCCAGATCTTATTAATTCATTGTTTAATAAGGAAACTCATAAGTTGTTGTTGATTGATTGATTCAAAGGAAAAACTTATAAACCACTCCTGTGCAGCTGGAAGTGAATGTACATATACATGCACAGACACCAAGGTAATATTAGCAGCCAGGGGCAAACTTCAATATACCTTCAAAGTACCCTTTGTTTTTGTTTTACTAAAAACCTTTTTGGAAAAAAACTAAGTTCGTAATGATCAGAAATAGTCCTATCTGTCACATTTCTAACAAAAAGTGATGATCCCAGAAGAAATTTCAGTCGGCCACTTTAAACTTTCGAATGCATGCTCCCCAACCTAGAGCTAAGTATCCCGAGCTACCTGTCTACTTTCTTTCCTTCTTGACCAATTAAGAAAGAGTTACTAGGCAGGAAATTCTGTCAGGGCCAATCGTCAGCTCCATCATTGTACTATCCCCACCTCTAATGTACATATCATGCAATAAATATCCTGTCTTCTCATCATAAAGAAAAGGAAGTCAGCCCTCCCAAATGCTCTCTTGGATCTTTAAAACCGTTGCTAACCACAAAGCCCCTGAGAGTTGGCAATTCCCTAAATCTCCCCCAAGATGATGAGTATATAACTTTCCACTGAAGGTGCTTGAGCAGTTATAAGAAACTGAAGGGAAAATTGACCTCACTGTGCCATGTACCAACAGCCTAAAGTATGGATATTATAGCTTTAGGACCACAAAGGTGGAACCTAGTGAGGTGATCCCCACTAAATACTCCCTCCTCATCACTATGAGCCTATAAAAGCAATACCACAAGAAGCCCTAGTGTGGTCCTCACTATGAGGTCCCTGAACTGCTTTATACCATGTATGCTTTAAAAACAAACAAACAGACAAAGAAAAATCTTTCTCTTCTAAATAAATCATTTGTTTGCTGGCCTTTTGTGCCTATAAATTCTTTCTTTCTTTTAAAGATTTATTTATTATGTTCACAGTGTTCTGCCTGCATGTTTGCCTGCAGGCCAGAAGAGGGCACCAGATCTCAATATAGATGGTTGTGAGCCACCATGTGGATGCTGGGAATTGAACCCCAGTCCTCTGGAAGAGCAACCAGTGCTCTTAACCTCTGAGCCATCTCTTTAGCCCCCAAATTCTTTCATTTTTATGGCATTATAAATTTATTTGGGGGATTAAAAATATGGTATGGCATGTGTATGGAAGTCAGAGGACAAACTGTGGGAGTCAGTTCTCTTCTTTGGTCATGTTGGTCCCAGGGATTGGACTCAGGTTGTCAACTTGGTGGCAAGCACCTTTATCCACTGAGCACCTTACTGGCTCCTACTTGTATATTTTTCAAGGCTGAAGTTTGAACTGAGGGTTTTGTACATACTAGACAAATGTTTTCCCAAAGTTGGTCATTGAATAAAGTGAATAAACAGAATATTGAAATGTAATCAGTATTACAAACCAAAGTTCACATTTTATAGGTAAGAGTCCAAAGAGAAGCAGTTTTCCCCAAATCAGAAAGCTGGCTATTAGCTGACCTGAGAGACAAGCAGAGGAAATCAGGGTTTTCTCCTTAAGTATTAATAAATAGGAAGAAGCAAAAAAGTAAAACCCACATATTAAATTTACCTTTAAACACATTACCTTTAATGAATTACCCTTCTGAGATAAAGATACATGGGAAGGAACACCAGTTAGGTAACTATCATCCCTGAGCTCCTAATGAAGCAAGACCAGAGACTGTGTTGGTATCAGGAAGCCTGTTTTCTTCCACCACGCCAAATATCATGAATTCTCATTATTTAATTATGTAACTATAATCATTTTAAATTATGAATATGTTCTCCAACTGTAAGTTTGTACTGAGATAATGATTTGATTTAATATATATGCAAGGAGACATTTTCTGGGGAGACTCACTCATCAGCTGACATTCTCTTTTTAATTAAGTCAAAATATTCCTCTGCCTTAAAGATACATTATCAAGGAAGTTCAATTATAGATGTGAAAGCTGGTTTTGTATAATTAAGGGTGTGCCTGACATTTAATCCAACAGAGTGCTACAAAACTTCGATTGAAAGCTCAATCTTGAGTTAGGCCCAGTGGTGCACCCCTTTAATCCCCACTCAGGCAGCAGAGGCAGGCAGATCTCTCTGAGTTCAAAGCCAGGCTAGCTTACATAGTGAATTCCAAGCCAGCTAGGTCTATGTATTGAAACCCTGTCTCAAAACAAACAAACAAACAAATAAATAATTGCCATTGTGTTCAGACTTCGCTCCTATGTAACAAAATTGTATTAGAGGCAAGTCATTTTTCTCACTTAAGCTGCTGAAATGAAATACAGGGAGGTTGGAAAGTCCTAGAAAATCTGATGTGTTGATTCAGGGTTTTTTTTTTTTTTTTTTTTTTTTTTTTTTTTCACGTGCATTGGTGTTTGGCATGGGTGTCGGGTCCCCTGGAACTGGAGTTGCAGACAGTTGTGAGCTGCCATGTGGGTGCTGGGAATTGAACCTGGCTCCTCTGTAAGAAAAGTTAGTGCTCTTAACCACTGAGCCATCTCTCCAGCCTGCTCATTCAGTTTTACATCACAAATATAGTGAGGAAAACACACACAGGACCCTGAGCCGGACTGTTGAAGTAGCTCTGTTGTTCCAACTTTTTCCATCTCTGAGCCTTGTTCTCTTTGAGAAACATTCAATCTGATTTGAGGAAGGCATGTCTTCTTTGATTATAGCCACTGATCAGTCAGCTGCAGTACTGGAGAAAGGTCACTTAACTCTCATTTGATCTTAGCCCAAAGGCCCAGAAGCAATGACTCTCTTAAATGACTCCAAGGCTAGCGCACACAGGGGAACCGGTGCTGCAATCTCTTTGGGACACAGTATCTGTCTTTGAGGTAGTGTGTGCTTGGCTTAAAGAAATCCTTTGTGCTAGCAAGGGCACGGACTTTCCCAACATTAGGCGATTGTCTTTCCAGGTAGATCTTGCACTGGGAGAAAAAAGCAAAACAAAACAAAAACAAACAACAACAACAAAAAATGAGGGGGAACTTTGTGCATGCCCATTCTTGAAAAGCTTCTTTCAAACCATCGTTGGTGAGTTCTAGGGGCTTTTCCTGAAAGACAACACCTGGTTATCTGATGAGGTCCCATCTGGGTATGTCCAAGCCATTGCCTGTCATCTGCCATTAAAAAGTGACTGATATTTTCAATGCAAAGTGGGCTTTGGGTTATATTATATAGTCTTAGTCTGTTCATGCTTTAATAAGAAAATTCCATAGGCTGGTTGGCTTAAATTACAAGCACTTACTTCTTTTTTAAAGGCAGAAATGTGATTTTGGCTTTGAAGTTTTGTTTTGTTTTATGAGTATATATGTGTGCCTGCATGTATGTATGCGTACATCACGTGTGTAGGTGCCAGAAAAGGGCCTCAGATCCCCTGTAGTTGGAGTTACAGGTGGTTGTGAATTGCCCAGTGTAGGTACTGGGAACCAAATGTGGATCCTCTGCAAGAGCAGAATGTACTGTGAACTACTGAGCTGTCTCTCTAGGCCCTACTTCATTTTCATTTTTTTAAGATTGATTTTTAAAATTATGTTTATTATTTGTGTGTGTGTGTGTGTGTATGTGTGTGTGTGTGTGTGTGTGTGTGTGTGTATACATGAGTACAGTACCCAGAGAGACCAAAAGGGAGCATGAGATATGAGAGCCTCTGGAGCTGGAGCTACATATAGATGCTTATTTATGAAACTCCAGGTGTGGGTCTTACAGGTCAAATTGGTCCTCTACAAGAACAGTATGCACTCTTACCCACTGGGCCATCTCCAGCCTCTCTCTATATATTTTTTATGTTATTTATTTCTCCTCTTCATCATTAGAATTGAGTCTATCTGCCTTTCTGTTACCTCTTTAGCATTTATCTAGTACAGGGTGGCTTAGTATACAGTAGGTGCTGAGTAAATATTTTGTTGAATAAATGAATGAATTAAATTAAAGTGAAGAGACTCAAAATGACTCTGGAAAACCTTACAGTCCCTATCTTAGTTATAATAGGTTAGAAATGGTACAGCCCAATCTGAAGCCATGATACTCTAAAGGGATATATTGGCTAAGAAACAGAAGAGTCACATTTACCCAGCCCTAGATTTAATAACTAAGAAGTATGAAATGTAGCTACCTTGCCCCACTCTGAGACCTGCTATGAAGGATATATATATATATATATATATATATATATATATATATATATTCCCCGCCCCCCCCCCCCCCAGAGTATATTCTCACACACACACAAGGTTTCTCTGTGTAGCCCTGGCTGTTAAAGGCATGCACCGCCACCACCTGGCTTGAAGGCTATATCTTTTGAAGACCTCCTGGGTACAGGTAGGATTTTGTTTTGTTTCATTTTTCTCCTTGCTTTTTTTTACAATACTCATAAGCAGTGTTGTTGTTGGTTTCTGAAGCTTAGCTGTTCCCAGTCACCTTGGATCATCAACTCTCTATCCAGTCGAGACCATCAGTGATGTTTCTGAAGAAGCTCAGTAGTGGCTTGCCTCTGAGCATTGCCATGTTTCAGGTCCAACTATGAGCCCCAGCAGAACTCAGTTCAAAATCCATGCCAGTAAGCAAATGTGGCTAAATGATGTCTCCCTTTCAACCACTGATATCAGGCACTCATTCCAGATGAGCTATCGATGTTGGAGTGTGAGTAACAGCTAACACTCATTTTGTAAGGAGAATATCCTTCTCTCCCATGTGCTCAACATGTCTGGAGACTTTTGCATGTTCTCCAATTCAGAAGCCACACTTGGTCATTGACTTGTCATAGGACAGTTTAGCTGGCATGTCCATACCTATGGCCTGTAGGACTTTCTAGACTTGAACTTGGGCACATAGCACTGACAGACCCCATGGTTCAGACAGGAATGACATTGGGCCTCGTAGGTGTCCTTGTTCCTGAGGCTGACCACAGATTATCTCTAACATGGCTTATGTCATCTCTTTCCCCTCCAGGGTTTGGGGGGGGGGGTTACTTTCCATGCATCTGAGTTGCTCCTGGATCTCACAGTCCATGGGATGGATGATGATATGACATTCATCAGAAAAGATGTAGAGCGTGGGTCTCACTTTTCTGCTGAGAAATGCAGGGCAGTGTCTTTCTACCTGAATCCTCCATGAGGAGGGCAGAGATGACTCCACGCATGCCCATGTCACATGGGGCAGTGCACATGTCTTGATGCAGTGCATTCTGACATGATTTTTTAAAATATTTATTAGCAGATGACAGTGCTGATCTAACAGTGTTCCAGGATAGTCCTGGTACTACTGAGACCTTAGTCTTGACTGAATTGTGGTGTCTGTTGTTGTTGCCATAGTGAAGGATGGCATGGCTAAGAATAAGATAGCATTTCTAAAAAAAGTTGTTGCTGGGCATTGGTGGCGCATGCCTTTAATCCCAGCGCTCAGGAGGCAGAGGCAGGTGGATCTCTGTGAGTTCAAGACCCACCTGGGCTACAGAGTGAGTTCCAGGAAAGGTGCAAAGCTACACAGAGAAACAAAAACAAAACAAAACAAAAAGTTGTTAAAAGGGGGTGGTGGTGGCAGTTAATAGTGCTCATGTAGAGGTCCTGGGTTTGGTTTTCAATACCCACTTGGAGTATCACAACTACCTGTAACCCCAGTTTCTTAGGCTCTGTTGCCCTCTTCTGGTCCTCATGAGCATTACAGGTATGTGGTACACATACACAGGCAGGCAAAAACATATACATATAATAAAAATAAGTAAATCTTTTATTGTTGAAACGAATTTCTTACTTTATAGACTGTTTTCTTATGTAGACATGATATGAAATTATAATCTACAAAAAGTGACAGAATTGAGTCAGCATGGAACATTATATATTTATAGAAGAAATGTGGGCATATGTTTATACAAAATAAATGTTTTTCAAATATAGCTATATAGCTGTCTTGTTATTTATGGAAATGAAAAAGTCAACCAATAGATTTCTCTAAAAGTTTTACATTTGTCATAGGAAATGTATGTATGTATGTATGTATGTATGGGGTAAACTAATATTTAATGAAGTTTCATATATACATATATTTTTGTCATATGTATATTAAACTAACATAGATCTAGTATATCATAATCTAAAGTATATATATATATATATACATTTGTTTTTTAAAACATAGGCTGTTAGTCCTTCTATTATGTTTTTACATTTTTTCCTTTATTTTTATGCTAGATATATGTGCCTACATGTATATCTGTGCACCACATGTCTGCCTGGTACCCTCAGAGGTCAAAAGGAGGCATTGGTTCTACTGGAGCTGAAGTTACAGTTGTGAGCTGCCATGTGGGTGCTGGGAATTGATTGAATCTTGGGTCATCTGGAAGAGTAGCCAGTGCTCTTAACTTCTGAACCATCTTTGCAGCCTGTATTATGTTGTTTTTATTTGTTTGTTTGTTGTTTTTTAAGATTTGTTTTTAGTTTTGATAACATATATGCACGTATCAGGGGAGAGTGTACATGTCGATGGAATGGGCATAGGATCCCCTGAAGCTGGAACTGTGAACCATCCAACATGCGTGCTGAGAAACTGACTCAGGTCTTCTAGAAGAACAGTCTGTGCTCTTAGCCACTGGGACGTCTCCCCAGCTCTCTATTTATGGCTTCAGATTATGGTGATGTGACCACAGCGGGGTGAAATGATACTCTGAAGAGACATTCTGTCATTGGATGGTAGGCAGTCTCTGAGAAAGTGATACTTTTTGTATGGGATATAACAAGTTTGAAATGTTAAAACAATTAGAGGTCTTCTGGAGGTTCCCGGTGATAGACTACTTCCCTAGCATATGAAAGGCTCTGGAGTTAGTCTCCAACACCACAAAATAAACAAACCAACCAACAAACCATCAGGAAGGGAGTGGGCAGCAAACACTTGGGCTGTATCATTAGTCTTTGGAAGATGAGTCAGGACAGTAACGGTATAGATTTGTTAATTGTCTTTATTTGGGACATGGTTGAGACCATACAAACAAATGAACAAATTAAGTTAGCATAAACAGAAGTAAATATATTTCAAAACTGTATTGTTATTTTAACTCCACATGGGTATTACTAATTTGTTCCCGAAAAGATGCTGCTTATCAATGTTTTGAAAGTATAAAAACCTAAAGAGGCCATCACCGTAGCATGCTCATGTTGGAATTCAGTACCACAATGTAAGAAATATTTTGGTAGGGACTAGGAAAATAACTCAGTGGGTAAAATGCTTGCCTTATAAACTGGAGGACCCAAGTTCAGTCTCCAGAACCTACATAAAAATGCCAAGCCTAGTGGCGTGCGCTTGTAATCTCAGCTGTGGGGAGGGAGGGGCTCACTGGCCAATCAGCTTAGACCAACTGATGAGCTTCAGGCCAATGAGAAATCCTGTCTGAAAGAAAGCTGATGGTGTTCCTGAGAATGACACCCGAGGTCATCCTTTGGCTTCTATGTATGTGCACGCATGTGCATGCGCGCACAAACACACACACACACACACACACACACACACACACACACACACACACACACACACACACACACACAATTTTAAAACATGTTCTGGTGGATCCATAAGACCAGACTCAAAGAATTATGCCAGTTTCACTTCCCTTCGATCTGTTTCAAACTTTCTCATGCGTTGGATCGTAACGTGCTTGGATTTCTTTGTTTCAAACTTTCTCATGCATTGGATCACAGCATGCTTGGATTTCTTTTAGTGCATCGATCTATTAT
Source organism: Peromyscus californicus insignis (assembly GCF_007827085.1). Taxonomy (NCBI): domain Eukaryota; kingdom Metazoa; phylum Chordata; class Mammalia; order Rodentia; family Cricetidae; genus Peromyscus; species Peromyscus californicus. Next base: position 12,304,701 of record NW_026294551.1, read on the forward strand.
TTTGCCTGACCTAGATGAGTGATACTCCATGGTTTACCTCGATGCTCTTTTGGAAATCTACTGGGTGAGAGTCTGCTTTTGCTACTAGTTTATAGTTGTATACAGGAGGTGATACGTCCAACTATCTTGCCTACATCTGCAGAACAACACGCATCTAGTACAGCATACATCTAGGTCACCAGTAATTCTTTCACAAAGCTTCAGGGAGGGTATACATTTCATAGCATGTAAGATCTGATTATATGTCTATATTTTGGTGTTTGAATACAGTATATAGGATAGAGCCTGACACATATTAGTTGGTCAGTGAATACATGTAACACAAATGAACGGAGATCTTGTACAAAGATGATAACAGCCTGAGTTATTCCACTGAGGTTCTCTCCACTCCTGTAAGTATAAAATTTGACTTAGTCAGTGGGCTGAGCATAGGAATATAAAATGTGAACTCTAACATAAGCTCTTGAAACACTCACATAACAATTTTTGTTGGTATGTGTAGGGCTAGAGATTTGTGGAACCCCAGGACCTCATGCAAATACTCTACTGCTGAGCCACACTCACAGTGCAAAGACTATTACTGTCAACCTAAGGTTTTAGTTTTCAGAGCTGGTCTTTTCCAAAAGACAATTGTAGCTGGAGTTTCAGGATTTGAAATCGACTAAATAACAAGGACCTTGCCTTTCACGCTCATCTTCAAGTTTGCCCTAATTGTAAGACAGTGTACCTGGACTTTAGGGACTCTTTGAAGGTTCTTTTGCCCTGTCCTCTATAATTTGTTCCCAAGAAGCTGGTGAATGATACAGCTCTGAGTCTGTAAACTCTACAACAGAAAGGACTCATGTGCCACCTTCCAGATGAAGCCTAAGGATGAAGTAAATCAATTACAGGAAACCTTTCCCACTCAGAATAGTGTAATAGTGTCCAAGAGTAATGCTGTCATAATCTGAGTAGCTTTAAGTGTCAACTTGACACCACCTAGAGTTATCTAGGAAGGGAATCTCAATTAAGGAATTGCCTAGGTCAAATTGGCCTGTGGGCATATTTAGGGGGGGCATTGTCTTGATTGTGGATCTGTATAGGAGGGTGGGCGGCACCATTCCCTAAGCAGATGATCCTGAACTGTGTAAGCGAACTATGTGGCAAGCAGCATCTTTAAGGTTCTTGCTGCACTTCTTTGACTATGAGGGTCACATATCTGATATCTTGCATATCAGATAGTTACATTATAAGCATAATAGTAGCAAAATTACAGTTACAATGTAGCAATAAAATAATCTTATAGTTGGGGGTCACCACAACATGAGGAACTGTTTTAAAGGGTCACAACATTAGGAAGGTTGAGAACCAATGGTTTAGAGGAGGATTTATTTTAGCTCATGATCCCAAAAGTTCCACTGCATGATTGGCTCTGGGCTGGTGAGGCAGGGCTCCATGGCAAGAGAGGGCATCGTGGAGCAGACCTGCTGAACTCATGGTGTCTGGGAAGCAGAGATAGGAAGGAGGACATAGCCCCCCAAACCTGCCTCTCATGACCTACTTCTTCCAACTAGACTCTAGCTTGGAAAGTTTTACTTACCTCCCAACAAAGCAATCAAACTGTGAAATCACGAATAAAGGCTATGGTGGATACATCTAAGCTTCCATCTAGGGCTATAATCCAGCATCTTCCTTTAGTTTCCATCACAGCCTATACCACATACAAGGGATAAAGTGGTAGAAGTTTAATACTAGGTCAGAATATATGGACATTGCTTTGGATTGAACTGTGTTGTCCTTAAATCCATATTTGATTGTATGTATGTATGACACCAATATGACTGTATCTGTTAAGAGGGTTACCGGGAATTAATGGTACCAGACTTGGCCCCAACCAAAGAGGACTTTGTTTTTATTTAAAAAGGAATATATTTCTTGCTCTCCCTCTTATTTCTGCCTAGGCAGTCATCTACAAGTAGGAGGAGTCCTCACCAGATATTAAATCCCCCAGGAATTTGATCTTGGCTTCTAATCCACCTAATCCATCCTATTTTGTTATAGCAGCAGCAGCAGACTAATACAAACATTTTAAACAGGATGTGTGACACATTAATAATTCAGTTTTGGAAAGGTATTACCAGTATAAGCCATTCTAGTAGCTGGAAAGATGGTTCAGAAATTAAGAGTGCGTACAGATCTTTCAGAGAACCTGCGATTTTTGTTTTGTTTCTCAAGATCCATGTTAGTAGGATTCAGAGTTGCCTGTAACTCCAGCTCCAAGGGATCTAATGTCCTTTTCAGACCTCCCCAGTCACACTCCTCCTGGACACTTACACCAGTGCATGAGCATGCACATACACACATAAATAAAAACAAAATACATCTTTAAAATAAATAAATAAACACCATCCCATCAGCACACAAGGAGGCTCATGACCTTACACCCTCAACCCAACATTTATGGGATATAAATCATTATTTTTTTTCTAAGTTTCATCCTTGTAAAGGACTAAGCTGCACGTTCCCACCTAGGTTGATGCTAACGTTGTACTGGACTCTCCACAAAATTCACAGCATAGACTATTGAACAGTGGCAGGTTTTGCCAAAGAGTGACTGTTGACAGTCATCGCGAGGGCAAATAACAATGGTGTGAGTTGGTGTGTGAGTCACTTTTCCATTCTGATCCACTCCTGCCTCACCTGCTCCATCTAGGGTTACTTTTCTGTGAACCACACTCCGGTTCCCTAACTCTGCCCTGAGTTGGCACCAAGTCTGCAGAGATGAAAATATCTCTCACGTCAGTCCTCTTGCCTCAGAACATTCTCAAGCTGTTTTCCCTATTTTAGCATTTCAAGGGCCATTCTTTCCCACTGTCTCCTCTGAAAGCTGCTTGGGTTTCTAGGGAAGCCATGCCTGCTGAGTTGATAATAGAACAAAGAAAATTATATCCACCTGGACTGGCCACAGCAGACAAAAAGGGTGCACCAATATTCAACAAAGATAATTTCAGGAGTCAATTTAAAAAAAAAGATTTACTCATTTTTATTTTTTCTGTATTATTGCTTTGCCTGCATGTATGTCTGTGCACCACCTTCATGCAGTGCTCACTGAGGCCAGAAGAGGGCAGTAGATTCCTCTCTGAACTGGAATTAGAATGATTAGGAGCCACTATGTAGGTTTTGGGACTAGAAGGCAGATCATTGCAAGAGCAACCAGTACTCTTATCTGCTGAGCAATCTCTCCTGCCCCTCAGAAGTCATTCTTAATGGTGTTCTTTTCTCATGGAAAACCCAAGCAGGAATGTTCTCAGCCCAGAAATTTTTTTCCTATGGACTTTGAGTTGGCATCTTAATGTTATTTTTATACCCTGTATGCTGGTTTTCATCTATTATATAAATAGAAAAAAAAGTCAAAACCAATGAGCAACTAAGTTGAAGAATTAGAATAGAAATTTGGACAGTGAGGAATGGGGAGAATACAAAAGAAAAATACCATTTCCTCCCACTTTGGTGATTCAGAAAGCAGTCACAGCCAGGAGTGGTGGTACGTGCCTTTAATCCCAGCCCTTGGGAGGGAGAAGCAGGAGGATCTCTGAGTTCTAAGCCAGCCTGGTTTACAGACAGAGTTCTAGGACAGTCAGGGCTACACAGAGAAACCCTGTCTTAGAGGGGTTTTGTCTAATGTGTTTTAGACAGAACAGAGGTGATGCTATTGGGTATGTGTCATTTACTTGGAATTAAATTAGTTTCACATTTAGTAATTTGCTGTGGTCATTGCAGTGTGGAAAATGACGTCCTTCAGTTCTATAGAAAATTATTTGACTTTGTATTAAAAGGTAATACAGTTGAATGCAGCTGGGAAAATAGCTTTGTTTGTGTTTTCATTGCAGACTTTTAAAAGAGACTCAAGTATAAATCAAAGGACAGGAGCTGGAGAGATGACTCAGTGGTTAAGAGCACTTGCAGTTCTTGGAGAAGAATCAGGTTCAGTTCTCAGCATCCATATGGTGGCTCACAACCACCTGTAAATCAGGTTCCAGAGGGTCTGAAACTCTTCTGGCTTCTATGGGCACCAAGCACACAAGCAGTGGACATGCATACATGTAGCAAACATTCACACACATAAAATAAAAATAAATACATTTTTAAATTAGAAAAACACATTGATTCCTATAGAAGATTAGGCAGATGGTATTGTGTTTAGTTTTGGTGACTAAAGTGTGTCCCCTTTGATAGATGGCAATTCCATGTTACAATACTTTATCCAGGATGTAGGGAATTAAATGTATTGGTGTTTCCCACTCAAAACAAAACTTTCTTTGAAATATAAAACTCGGATACAAGAATAGTAACTCAGCTTTATCAAGTCTATCCAATATGATAAGTATGTTGTAAAATTTTAGACTAATTAGAGGTTAACAAGCTCCGATCTAAATGCGAAATAGCAGTATCATATGAAGACTTTGTGACAGGTGGGGTGTCACCCACAGCTGCAATCATACTTATCCCAGTCAGTTTTATTCTTGTTGGTAGGACTACTCTTAGTCTTAGAAAATAGCCCCCCAGTATTTATGGGGCAAAAGGGAATAATAGATGCAACTCACTCTTAAGTAGCCATAAAAACTACATATAAAGATATAATGAAATGTAGATTCTCTTAGATCTTCAAGAAACAGAACATGGCTGTTACTCAAGATTTGCTATCTCCTGTCTCTGATTTGGTCTCTCTCTCTCTCTCTCTCTCTCTCTCTCTCTCTCTCTCTCTCTCTCTCTCTCCTTCCTTTCTTCTTTCTTTTTTCCCTTGTTTGGTTTTTGTTTTTGCAAAGTGTCTGCATAGCTGAAACACTTCCCTAAGATCTAGGTGGAGCCATATAGCTATCACTCATAAAAACCAGAGACAGAAAGGTCTGTATTCATTCCCCTTTTAGGATCAAATGTTCTCACAGAGTCCTTTGACATGCCAGGGCTTTACCTATGGGTGATGGCCAGTTTTTAATGTCAACTTGATTGGAGCAAGAAACTTGAGGTTTAAAGCCCATTAATGAGACACATCTTTGGGTCTGTGTGTGAGGGCATTTCTAGAGAGGATTGATTGAAAGGAAAAGACCCACTAATGTGGATGGCACCATCCATCCCAAGGGATGGAATCTCTAAACGAATGAAAAGAGAAAGGGGCCGGGCGGTGGTGGCGCACGCCTTTAATCCCAGCACTCGGGAGGCAGAGCCAGGCGGATCTCTGTGAGTTCGAGGCCAGCCTGGGCTACCAAGTGAGTCCCAGGAAAGGCGCAAAGCTACACAGAGAAACCCTGTCTCGAAAAACCAAAAAAAAAAAAAAAAAAAAAAAAAAAAGAAAAGAGAAAGGGGAGAAACCAGATGAGCTCCAACATCGTCCCCACTCTCCCCTCTGCTTCCTGATCCACCTAGATGTGAGCCAGCAGCCTTACACTTCCGCAGTTTCAACTGACAACAGGTCTTGTTACATGCCCCCCTCCCCCACCCCACCATGATGGACTGTGATCCCAGACAATGAGCAAAAATCACTCGTTCTTTGTTAGTGATTTTGTCAAAGCAAGGAGAAAAGTCATTAATCATATTGATATTCTAATTCTATTTTCTTTTCTTTTCGTTCTTTCTTTTTTTTTTTTTTTGAGACAGAGTCTCTATGTAGTCCTGGAACTCACTATGTAGACCTGCAGACTGGCCTTGAACACACAGAGATCTGCTTGCCTCTGTCTCCTGAGTGCATGCCTGGTGGTATTCTATTTTGTAAGTTTATTTTTGTAAATTGATCTTCTCAAAATGTGATTATAGTACACCTCTTTTCTTGAGAATTAGGAACATGAAAAAGATGGTATTAAGTAACACAAGCCACATTTTTCTAAATATTTTTCTAAATATTAATAACAGGATTTTTCTCAAAGTTGGCTAAGAATCAGAATCATATGGAAGGCTTTTTAAACTTCCTATTTATTTTTATTTTATGTGCACTGGTGTTTTGCCATGGGTGTTGGATCCCTGGAACTGGAGTTAAAGATAGTTGTGAGTTGCCATGTGGGTGCTGGGAATCGAACCTGGGTCCTCTGGAAGAGCCATCAGTGCTTTTAACCACTGAGCCATCTCTCCAGCCCTAAGCTTCCTATTTAAATTCATATTTCATATTGCTCCTCTCTAATCTATGAAAATGATTAGATGTAAAAGCACCAAATTAATATATAGAAATATATATACACAGTACTTTAACATATAATTGACTTTAAAAACTATTTGTTTATTCAATATGTATGTGCTTGAGTGTGTCTGTGCTACATAAGTACAGGTGCCCACAGAGGCCCGAAGAGGGCTTCAGATCTCCTGGAACTGGAATTCCAAGGGGTTGAGAGTCACATGATATGGGTGCTGGGAATGAAATCCAGGACCTCTGCAAGAGCATCAAGTGCTCCAAACCACTGAGCCATCTCTCTAGACCGTAAAATTGGCTTTTGAAAGCTGAGAACTTTTTAAGTTTAGGCAACTTGTATAAAGAACCATAAACATGTTTGTACTGGCTGGTTTTGTGTGTCAACTTGTCACAAGCTAGAGTCATCACAAAGGAGCCTCAGTTGAGGAAATGCCTCCATGAGATCCAGCTGTAAGGCATTTTCTCTATTGGTGATCAATGGGGGAGGGCCCCGTCCATTGTGTGTGATGCTAACCCTGGGCTGGTGGTCCTGGGTTCTATAAGAAAGCAGGCTGAGCAAGCCATTAGGAACAAGCTAATAAGGAGTATCCCTCCATGGCTTTTGCATCAGCTCCTGCCTCAGGATCCTGCACTGTTTGAATTCCTGTCCTGACTTCCTTCAGTGATGAACACCAATGTGGAAGTGTAAACAAACCCTTTCCTCCCCAACTTGCTTTTTGGTCATGGTGTTTCATCATAGCAATAGAAACCCTAGCTAAGACATACTTCAAATGCTCTTTCTCCTCGTTTCCAGTGTCTTTTGGCAGAGTTTGCTAATAAACAAAGGCGCTCGTTTTCACAAAAGTAGGATTTGGCTTTAGAACTCCTATTCACCCAATATTCCATGCAGTTAGTACTGAATTATGTGGAGAGGCATGTAAATGAGAAAGTGATTGTCCATCCTTTTTTTAAAATCTCATTTCTTTTTCATCCCCTCTTGCCTGCCGTTTGAAATCCCCACCCTGACCCCACTCACTTTCCCTCCCCTTTTCCTTATTTACAAGTATTGTATCTTTTAATTTAAAGTACTGTACCTTTTCATTGAAGGTCAGTAAGAGATCACCTCAGTGCAAGGTACTAGCTAGGAGAGACTCACAGACCAGAAAAGATACTGATATCACTCTTTACAGAAGCAATTTAAAGCACAGAGCAAAAAGCCAGGGAAAGACAGGTGATGATACTAAGGCATTTAGGGAAATGTAAAATTGGTATTGAAAGATCAAAATTAGCCGGGCAGTGGTGGCGCATGCCTTTAATCCCAGCACTCGGGAGGCAGAGCCAGGTGGATCTCTGTGAGTTCAAGTCCAGCCTAATCTACCAAGTGAGATCCAGGACAGGCTCCAAAGCTACACAGAGAAACCCTGTCTCGAAAAACAAAAACAAAAACAAAAAAAAAAAAAAGAAAGATCAAAATTACTGGAATTCTATAGCACAAGATGTTCATACATCTTCTCTCCCACCCGCCTGCATCATTTTTTTTTTCATGCTAGCTTTATAGCTATAATGAAGATCAGAGTTTAGAGTGAGCTAAGAAAGATCAGTAGGTAGAAAGCACCTAGTGCCCATTCTTGATTGCCCTACCAGAAACACTTAGGGGCTTGTGTGCCTGGCAACACTTAGACCTTGCTAATCAACCACACAAATTATCCAACCACTTTGAATAGAGGACACATGGAGCCAAAAATGAGTCTTCATAGATATTTAGTGTTGCATGTGTTTCACAGATATTTAGTGCTTACCTGGTTCTCCCATTTCTTCCTGTCTATACATTCAGCACTCGTGAGATCTACTTAGTTCAAATCTAATATATCTATACAGCTCTTGCTTGTTTTGTTATTGTTTTCTTTTATTTCTACCTCAGAACTGTACCCCCACCCCCCGGCCCCGTCCTAACCCCCTCCGTCGTCCCCCTCTCTCCCTCCAGTGGCAGGGTGACATTCAGGAACTTGTGCATCACTCCACCAAGGGAGCCACATCCTCAGCTCAGAGTCGCATATTCTATTTTTGTTTCGTTTTGAGGCGGTGTCTCGCTGTGTAGCCATAGCTGGCCTGGAACTCACTATGTAGTGAAAGTCTTTAAGGAGCCAGCCTCAAAGACTTTCTCCCAGAGTTCGAAGAAGACTCTACAACCAGCCAAGGATCTAATCTGAGGGCTAAGGAATGAGTCTATGCACCATGCTCTTTCAGTCCATGTCTCTTTATTGTTCTAAGTAAGCTTCTCTAAATCTACAGCTTCTTTTCAGCTCTCATTCTTAGCCCCTCTCTTGCCTGACTCCTTACATTTCTAACAGGAGATTCCTTACATTCCTGAGAAAAGTTTCAAAACCCTCAAGGTCATAGCACATTTCTAGAATAGATGATAGGGAGCAGAGCCTTTCCCATGGTAATACAAGGTTCCAAAGTTTCAGGGCCAGAGGGAGGGGGCACAGTACCCAGTGCCACAAACTCTGAGACACAGCTTTTCATCAGCAAACCTAGCAAGGAAGAACTGGCAGGCTTTTCTTAGGGTATTTTGTGTTAGTAACCTTGGTAGACACCTGCAACTCTGACCTTGTGCATAACTGTAAAGTTTTAAACTTATGATCTGTATACAAAGGTCTTTAGTTTAGTTTGAACTTGCTGTGAGGTAAAAAAATAAGCTAAATGTGGGCAGTTTGTGTTAGACTGAGGAGAGATTATTATTTTGTTAGTCTGAGTAAAAGGAACAAGGCAGGCTTTAAGTGTCTACAGTCTAGTGGGACAATGGATCTGACTATGAAGCATATCCTAGTATTTTCTATATACCAAAATTATACAGTTAAATGAAAAGTCATCTTCATGACCACCCGCAGATATATGTACCCATAGGACTGAGATATAATCATAAGATTACACATACACATTTTATGAAAATGCATGGTAATGGGGAGATATCATAGCTGTTATTGCACAAGAAATCTACAACAAGAAACAGCCAATTCATTCAAAAGGCAATAACTCCAACACACCTTTCTTAATGGCTTAGTCCTCCACCAGAATACTTGGTTCTGATGGACTGACTTCTATCAATGACAGCTGAATCCCTACTGCATAGTCCTGTGGGCTGTAATAGCTCATGATAATGGCTCCTGACAACTATGTAGACCAGGGTGGCCTGGAACTCACAGAGGTCCACCTGTGTCTGACTCCCAAGAGCTGGAATTAAAGGCCTGTGTCACATGCTCAGCCTCAGAATGACATATTCTTAAATGATACAGCAATATACAAATAAGTAGTCACTCTTGAAATTTTTAACATGCACATTGGATCTTAAAATATATGTAAAATTAATAACTATAGGCATCCATCAAAAGACAAAATTAAGAAACAAAAATTTTAAACTGATTTCATGTTATAGTATCTTAATTTTTGGGAGTTATAATATGGCAATTACACATTAATATTTATGTAGTTTCTCAAACATTTTAAACTAAATTCCTTTATTCAGTGTTTATTCTTGCATATTAAAGCTTTCACTAGATATATATTGGTTCTTCTTATGAAATTATTAAGGAACTTTATCTCTTATTTAAAATATCTCAGGAGTAATTTCCTCAGATCTATTTTCCAGTCTACTAATCACTTCTTTCACTGTATCTAGCCCCTGTTTAACCCATCAGATGAGCTTTCTTTAATTTGCAATAGAATGCTCAATGATAATAGGGAATTTGTTTGTCTCAACCTTCTTAACCTCTAGAACTTAGAAGAATAACAGAATTTAGTAAAGGTTCAACAATTATTTGTCACCTGTATAAATAAAATGACAAATCCCTATTCGTTTTCAAATATTTCCATTTTTAATCTTACTTTGTTCTTTCATTTAAGCTTTATTTTACTTATATGTTTTCAATCACTTTATGGATTTTTCTTTGGTCATCACTTTCAAGTTATTTTATTTGCTTAGTAAAATACAGATTTAGGGAGCAGTGATATTTCTATTTGTTGGGTTTGCTTAGTCTGCCTTGTGGCAAATTGTTTCCTTATGTAGCATTCAGTTTTTAATTATTTATTCTTGTGCATCGTGAGGGATTTATTTGTGCCTTGGGTTATGTAGTTATCTTTATTTTATTTGTGCCTTGGGTTATGTAGTTATCTTTATCAAGGACTTTTACATTTGCTTTTGTAGGTGCCCAGTAATTTCTGTATGAGCGTGGGATTCTATTTTCACACCATAATGTAAAATTGGACTTCTATAGGCTGATACTTTGAATTTGTATGTGAACCATCACCCTGCTGAGATTATTGGGTTTAAACATGGGAGTCTCAGCAAGTGCCTTAGGTTTCAGAAAATGAAAGCTTTCTTAGGCTCCCACATGCTTTACATAAGAATGCTAGTTCAAGTTCCTTGTGTCTTCAGGGGCACCGAAAGCTCCACTCCTGCCCTTTGGCACAGTGGCTTTGAGTTTCTCTGTTATGGATGTCTAAAGGCTGTGAGTTCTCTATCTTGGCCTCAGTTTTATGCATTAAAACATTATACTCTCTGTATGGATAAATCAGGGAGGAAGCAAGAGTCTGTCACTCCTAGGTAGAAAGATAATCTGGTTTTGCTATTTTTACCAACATGTCATTCAGATCACCTAAAATACTATTCATTGATCATCTCAATTGTTTTCTTCTTTGAATTTTGGGTAGTAGTAGGGTTTGAAGAGATGGCTCAGTTCCCAGCACCCTTGTCGGGTGGCTCACAACAATCTATAACTTCAGATCCAGGGAATCTGATACTCTCTTCTGGACTCTGCAGGCACTGTATTCACATGTGTGGGCAGACACACACACACACACACACACACACACACACACTTCCATACACATACACAAACACACACACGCAATTAAAAATGAAACAATTTTTAAAAGAAGCTTGGATGGTAGTGTTATGGATATAATTATTAAAATCAGTTCCATAAATAATACTGTTATATTTAATATTTAAAGATATATTGATGACTACGATATTATCTACACATAAGAGGCGAGCATTATGCAGAGATGGAGAAAGACTCATAAATAACCACAACACAGAAAGTCCTTAAGTGCTGCAGAGATGCATATAGCTCTTCAGAATAATGCATGTTCCATCTATTATTGAAGAAATTACTGAACTGTTTAAAGAATAGAACAGAATCAGAAGAAGGCATTTTCTAACTATTGTCAGGTTAACAGGGGACACTTCCTGGTTAGCTATGCAAATTGGAATGTACTTGGAAGAAGGGTTGGAATATCTAAGAGATAAGGGGAGGGTTTGTGCAGAGGGAGTGCCTTTTTTAAGTAGAAGTGAAAATATTCACTTAGATAAGGGACATTGAGGAGCTTCAATAGGAAGGTTGGTCTCATTTTCGAGATTCAACACTCAGAAGGAGATTAATACTAGTATATACTGGATTATACTAGGAAATGGAAGGGAAGCACAGGTGGGGGCAGGGTGGTATAAGGCAGACAGGGAATTGAAAGGTCCCTTAATTTTCCAATTTCTTAAAGTTATATTGATCTGAAGAGAAAGGATATTGTTGGGTTGATAGATAGAGGTGAATTTGTGAAGCAGAGTCGCTTAAAGTTTGGGGTGGTGAGTTTATTCCCAATGTTCGGATCCTTTGGTTACTTTCCTTAGTTTGCTAGAAGGTAAACTCAATCAGCATTTTGTCTCTGAGGCGTACAAGTACCATCTAGTGGTAAAAGAAGGAACCCACAAGAACAAGCTTATTAGGAGGAATGAAAAACAAAAAACAAAAAACCCACATTAGCTTTTCACTTGTTATTTATAGTATTATTAACTAATAACAGAAGGCCATATTGTAATCAGATAGTAAAATAAAGCCGCCTAAAGCAACTACTTGGCTTGATTTTTGGACTAAGAGAACACAAGATAATGGGTTCTGAATAAAGGGTTTGTAACTTCTAAAATATTTGAAAATTTCACCTGGGGAACTTCACATCCCATCCATTTTAGAAATAAACCTTGAAACAAGCTCTATTTGAGTTTGGAGAGAAAGTCGAGAAAAAGAAAAATCAGTGTAAATAAAAACAAAGCTGAATAATGAATACAAAAAGTTCTTCCAGAATATTCTCTTTCACTTTTGTCCAACTTAGTTGGCCTTCAGATCTTAGACAGGTGTTCCTCTGGACACATCCTCTCAGGGTTGGATTCAATCAGTCTCTGATGTCCTCCTACAGACCAATGGCACCTCCATGTGACCATTTTCCATGGTCACTTCCTGTCTCAGAGCCCTCCTCACAGTCTACTGCTTAACAGTTGGTACTGAGTCTGTTTCTTTCCCAAGGCTGAGGATGGTACCCGACATCAAATACGCCCTTCATAAATATTTACCGCATGAGTAGGCAGCTTAATGAAGAAAGCAACCACAATAGAAATGTGCAAGGCACAAATATGGGAAGCCACCATCAGTCAGAGGAAAAAGAAAAAAAAAAACATTTCCAGGAAATTATTAGCAGAACATGTTTTCGTTCACCGTGTATTGATTTCCTGCCTGCTGTCCATTTGTTTGTAACCTCGAGTGCTTTTTCAGTTTTCAGTTACTTAGCTCCTCTCTACCTCATTCATGAAAAGAAAACACAGGGCTCCTTTTGCCATCAGAGATGACACGAAGTGCTACAGAGAAAAATACGGAAGAGTGGGTAGCAGAGTTGTGCTGATCAACTGTGTTTTCTTATTTCACGCAACTCGTTTCCTGAGCTCTCTGAAGCAGCCCAGATAGTCAGAGGTGGCGGCTATTTTTAATAATAATAATTAATAATAATAATAATATGATTGGGGAAGTTATCTGTGAGTGGTAGGTAGTAATGAAGGCACGTCTCACACAAGGTTTCTGAATCCACAATGTTTGAGTCGCAGGTTCATTGTCCTTCCTGTAGCATCATGTTTCTTAGCTAAGGGGAGAATATCAGAGAAGTGACATTTGATTCTCAAAGATCACAGTGCTCCAGTGCAGAGGATGAAGAGCTATTATGAGAACTGCATGGGGCTGTACTGGAGAGATGGCTGGGCGAGCAGTCAGAAAGCTTGATGATCTTACAGGAGATCTGAGTTTGTTCCCCAGCAGGTTGGTTGGCTCCCAACTGTTTGTAACTCTAGGTCCAGGGGATCTAACACTCTCTCTTGGCCTCTGTGGGTGCACATGCATGCATGTGCATGCACGCTCGCTCATACACACACATACACACACACACACACACACACACACACACACACACACACACACCCCTTTATAAAAAGATAATTACAAAGGGTCTATTAGTTTTCTATTGCTATTGTAACAATTGCCATAACAGCGATTGAAAACAGTACCAATCTATTGTTTTGCAGCCCTAAATTTTGAAGTCTTAACACACGGGGCTCATGCTCGTAGGTTCTGTTGCCGTCTTGAAGTTCTGGAGGAGGGTCTGTTTCCTTGCTGTTTCAGCTTCCAGGGCCAACCGTGTTCCATCCTCCATCTTCACAGGCAACGGTGGTGGATCAAGTTCCCACACTGAACCCCTCTGCCCTCCCCTTCCATAAGGATATATTTAGGAACCAGGACCACTTAAAGTTTAGGTCGGGCAGTTTCCTTTATTTAAAGTCCTGATCCTCTGTTTCATTAACTTCAGCACTTTTTCAGCTTCCTCTCCCTTTTAGGGACCCATTAATTATACTGAGTCCACCAGCATAGTTGAGGATAATCCCCCTGTCTTAAGGCCAGCTGATTTACTAACCATAGTTCCACCTGTAATACTAACTCCACACAAAATGACACCTTGCTCTGTTCCCAGGATTAGGGTATAAATACTTGCGGTGACTCCTTATTCTGCCTTTCATGCAGGTGGCAGATGTAGTGAATTTTCAGGGAGTAGTGGCTGAGGAGGAAATGAAGGGGGAAAGGCGAGGGTGGGAATTTCAGGTGGAAGCGGAACAGGCATGACTGCAGCTACCCCTGGATATTGTTGATTTACACTGATCCTGGGAGAAAGCTGTGCCTGGCGGCTCGTGCCCGCCATTCTGACTCCACTTCTCTAGAGCTACCACAGTAAAGGGTTTTGGAGGCTGACACCAAAGGATTGTTAGGACTTGGAGGTTAAACTACATGGTGAGTCCTAGCCTAGCTTAGGCTACAGCAGGAAACATTGCTTCAAACAACAGCAACAACAAAATATTGGCATACATACACACAGTAAGACATCTGGGTGCTTTGTACATGATACACAAAAATCCATACTATTTTGTACCTGGGTAGCCTTATTGTTCAACTTGAATGTAGGCATTTCCATATATTTCAGTTAAATTTTGTCTTTAAGGTTTTAGCTCAGAATTCAACATTCAAAACAATTTCATTTTCTATTTCTGGCTTTAATCATATTTTCAGTGCTATGTAGTTTTTGATTCATTTTTGGGTTTGATCAGAAAGAATTCTGTGTTTTTGTTATGGAAAAAAACAGAGCACAAATATGACTAACTTTGCATTTGTCTAATTTTATTAAACATTTCATTTGGGGTCTTTCCCATAAAAAGATCATGGAAGATAATAACTAAATGTTTTGCTGAAATCAATTTATGTCATGCTTATAAAATTTCACACTAACTCAAGGTCAAGTAAGCAAAGAAGAACAGCATGGCTTATTTTAGTTTGTCTTGTTTCTAGCGACTACTAATGTATTTAATCATCTATTCTGAAATTGCACTTTTCTGATCTGAAGTTTTCAGTAACCACCCCCCTTTTTTTTTTTATGACCTGTTGTCTTTCATGTTTTACAGTTTCTCAGAACTTACCAGCCACGGACGGGTCTTGGGTTACCTGTAAACAGCTGTGGGATGTAATTTGTGCCTGGAAACATGAGCTTATTTGAAACAGATAGGTGTTTCCTTACTCCTGCCTCACCTAGCTCAAGTTTCAGTCATCTTTCTGTGTTTCAGCTGTACCAATCTAAAGTCCATGTCCTTTCCCAAAGTAGGAAAGAAAACCCAAATGGAGACAAGCCTGTCTTGACTTTGTTCTCTCAAGTCAATTGCTAACTCCGTGCTTATAAATGCCTAGGGAGTCTGCCTTTTCTCCACTTTCCACTATGTTCTCCTCATTAAACCTGTTCTTCCATCTTTTCTTCTTGGAGTTACCAGATAGCTCTAGCTCTTGACAGTTTGTTCTATATAATTTAACAATGAAGCAGATATTATCTTCCATGGTTTGCTGGTCTTTTTGTTATTGTTTTTGTTGGTTTCTGAGATGGTTTTCACCAGTTACCATACTGATTTCTACCTCACAGGCTCAAGAGAACTCCCTCCCCAGCTTTCTGAGGTCTGGGACTATATGAATCCCTTTTGTTTCATCTCTAAAAAGTTGGATTCATTTATTATGTAGAGACAGGGTCTCTCTCTACAAACTCAGCTGACCTTGAACTTATGATCCTCCTGCTTCAGCTCTGCTTTTCTAATACCAGACACTACCCAGCTTGGTAGCACAAGCCTTTAACACTATCCTAGCCCTTGGGTGGTAGAAGAAGAAGGATCAGGAATTGAAGTCCAGATTTGGTTACATAGGGTGTTTGAGGCCAGCCTGAGGTACAGGAGACCCTGGCTCAAAAAAAAAATCAAAACAAATCAACAAACAACCAAAACCCAGACACTTGGAAAATACTTGTTGGGGGGCCAAGTTTTAAACATCGCTTTGACTTCATAGTCTTCAAACATCAGTCTCTTTGACAACTTTTTTTCTTTTTTTTTCCCCCCTCCTGCTTAGGGAAGCAAAAATGAGGAATCATTTACTTTTTTCTTGTGAAATGGGCACAATTGTGACAACAGTAACAGTATTAAAAGTAAGAAAGATCAAACTGAAATTACCATCAACTCACTCCTTTGGCTGCCTCTCTGGCAACCATCCACAAGCATTCATCTCTTCTTGAGCCATTTAACAGTCATTTCAGCCACAGTTGGTATGACAGTCAAGAACTCTGCTGTTACAGCTGCTTCCTTCTTGTTCTTTGATAGCCTAGTCTGAGTTTCTTTGTCATGCCTATGCTACACCAAGGTTATCAATTTGAAACTCTTTCAAAGTATACATACTTCAGAAACCACACTACTTCTCTTGGCACCTTTCTTAACTTCCAGAAGTGGCAAACAACAGCAACAACAATAATAATAAATGTTTAGTAAGATTTAAAGATGGCACATAGTGTTTCCAACATACCGATAATCATGTTCAATACTGTAAGAACAGTATTAGACAAAAAGTTGCTGTAATGACGATTTAATTACTGAATATTGCTGTGGGGAGACACCATGAACAAGGCAATTTATAAAAGGAAGCATTTAATTGGGGACTTGCTTACAGTTTCAGAGGGTGATGACCATCATGGCAGGAAGCATGGCGGCAGACAGGATGACACCAGGGCAGTAACTGAGAGCTCACATCTGATCAAACTGCAGGGAGGGAGGGAGGGAGAGAGAGAGAGAGAGAGAGAGAGAGAGAGAGAGAGAGAGAGAGAGAGAGAGAGAGACTGAGGCTACTCTGAGCTCTCAGTGTCATAACTCTTCTGAGAAGGCCACACCTCCTAAACCTTCCCAAAATAGTTCCACCAACTGGGAACTAAACATTCAGATACACAATCTTATGGGTGCCATTTTCATCCAAACCACTAAAAATGATTTAGTAATCTTGTCATTAATTTTAGAAAGATATTCTAGAAAATCCATTTAAATAAGTCTTTAGTGTCTAGCAAGCAAGAAAAGGGACACACATAGCCATTGTTCATTGGGTTGTACATTAGTATTCAGGTAGCAAGATTTATTCTCTTTCTCCACATTAAATGTTGTTAAAAATTGTGACCTACTGTAATTTTCCTGGCTAGGAAGCTTCTCAAAGAGCAAGCTGGAACGTCTATGATTTGTGAACTCCCATGTGGTTCATTTGTCTATAAGGTCTATTAATGAGATGTGAGGATTTCAGTTGCCACCATGACAACCAAGACGTGAGTATTGCTTCTTTCCATTTCCCAGCTACATAAATGTAGAAAGGAGCATCTTTCTCTCCAGCCGCTGTTTTAATACGAACATCTGGTAACCATGGAAATTGAGGTGATTGTGTGACCAACATGGTTACAAGATGCAGCCTGATAAAGAGCTTGCTGAGGCAGTAAAATATGTCATAAACCACACATTAATTTGTAGCATTCTTTTTATTTAAAAAAAAACCTTGCTTGTGTTCTGTTGTTCTCACAAGCCTATAATTTTGCTGTTCATCTTAAAAGGTGAGTGTGTGTGTGTGTGTGTGTGTGTGCCTGTGTGTCTCTGTGTATATGTGTGTGTGTTTGTGTGTGTATGTGTATCTGTTTCTGTGTGTATGTGTTTGTGTATGTGTGCATATATATGTGTCTGTATGTGTATGTGTTTGTGTGTGTGTATGTATATGTTTGTATGTGTGTGTGCCTGTGTGTCTCTGTGTGTGTTTGTGTGTGGCTGGGGATTAAACCCAGGACCTTGTGCATGCTAGGCATTCTGTCACTGAACTACAAGTCCAGCCCTATAACAGAATTTTATTTTTTAAGATTTATTTATTTATTATGTCTGTATCTCTGCAGGCCAGAAGAAGGCACCAGATCTCATTACAGATGGTTGTGAGCCACCATGTGGTTGCTGGGAATTGAACTCAGGACCTTTGGAAGAGCAATCAGTGCTCTTAACCTCTGAGCCACCTCTCCAGCCCCCTATAATAGAATTTTAATGTTTTCTGTTTGTATGTGTAAGATTTTGTTGGGTGAGTAGAGATATTTTGTGAAGATAAAATATTTACATACTCTTTCTTGTATGTGTTTTCTCCCTTCAGTAGTACTGTTAGCAACATTTACCATATACTATAGATCCACAAGACCTATACATTTAAATTGGTGTGAGAAAAAGCTCTTAATGTCAGACTATTTATCATGTAGCTGGAGAGATTAGCACATAACAAACTGAAATGGATCATATGACGCAGTGTGTGATGATGAGAGGAAAGAGATCATTTTCTCAGGATGATGGGAATTGAAGTGCAAGTACAGATATGTCAGAGAACACATACATGCAGGCACAACATCCATATACATAAAAAAATACAGCAGAACAAATTCTTCAGATTTGGTTTAAGTTTGGGAAGTACACACACATACACAAAAGAAAGAAATGTACGTATGAATGATGTACACATTTACAGATTTTAAAAAGTCTTTGAAAGTAACTGTGCAACACAGCAACAGTGACTGCATGCACAAGACCCATTCAAGATTGAGCCAGCATGGTGTGTGTGTGTGTGTGTGTGTGTGTGTGTGTGTGTGTGTGTGTGTGTGTGTTATGAAGTCCCACCCCTATCTGAGGAGCTAATGGCAGTTGGTGGGCTCTGGATAAGAAAGCTGGTTTTCGTCAGGGATGTATAATTTTGGTATTGTGAATTTTACATTGAAATACCTTGACCACTGCTTAGGTCACTTTGGGTAAACAAAACTCCAAACCTCAGATTGCATATTAAGTATGAATTAAGTGTGGTATATAATCTCTGCCAGAAGTCCTATATTTGGACTTTGGAATAATTCAACTTTTATCACACTTGCAGATTTTTACGAGGGTATTTGAAGGAACCCAAAGCATCCTCAATTCCAGGATGTGCAGGGTCCCCGGTCTGAGGCTGGGGAGTGGGGCGGCAATAGTTACAGAAATGAGGATGCTGCAGTAGGATGAAGGAGCTGCAGCGAGACTTTCACAAACCCTTTAAATGCAAGGAAACAGAGGCAGATGGGAGGGCAGAGGACCAAGGTCGTCCTCCAGGAGGAGGCAGGAGTGGCCTCAAGGCTCTCCGACCTCTATAGAGAGTGCGGCAAGCTCGGCAGGAGGTTCGAGACACCTGAGCTTGAGTCAGCAGGACTGGCTGCAGAGTCAACGCCTCAGAGCCCCGCCCACTCGTAGCCCCGCCCCCAAGCGCGCTCCCGTCTTGAGCCCCAGGAGCACGCGCATTACCCTCGCGCGGTGTTCAGGTGCGTTCCGAGGCGGCCGGGGGGGGCGTGGCTCCGGCGGCGCGCGCGGCTCTCGGTGCGTAGCCGGGCGGCGGGCGCGCGCGCGCGCGCTCTCGCTCTCGCTCTCGTTCGGTCTCGCGGCCCCGCGTCTCTTCAGAGAATTTCGGAGCTCCGTCACTCTGGCGGTCCCCGCGGAGGAGGAGGGCTCGGCGGCGTGGTGGGCCTGACGGCGCTGCGGCTGCGACGCCGGGGCGAGGAGACGCCGAGGCCCCAGGCGCTCGAGGCCTGCGGTCCGGCCAGTCGCGTCTGCAGACGGAGGTGACGAGGTGGCGGGGACGGCCGAGCAGCCGGGGGCCCAGGAGAGGGTGTGGCGGGCCGCCGGGGGCCGAGGATGCTGGTCCGCCTGGGATGCTGGCGGGCGGGTGGCGGGCGCTGACCGGGACCTCCAGCCATCGGGTGGGCGACGTGGAGCGCTTCCACCCTCAGAGCTTCCAGAGAGGCAGAAGGAAAAACAAACAAAAACCCCAAACCAAACCGGAGTCTTCCCCCCCTACCCCCCGCCCCCGAGGGCTAAGGAGCATCGCCCCTCTTAGGGGACAGATTCCCTGGCGGGTCTGTGTGGCTAGAGGACTTTGGGCTGAGAGGAAAATCCGCAGAGCTCGTGACATGGTTTTGGGGACAGTAAATATCTGAATTCCCCAAACATAGCGAAGATTCCCGAGCGCGGAAACGTTTCAGGGAGGAAGAAAAAGCGAGGCAGATGGGGGGCAGCCGCCTGGAGGCGATCGGAGTTGAGGGTTTTGCCCGAACTCTCTTAGGCTTGACTTTACGTTTTAAAAGGATCGAGTCCGGGGACAAAAAAAAAAAAAAAAAAAGGAAGGCAGACACTTCTACTGTCTGCCGAGGACATTCTAGGGCCCAAGACGAGGTTGCTTGCATCCTGGCACTGAGCCAGGGTCAGTATTACTTCATCTTGACAGCAGCTCTGAGGTTGGAGATGGTACTCTAGTTGAGTAGATGTGGGAAATGGCTCTTAGAGAGGTTAAATAACTTTATTAAGGTCCCAGCTGGGGAAAAAAAAATGAAGCGCTGAGATTCTACCGCAGGCATGCCAGACTCCTTAATTCCAGTGCTCTGCCCAATGTTTTTTATGTTTGTCCAGAGAGCATTTTTATGTATCTTCAGAGAAGACTTAATAGATGGGGACATTATTAAAGCACTTTGTGGGCATTTACCCAGAAATCATACTTAGGAGACAATGGTCTTTGAATGTGGGTCGTTTAATAGGATGTATTCTTGAAAATGCAAAACTTCAAATTAGACATATATTATAGTTTATAGTGAATATAATTTTTAATGTCTGCCATTGAGCTTAATTGAAAAAGTAATTATATAAAAGCATTTCATAATATAAATTGTAATCTTTATTAGTTTGTGAATTGAATTGGAAATAGTTTAAAGTGCAAACTTTAAACTTTTATACAGAATTAATATTGTATATAAGAAAAGCTATTAGCTAACTTGCCATATGGGTACCATTGCCTTGTTTTCTCCAGCAAGACCTAAAATTTAGGTTAAACTTTATTCACATTAATATTTTGTTTTATTATGTCACCACTGTCATAAATTTTTAAAGATCGATGAAGAAAGCATTTATGATTGATCTTCTATTAAATTTTGTCCACTGAGAAGCCAATAATATAGTTGGGTAGGATTTTCTTTCAGCTCATTGTTGGATAGGTTAATAGCTCTTTTCAAAAAAATTAAATCTTACCTTAAAAGTAAAAGCTAAAGCCAGAGTGCATTTAAGCTTTTGTGGTTTAGAGTTCTAGGGAAAATGGAGTCTTTACTTTAGCTTGTAATGGCATATTGTTTAAAATGTACATGATTACAGGCACAGATGTAGGTAAGTGGATAGACTAGTGGAGAAATGTCTTTTGACTGCTTCTGTGTTCTCACTAAAGTAGGAATCCAGATAACTCTTGGAAAATGATGCTAGAGATAGAAATGTAGGCGGTTTTGAGGATGGGGAAAGTGAATGGGCTTGTAAAGTGTCCCTTAAGGTGCCAAAGGGGTTTAGAGGTGCTTCTTGGCTGTGCACAAAATTAGTGTTTAGTTTTTGCATGGAAGGTATTTCACAGTCTCTTTTCAGTTTTTGTCTTTATATTGTTTTCTAGGGCATGCACCCATATTCTGTCCCAATTCAGTCTGTATTCTGCCCCCCACCCTCTGCTCTTTATTTTACACAAGTCAAGGCTTTTGGAAATCTAGCTTTCCCATAGTTTTCTCTCTGCTTAGAAATTCCGTTTGGCCCTTTCCCAAACTCTTTCCCTCAACTGGGATTAGAACATTGCATTCAGTTTTACTTACCTGAAGTTAGTGATAGCAATATACTTTTTTTTGTCTGTTTTGTAGAGAAATTCTTCAGAAAAGTGACCCACTTTTTTCACTTGCTTCTGTAACCGGTAGCTGATAAAAGGAATTAGTCAGCTTTTTTTGATAAATAGTAAGGGAGTTAAATCTTTTAGGTTTTGAAGACTGAGTAGAAACTGTCTCAGCTTAACTCTGTCCTCATTGCAAAAAGCAGTCAAAGACAGCACATATATGAATCAGCATGGGTTGGGTCTCACTTCTATTTGCTTTTCTGACACTTCAATAGGCCCTGAAGTCTGAATTTCATATTTTGACCCATCACAAGTTATCAATATTTAATTTTTCCTCCAACCACTAAAAAAATGTGGATACATGCTAGGCAGGTGGATCTTTGGGAGTTAATGGCCATCCAGGGCTACCCAGTGAAATCTGGTCTCATCCTACCACTCTCCAAAAACCCCTCACACATTGTTAACTCTTGTTCAGAGCAAGGTGGGGGTTGGGTTTAGACACCACTACCTCTTCCATCTTTGTTTGCAGACCCTAAATCTGTAAGGACTCTCAGGACAGGGTTTGATAAAGGAATTTGTATTAAGGTAATATTGGTATTACCATTGGTGGTGTCAGAGAAGCAAATAGAAGTGAGGCTTTTTTTATTTTTTCATTAAGGATCTCATGGTCAGGCTCAAGGTTAAGACAAAAAATGGTAATGCAGTATGTTAACTAATTACAGTTATGTGTACTTAGTGAAAAGGGAAAATAAAACAGTAGTAATTAGCTTTGCTTGAGTTGGCCAGACATGACCTCAGATGAAGTACAGAACATATTTTAAGTTGAGAGCCTTTCCAAGAGTCTTTCAAATATGCAAAGAGAGTTACTGACCACATCTTATCAGTAAATAGTTCTGAATGTAAAGATTGCTGTTTCTTTATAAGATATAATCTTACTTCATACATCATAGAAGTAAATGTGGATGAAAAATGGGCTCTACATAATAAATTTTAATTTCAAGGTGATTTTGCTTCTTACAAAATGGTATTATTTATTCCAAAATATTTGATGTATTACTAGCCAAAATGCTTGGTAGAGGTAATGGTAATATTAGATAAATTGGAGTTCTTTTTTTTTTTTAAATGAAGAGTCTCTTAAGAAAAGCACATTTTAAACAGGCAATTAATAAAATAGTATAATTCTCTTACATTTAAAAAATTTCTGTAACTTTCAAATTTTTCATTTAATAAACAATCTCAATTCAGTGAAATGGCATAGTGGGTGAATGCACTTTCTGCCAAGCCTAAAAATCTTGAGTTCAGTCCCCTAAACCAACATGTAACAAGTTTTTCTCTGTCCTACTAGCCAGCAATAATGACAAGGACACTTCGTGTTAATTCTGAAAGCTCAGCCTATAGCTTAGGCTTGTTCCTAACTAGCTCTTATAACTTAAATTAACCCATTTATATTAATCTACGTTCTGTCATTACCTCTCTTTCATCTTGTACCTCCTGTTTCCTCTCCATTTCGCCTGGTGTCTCCTGTGCATCTAGATTCTCTCCTTTTCCTTTCTCTCCCTGGATATCCCACCTGTACCTCCTGCCCAGCTCTTGGCCATTGAGCTTTTTATTACACCAATCACCGCTAATACATCTTTACACAATGTACAAATACCCTACAACACCCACATGGTGGAAGGAAATAACCAACTCCCAAAATACACACACATACACCCACAGTAAATAAGTAAAGTTTCCTAATTTTTTTTTTTTTTTTTTTTTTTTTTTTGGTTTTTTTCGAGACAGGGTTTCTCTGTGTAGCTTTGCGCCTTTCCTGGAACTCGCTTTGGAGACCAGGCTGGCCTCGAACTCACAGAGATCCGCCTGGCTCTGCCTCCCGAGTGCTGGGATTAAAGGCGTGCGCCACCACCGCCCGGCTAAGTTTCCTAATTTTTAACTGACTTTCTGGTATTTGGCTTGTGTAATGCTTTATTTTTAAGTCGATCACTTATATATTAGGAAAGGAAGATTACTTCAGTAGACTTTCTGATTTTCTTTTTACAGTTGTCACTAGTGTCTAGTCAAGTTTTATTACTTGGATGGAAAGAAGCTCAAAAATATTGAAATGTAATATTTTTTACACAATTAGATCTGCTTTTCAATAAAACGTCCATGATCAGTCATCATACTGATTTGTCAGTATTCATATGTAACAGATTTTATACTTCATTGTTTTCTCCTGTTTGTTCTCTATCATCATCCATGCTGCTGGATTCTCATGATGCGGCCTTACTTCTGGTTTGCCAGTTTGTCTTTAGAAGTTATTGACACTGTAGAAGTTCTATTTCTGCTCATTTCAGTTCCATTGCTTTTTCTTGAATCACTCTGTTGTTATTCCATGAATATGGTATTCTTTATTATTATTTGTGACTGTTAGTTCTACTACTTTAATATACATTAGTGATCAACATTTATAATTAATTACTTGCCTTGTACCAGAATTTGTTTTACATGTACCAATTTGTTTACTTATTTTAAGAACCCCAAAGAAGTATTATAATTATTTTACAAAAGACAAAGAGACAAAAAAGTTAAATAACGTACCTAAGATCTCATAACTGTGAAATGACAGAGGCAGGATAGTTGGCTTGATTAGAGAGGTTACATTCTTAAAACCACTATACTATACCACTTAAAGTATTAGTAATTGTTATATTTGTTGATTTTGGTGCCTCTCTTGTGTTGGTTAAGATGCTTTTGGTTTTAAGAAATAATTATGGGAAGATAATAGAGCATCTGCCTCAAGGAAGAAAAAATCAAGTTTGAGCATAATAAGAATTTCCCATTAGGTGAAAACTTAACAGCAGAAAGTTAAATTTTCATAAATGTTGTCTTTAAGGTAAATTCAGTTCCCATAACTTTTGGAAGGCAGAGGCAGGTGGATCTCTGAGTTTGTGACCAGAGTCCAGGACAGCCAAAGCTACACAAAGAAACTCTGTCTCAAAACAAACAAACAAACAAACAAACAAACAAAAAACAACAAAACCCCCAAAACAAACAAGCAAACAAAAATCTGTACTGCTAGAAGAAAATGTAATGAATGCAACTCAAGGGGTATTTGTAGTGGAGGAAATGGAAATGGTGTTTTTTGTTGGGGTCATTGTTGGGAAGTAAGACTTAGGGTTTTTATTTTGTTTATTTCTTATTATTTTTAAAAGACATGCATGGTCTCTTTATATAGCCCTGGCTGACCTGGAACTCACTGTGTGTGTTTACCAGACCAGCCTCCATCCCATAGAGATCCACCTGCCTCTGCTGAGATTAAAGACATAATGCTCTACCATACCCAGCTTGGATTTAATTTTGTTTTAAAAAGTTCTCACAAGATGTGAAGTGGATAATTAGATTTGTGAACTTCAGACAAGAGACTCAAATTTGAATTCAGGTGACAGTTCGAAGTAAAGATATGAGTCCAGCTATTCTGTGGAGGATTTGGTATATAAAAATGGAATGTTAAACATTCAGTTTGATAATTAATAATTTAGTGATACTTTCTAAGTTATTTTTGTCAGAAAAGTTGGGAATATTCACGTTGAGTTGGTTGATGTTTCTGTTTGTTTTGTAGCAAATTACCTTTGATTTGCTTTTTCTTCTTTTCTTTGGCCTAGATGTGATTATCAATGTACTCTTGATTGCTTTTGTTGTGCTTTTGTAATTTCTTTTAATCATTTTACAAAGTATTATTATTTTTCCTGTGTAAGTAATTATATATCAGTGACAAAGTGGAAAAACAAAAGTAAAAGTTGTAATTTTATTGTTAATTAAAAGTTGTAGTCTAATCATTTTTCTATGCACATAAAGAGGATGCTCATTTAAGTTAACTTTCAATAATAAACATTTATTCAGGAGAAGACATACCGCTTCTAAAAAGTTATTTGCTTTTTTGTCTGAAGTGGAGATGGTCAGAACTTGCAACAGATTGTCCTTGCTTTGGAGAGGACTCATATCAGTGGCCTTCATTAGGTATATTTCTATAAAACAAGGCAGCACCAATGGCTTTGGAAGGTTTAGCAAGACCTTGGTTTGTTTGTTTGTACTTTGGGTTTTTTTTAATCATTCACAATTTCAAAAATATATGTGACATACTTTAATCATATTCTGCCCATTATCTTCTCTTAGTTCCTTGCCCTTCCATTAAAAAACTTCCCAACAAGACCCCCTGTTAGTTTTTTTAAACGGAAACAAACAACTTTTATTTTTGTGGCCCAGTGCACATAATTAGAGTTGCTTGCAGGTGCATGGGTGGGTGGATGGGGCTTATTTACTTTAGTAAGGAAAACTTACCAATGGCACACCACTGAAGAATGTGACACACCCAAACAACTGTTTATGGCTTCTCAGGGAGGTGTGTATTGTTTCCCCCTGCCCCTCAAAGCTCATAGCTGCACCAGTCATTATGGGGATAAACATAGTTATTTAGAGGACAGTTTAAGATACACATCGTATCCATGTAGCAAAACAACAGTAGTGGTTTTCCCACCGGGGCCCATGATTTCCCTAGGCTTTTGATGGGTTTACAGATCAGGTGTAAATTCCCTCCTGTGGCATGGATTTCAGATCCATTAGAAAGTGAGTGGTTACTTCTGGAACAGACTTGCCACTCTGTACCAGTTGTTAGTGTTGTATGTAGGGTTTGCAGTTAGTGATTTTATTGACAGTTTCACCCTAGCACTGTGTGTGCTAGCCACCAGGGAGGGACTTCCACTCTAGTTTCAAATTTATTTCTCTGTCTCCCAGATCACCAGCTACTTAGAAGTTTTTGTCAGATAATTCCAAAATTTGTGTATAGGAACTTACAGTCCTTCAAATCTTAGCCAGAACAACTCCTATCTTTCAGCAAACACTGTTTGCTGTTCTGTGTGCCAGACTGACACTATATAGAGCATTCCTTCCCATGGCCTGAGAGTTTTCTGAGACCAGCAAAATCTACAGTAAGAGCAAGGATAGAGAACATGCAAACATGTAACTTTCTCAGAGCCTAGTTTTATCTTTGTCTTCTGTTACCTAGGCTTTAATTCCTGCTCCAATTTTGCCACTGCAGCATTGATTCTTAGTCCAGGTTTTAAATTATTTGCTTATTTACTTGAAATCAGTTCTGCTGTACAATTATAGCTGTGTAAAATAAGAACTTCTTAGGTGGGAATGGTGACTGTGGTGCACCAAGAATCATCTAACACTCCGTAAATAACCTTTTACACACTTTTTTTGTTTGTTTGTTTTTTGCTTAGTAAACTGGACAGATTTGACTCTTTGGTTTATCAGTAGCATCACAGTTTGAAGACAGATGCTGCTTTTGTGGCTTTTGGTGAGAGTCATGCAATACTGTCATTTTGATAGTGGGATATATTGGCCATTTGCCAAGTAATTTGCGGTTGTTTGAGACATTGGGCATTTTATTAATTTTGTGCAGTTGTTGATACTTTCTGTTAGTACATTGTGAAGGTTTTTAGGTTTTGGCTGTAAATTTCTTCCCACATTCTCTGAACTATTTGCATCTTCAGTTGAGTTTTCAAAAGGTTTGTGGTTTGGATCTTTCATGTGCATGCTGCCTGGTGACCAGTCTGGATCAGGCTAGTGGTGTCTGCTGGTTTGCTTTCTCTAGTCTTTATTAACATTCATAGGAGAGACCCATATATTCCTAGTTTGGGAATTAATTTAAGAGGCAATAAAAAACTTTATTTTTTGCATGTGCATTTCAGAGCTCCCTTTTTTATTTGATCTCCCTATTTTCTCTTTCTGACTGCTCCTTTGGTCCTCTAGGGAGAAAGTTTTACTGTGCCACTTAACTTCTGCAGCAATAACCACTATTCAGGACCCAGGGGTAGGAGAGTAATGTACAAAGAACAGTGGGGAAGAAAAAACTAGGAATTGGCCATTGGAATTTTCTTGGAGAGGAAGTTTCTCTTCCTCAGAGTTTTGCGACATTAGGCTTTCATTACTGTAGTCTTGAACTGCCATGAAGGGGATTTTTCAGAATAGGGACACAGAAAAGAACGGGAATGAATAAAAACAAATTTGACATTTTCACATCTCCTTGAGTATTAAGACTAACTTTTCCTCCAGTCAGAATTATAAGTTAACTTCTGAAGTCCTTCTGTCTTGGTGCTCAGTTTTCATGTGCTCAGTTTGAGTGATACCAAAGGAGAAAAAAGGGTAAGCTCACTGCTAGTTTGGGTCTCCCAAAACTAGACATTTTGATGTTTCCCTGTTTCATATGTTGTCATATACTTTGTAGAGCTGTCAGATTGTTCTTTCATGCGTTCTGTACATGTAGGAGAGATAGCTTGAAGTATGCTTAACTTCATTTTACATAGGAATGAAAAAAAATCACATACGCTTTACTGTGTAGTTCAAGCTTTGTTTGTTTCTCCTTTTAATAAGCTGACCCAGAGAACATGGCTACTGCAATTAGGGATGTGGGAGTTTGGAGACAGACTAGAACACTTCTACTGAAAAATTACCTAATTAAATGCAGGACTAAAAAAAGTAGTGTTCAGGTAAGTTAAAAATACTCATTATTTTGTCGTCTTATGGTTTGTTTTGCTTTGATGTGTTCCATTTTAGGAGAATTTTTCGGAATACATTTTTATTATAATTTTATTTCCTTCAGTTTGCTTATAAAATAAAAGCATATTGTAAGCAAGAAAAAAAAGAATGAACTAATGCTCCTAAATGTATCAGTGATTACTCAATTCAGTTAACTTCTAACATCATCATGTGACTTTTGAATTTTAGGCATGTATTTTCTCCCCATTGATGAAGTAATATTCTACAGATAACTTTTTGAAACAATATTACACAATTTTATACCCCACATTTTCCCAATTTATGGTTTATGAATTAAGTTGCCAAAGAATACTAAAACTATGTCACAATAGTTGTACCCTAGCATGGTGTGCTTTTGGTAAAAGAATGAAGTCTAGCTAAGCAGTTGGCAATAATTTCAGGTATGGGCTATCTTCTGAAACTAGCAGAACAAGGAACAAGATAAAGTAATAGCTCATGCCTAGTAAAGCAGACCATAAACTAATTTAAGTGTAATTTTAGTAGTATTTTAGGTATTGTTAATAAGGTACTATTTTTAATTCCAAACCAGTGAGTTTTTCATTTACTTATTTACCTATTTTTCTTTTTCTAAAGTTCCTTTCAGTTTAATGATATCTTTGTAAGAATTTGTTCACAAGTTACTTTGGAATTTTATGAGTAAATATAAAGTGGGTATTAAATCAGTACTCTTAAGACATTTGAACATTATGTCACTTTATTATATAATTTGAATATTAAAACATTTCATTAAAACTGAATGCATATTGAAAATGATCAACTATGTTTTGGGGTTTGGTGGGATATTCAACATAGTAATACTTTTAGGATAGGATTGCTTTTACTTTCTCTGTATATGAGAGGACAATAATTTCTTTAATAGTACCTGTGTTATTTGCATAGAAATCTTGATTTTGCCACCATCCTTATACTTTGTAATAACTTTGTTTCTTTTATTGTAGGAAATTCTTTTTCCTCTATTTTTTTTATTCTGGCTAATATTAATTAGCATGATGCATCCAAATAAGAAATATGAAGAAGTATCTGATATAGAACTTAACCCCATGGACAAGTCTAGCCTTTCTAACCTTATTCTTGGATATACTCCTGTGAATAATATTACAAGCAGCATCATGCAGAGCGTATCTACTGATCATCTCCCTGATGGTATTGAAGTCTTTTCTAAAAAAGATTTATTTTTATTTTTGCATATGTTGTATGCCTTTGTGTGAGTGTATGTACACATGTGCAGGTGCCCATGGAAGCCAGAAGAGCCCTTAAGATTCCTTGGAACTAGAGTTACAGCAATTCAATTTATTAGCTAGGTGTCATGTATGAGAATATTAACATTTGGAGAGTTAAGTCACTAATGTGAACTTACATAGCTAATGGATAATGAAGCTAAGTACCAGTCTTGTGTTCCTTTACCACAAATTCTGGAGCTTCTGTAGTGAAATTAACTTACTGTAAACAACACGAGAAAATATCTTTAAAGATTGTCTAACTTATGTGATAGAATGATGGCAGTGTTTTCTCCATTTAGCTTCTGAAGAGGAATAAGCAATATTAGGTATAAATGATGATTTTATTCAGAGAAGACTTCGCAGAGTTTTAGCATAATTGCTAACATGCATGTAGGGATGCTCAGCTGTGGATCCATGGGCTGCATGTAGTTGAAGTGGAGGATAGGTATGGATATGGCTCCACACAAAATA
This sequence comes from Peromyscus californicus insignis, assembly GCF_007827085.1. Lineage (NCBI taxonomy): Eukaryota > Metazoa > Chordata > Mammalia > Rodentia > Cricetidae > Peromyscus > Peromyscus californicus. The sequence goes on from NW_026294551.1 coordinate 12,334,559, forward strand.
CTTAAAACATTAGATTTGTTTTTTTTTGTGGGGGAGGGGCGTAACTTGATTGTGTGCTTTTTGAGCATGAACATTGTGGATGATTATGTCGTACACAGTATCAAACAGCTTGCCATGCCTGGAAAAATTTTCTCTATAAAAATAAATATTTAAAAGTAAGACTTCAATTACTAGGAGTTATTTTACTTTGAAACAAGTAATTGAACTACATTATTATTTTTTAATTTCATTTTTGTCTGAAATCTTATAGACTTTAAAAAGTATAGCTAGCATATTCAAGGACCTAGGTTTTTTTCAGTACCAAAACCAAGACATTTAAAAGTGGATATGATATAAAAACTACTCAGCATTAGAATATAGAATTAGAATGTATAACAACACATTGAAATTATCAAATATATTTTGAAGAAATATTCTAAATATTGTTTCATATTATACTGTATCATAGACATAAATTATGTATTATAATGACATAATTTCTGCAATCAGGTCACAACTTACTATCTGTAAAATATTATTGTTGATCATTTTATGTCATTGTTTTCTTTGCAGTTACCTTCATTTTCTAAGAAATTAGTGACTAAGACAAAAGTACTGATAAAATATACCATTCATCAAATATAATTATAAAATGATTCTACTGTATTTCAGTAAATGGTTGCAAGTTCTGAGTTACATTGTTCTAATATTTTATAGTTATAATTACTGAAGAATATGCAAATGAGAAAGAAATGCTAGCATCCAGTCTTTCTAAGTCAAGCAACTTTGTAGGTGTGGTTTTCAAAGACATCATGTCCTATGAACTTCGTTTTTTTCCTGATATGATTCCAGTGTCTTCTATTTATATGGATTCAAGAGGTAAGTGACTTTATATATAATCATTGAACTCAGTGTTAAGTGCATTTCTTTATAATCAAAATAAGAGTGTGTCCAGTATTGTCATTTTCAACTGTACTTACTTGTTCAGGTAGGAAAACTATCATGAGCAGCATAAAAAAATTTAGGTATGAGGTCAGACATTGTAGCACTCGCCTTACTCCCAGGCAGCTTTCTGTATATGCAAGGTCAGCCTGATCTACATAGTTCCAGGGCATCTGGGGTACATGATGAGACCTATACCCAGAAATAAAAATTGTATATGTACATTTTTCCAAATATCTATCTACACTAAATATATACTATATAAAATAACTATAACATTCATTTTAATTTTAATACACTTACATAAATATCATTTACATTAAAAAATTGTATCTTTCATTTTATGGGTTTCTAAATGTATAATTTTTCCTACATGTAATCATTTCCACTGTGGTATGATATAAATGTTCAAAGTCTCAAGGTCTCCTACCAATGAAATTTCTTAAGTTTACATTTGAAACATGGAGAACTGCCTTCAGTTGTTAAACCCATGAAAAGATAATATCAACTCTGTTTATTATACAATATTAAAGTCACTGTATTAAGTACAGAAAGTTTTTCCTTTATTCCAAAAACTTGTTAGGAAAATTCTTATTTCGCTTTTTATGAACTTCGACCTACTCATGTGTCAGAGATAAATGTGCATTATAGAATGATTTACCTTAAAACATTAAAGTGACTTACTTGTTTTATTTTGTATTTATGAGTATTTTGCCTGTTCATATGTATGTGCATCATGTGCATGTCTAGTGATCACAGAGGTGAGGAGAGGGTTTTGGATCCCTTGGAACAGGATTTTCATGTGGTTGTGAGTTATCCACTGGGAATTAAACCTGGGTCCTCAGCCCTCCCTCCCTCCCTCCCTCGCTCCCTCCCTCCCTCTCTCTCTCCCTCTGTATTATTTACTTATTTGTTACTTAAAACAATTTTAAATTTAAATATATTTTGGTCATATTCTTCACCTCTCAGACCAAGTTTGTCCAGATCCTTTCCTCTCCCTACCCACCCAACTTAGTTATTTCTCAAAAAACCAAAAACCTGATACAACTACAAAATGTTTAAAATTTAGAAAACAAAATATATTTGCCAAAAGGGAAAAGAAAACAAAACACCAAAACTGTTACTAACTAAAAACATACACACAAAAGACCTATGGAGTGCATTATTTGCTGGTCAGCTACTCCTGAACATGAGATTTGCCCTGGAGTAGTTGATACACCCAGTGTCATTCTGTTGGAGAAAACTGGTTTTTCTGTCTCTTAGCAGGTATAAATGACAGTTCCATTGTTAACCTATACCCTAGTGGCAAAGTTTATATTCATTCATTCATTTCATTCATTCCATTTTTTTTTAGAAATGTAACAAAATAAAATATAAGATAAAACAGAAACAATCACATCGAAGTCAGACAAGACAGATCTACAGAAGGAAAAGAGCCCAAGAGAGGGCACAGTAATCAGAGACCCACTCATTTTTACATTCAGGAATCCCATAAAAAACATTAAACTGGAAACCATAATGTAAGTGCAGAGGACCTGGTGCAGACACATGCAGGCCCTATGTATGCTCCTTCAGTTTCAGTGAGTTTATATGAGTTTTGCTCATGTTGTTTTAGAGGGCCTTGTTTTTATTGGTGTCCTCCATCTCCTCTGGCTCTTAGATTCTTTTTTCCTCATCTTCCCTGGGGTTCCCTGAGCTTCGAGATTTGATGGAGACATCCCAGTTAGGGCTGGCATTCCAAAGTCTCTCACTCTCTGTGTAATGTCTGGATTGGGTCTCTATATTCATTCCCATCTGCTGCAGGAGGAAGCTTCTCTGGTGATGATTGAACAAAGCACAGATCTATGAGTATAGTAGAATATCAGTAGTAGTCATTTTATCACTACATTTTTTTCTTTTTTCTTTTTAGACTTGGATTATTTGGGTTTGCCCTAGGTCCCTAGGCTAACTAGTCTCTGGTTCTTAGTGTTGGTTATGGGTTTCGTCTCATGGAGTTTGCTTTAAGTCAGATCAGGAATTGGTTGATAACTCTCACAAACTTTGTGCCACCATTGCCCTGGCATATCTTGTAGGTAGTACACCATAAAGGTTTGTGGCTGGCTTGGTGTTTCTGTTTCTCTTTTGATAGCATATAGAGTACCTTCCTGTAACAAATACCCTGTAGCATAGAGTGAATGCTCTATGTAGGCACCAGTTTGACGTCTCCATGTTCAGTGAGTTGTGTAGGTGTTGTCTTCAGCAGTGGGGCCTTGATGTCAGTTTGTAGAGAGAAACCTGTAGTGTTGGCAACAGCCTGGGTTGTTTGGGGATTCCTGGGTTGTTTCTTTGGCTAACAGCTCAACTAGTTATAACTCACCTGGTACTGGAAGCTTCATTTGGTGACAAGAGATGGCCAGTTAGGTCTCTGTCTATCCTATTATTTGGCATTTTCATTTAGATCATCTTCATATATGTATATATTTTAGGAGGATTCTACTGTATTAGGTTTCCATACTAACCTCCAAATGCCCCTTAATTTTGTCTGTTTCTACTCATATTCCCTCTCTCATCCCTCCCCTTTCCATTCATACTTGATCTTCCAATCGAGAACCCCCCCATCAATATGTTCATAAAAATAATTCTATTTCTCTTTCCTAATGAGATATATCTGCTATTTCTAGTCTCTTACTCTATACCTACCCTTTGTGGTTCTATGGATTGTAGCTTGGTTATTATTGACTTCACAGCTAATGTTCACATATAAGTGAATACATTCTGCATTTGTCTTTCTGGGTCTGGGATACATCACTTAGGATGATTTTTTTCTAGTTCCATCTATTTGCCTGCAAATTTTATGATGTTATTTTTTTAAACTGCTAGATAATACTCTTGTGAAAATGTACCATATTTTCCTTATCCATTCTTCTGTTGAGGAGCATCTAGGTTGTTTGCAATTTATGGCTATTATGAAGAGAGCAGCAATGAACGTGGTTGAACAAATGTCTCTGTGGTAGGACGAAACATACTTTGGGTGTAGTAGTTGAAACTTTGAGGTAGATCGATTCCCATCTTCCTGAGGAACAGCCACACTGATTTCCATAGTGGCAGCAAGTGTTCTTAATCACTGTAAAGAGTGATTGATTGTGCTACATTGGTAACCTTCCATGTGTTATTTTCAGAAGAAAGTCCTTACAATATTGTAAAGATTCTTATGTCTCGTATTTTTCTCCCTATAGCTGGTTGTTCAAAGTCGTGTGATGCTGCTCAGTACTGGTCCTCAGGGTTTACAGTTTTACAGGCATCAATAGATGCTGCCATTATACAGGTAAATGTAACAAAGGAAGAAAAATCAAACCACAATTTAATAATTACTCCTTAATTCTTTAAAGTTGGATTTGGTTAAGTTACTTAAAAATATATATAATACATAACATAATCATTTGAGAAAAAAGATAAAATGGAAATAATATTTTCTAATTTAATACTTCTTGAAGTCTACTTTTATTGTATAGTTTTATGAATATTATTCAGCATACTGTATGTATATCAATACCATATATTTATTGATTATAGGCAATATTTCTGAAATATTCCTGTATTATGAAGGATCTGAAATTTTAGACTTTTCACTTGAATGCAAATAAGTTAAAGAAGGTGACTACCTTTATTATCTTAATTGTAGTGCTAGATTTTATTTTCTATTCAACATTTATCCCTTATTTATTAAACAATGTTTCTAAGTTATATTCTCATATAAATTTATTTAATGTTTACCAACCTTCTGAGACTGAAACTGAAAATAAAGTTATATCAAGTAGCTTCAGGACCCTGAATTACTGGCAGAGGATCAGATTATGGTCTTTTGACTCCTAAGTCTAAGCTTTAGTACAATTCTGCCTCTAAGATGATGTGTAAATTCTTAAATTATGCTCTAAAGGTATGGCCTTAAATTTTGTGCCTTAAACGAGAGCCATTAGAATTACATATCACATTTCTACATTTTCCCTAGTATCTGTGGGTTTTTTTCCTATTTGCTTTTTCAATTTGAAATTTACTATAAAATATCTTAATATAAAAATGCATATAAGCAGTCTTCTCTACCAAACTGTACATTCAGAGTATGCATGATACAATAGAAGTAGGATTGGAGTCTGTAAACAGCAGTCTTGTCTCTTCTAGCTGTTAAACTTCTAGGTAGCACACTGACTGTAAATGTAATACTTTTTTGTGACAGGACTCTTGTAAGAACCAAATAAGATAATGTGTGTAGAATTGTCTTAAAAATGATTGCAACTTGCATGCTGTGACTGTATTAGGGTTTGTAATACTGTGTTACTTCAGTTGTATTGTTAAGATAAAGATTGAAATATTAGATGTGTCTCTATGATGATACTACAGAACTTAATTGTGTTTCAGTCAGATATTAGCCCTCACAAGCTTAGACCACTGTGTTGTCTAGTACAGAGTTGTATTTCAGGCATTTATTTGAATATTAGAAGTATCAGTTAGTAAATATTTTAATTACATAATTCTGTAAATATATCCTGTGTATCTATTTTATTTTGGTTTTTCAAGACAGGGTTTCTCTGTGTAGCTTTGGTGCCTGTCCTGGATCTCGCTCTGTAGACCAGGCTGGCCTTGAACTCAGAGAATTCTGCCTGGTTCTGCCTCCCAAGTGCTGTGATTAAAGGTTTGTGCCATTACTGCCCAGCCTGAATGTATCAATTTTAAAGCAGTAAGAAAACATGCTCTTGCTGGACGGTGGTGGTGCACGCCTTTAACCCCAGCACTCGGGAGGCAGAGCCAGGTGGATCTCTGTGAGTTCGAGGCCAGCCTGGGCTACAGAGTGAGTTCCAGGAAAGGTGCAAAGCTACACAGAGAAACCCTGTCTCGAAAAAAACCAAAAAAAAAAAAATGCTCTTTAAATAAAAGAGCCTTTTAAAATATAGCCTTAGGAATGGTGGCTATTAATCATTCCTATAAGCCTCAGCTTTGAAGAAGCAAGCATATTCTTAATATGTCTTTAATCTGCTTAATGTGATAATAAAATCATATGATTTTATTTTATTGGATGAATTAATCAAAATTTATTCATTCCAATTCTTCAAACTTTTAATTTCCAGAATGAATTAAAAGGAGAATTCTGCTTTATATGATGATATTATGGTCACTCACTTTATTTCAAGAGTGTGGTTTTTTTTAGTATTTTATTTGCATGAGGTTACTTACTAATTTTAGGTAATAATAATCACATTTTATTAGGAGCTATTGTCAGAACTAAATTAATTTAATGTGTTTACATTTTGTAATTATAGCTGAAGACCAATGTTTCTCTGTGGAAGGAGCTGGAGTCAACTAAAGCTGTTATCATGGGAGAAACTGCTGTTGTAGAAATAGACACTTTCCCCCGAGGAGTCATTTTAATATATCTAGTCATAGCATTTTCACCTTTTGGGTACTTTTTGGCAATTCACATTGTAGCAGAAAAAGAAAAAAAGTTAAAGGAATTTTTAAAGATAATGGGACTTCATGACACTGCTTTTTGGTATGTTTAATGGTTTATTACTTAGTATAGTTAACAGTTGTATTAAATATACAGATCTTGAGCAGTATACTCTAATTTACCCAATTTGATGTAATGCTGATCCCAATCCTTGTAATATTTCCGTTTTTCTTAGAATTTGAGATTAGCTAATTAGTTGCTTGTTTTACTGTAAGGGAAGAGCAGTGTGGGAAGTTTATGTTGACAGTACATTTAAATTTTATCTCACATTCTGTTTGAACCCATGAGCCATGTACCATGTATTTCATCTCATCATTGCACTGAAGATATGAAATCTCTAAAAATTAAAAGTTGACTATTAATGTCCTTCTCTAATATCATAGCATATACATAACACTGAAAATTTAGTTAAAAAGATCAGGGTCTGCACATGTAGTTCCTGAACTCTTTTCTCCACCTGAAAACCAGTAAAGTAAGATGAGGAACATATAGGTAATTTATAGAGACACAATGGAGAAAAAAGTTCCCATGAGTGTATGTTACTATATCAGCATTTTTATACAGTGCTAATTTTATGGAGGCATGCATATTTATAAATAGCTAAGTACTTTTTTTTCTTTCTACTGTGTATTAAGACACGTTGTTTATAAGCTGGCTTGCTTGTGCCTGCCTATAATGCACTAAAAAATTAAGTCAGGAGGGTCTTGAGTCTGAGGCCAGCCTAGGCTACATTGCTAGATGCTGTTTCAAACAAAAACTGGTTTCTTTTAGCTCATTTAGGAGGAAGGTTAGTACTGTGTAAGTTGCTATTAAAAGATGCATTTACACATTTTTATTTTGCCTATTGTAACAATTATAAAGCTTTTATTATGTCTTAACATTTTCTTTACTTTTTAAATTTATTTTTATTTTGCATGTATGAATGTTTTGCCTGCATGTATGTCTGTGCACCATGTGTGTGCAGTGTTTGCAGAAGCCAGAAGAGAGTATTGGATTCTGTAGCTTGAGTTTTCCTGCCTGGCCCACAGTCAGGACAAATCTCTGTCACCTGCCAGTCCCACTGCAGCTCAGACCCGACCAAGTAAACACAGAGACTTATATTGCTTACAAACTGTATGGCCGGGGCAGGCTTCTTGCTAACTGTTCTCATAGCTTAAATTAATCCATTTCCATTAATCTATACCTTGCCACGTGGCTCGTGGCTTACCGGCATCTTCACATGCTGTTTGTCATCATGGCGGCTGGCAGTGTCTGTCTGACTCAGCCTTCCACTTCCCAGCTTTATTCTCCTCCTTGTCCCACCTACACTTCCTGCCTAGCCAATGGCCAATCAGCATTTTATTTATTGATCAATCAGCAACACATTTGCCATACAGAACATCCCACAGCACTCCCCCCCTTTTTTTTTTTCAAAAAGGAAGGTTTTAACCTTAACAAAGTAAAATTACATATAATTTGGGAATTTGGGCGTAGCTTCTCTTACTACTTCCTGCTGGAGGGGGGCGCTGTATCTTATGGGGACACAAAGAAAATTTTAGGATCATGGAGTAGTCCGTGAGGCTGTATCGTCTGAGCCAGTTGCCTTGAAACCATTCTGGATGTTGAATCATCTGGGCCATGGTGTCATCGGAGACCTTTCAGGGGGTCTTGGCTGGTCAAACGTGATGTATCTTAATCTTGAACAAATCCATAGCCTCTGGCTTTCTGCGGAAACAAAAGAGACTCTTTTCCAAAGCAACATATCCTTTTATCCAAATTTTGAGGTCAAGGTACCTTTAAAATATACATTTTGGCATAATTCAACAGTTTTTACAATCAAATGTTTTTCTGCAGTTAAAAATCCCAAAGACAACACAATCCAGATTCTCTGTGTAATATTCATCTCTATGTGGCTTATTTTCTATATTACCTTTACTGTCTCTTTAAAGACTTTATTTTTTAAAACTATGTATTTGTTTCTATAACTCTATATATCACCTTTTTTGTCTCTTTCAAGCCTACGTATCTTTTACACACATTGTAAACTATTACATCTGAATCTATCTTATTGTGAATCTATTGCCTTAAACTGCAGCAGCTGTGGCTGCTGTCTCCACCCACCTCAGCTTCCCAACATGGCGGTGGTAGTTTACCACCAGCTCTGGGAGCTATCATGGGTCTATGCTTTTATCCAAGCAGCATGTAGCCCAAAAACCTCTTTTTTTGTTTTGTACTAGCAAAGTCTAAATCCACCATGCAGCTTAATCTGCCACTTGCAGAGGCCTCATTCCCACCATACTGCAGGTCGAGCGCACAGGCTAGGAACCCACAAGTAGCTCAAACCGGCAGCTGCCACTCATTTGAGAGAGACAATTAGGAAGCTGTTTTTAGCTCCGTTTTAGAATCTTTTCTCAGGTTTTAGGTAGAAACTCTTGCCACCACGTTGGACGCCATTTGTAGCTTGAGTTTTCCTGCCTGGCCCACAGTCAGGACAAATCTCTGTCACCCGCCAGTCCCACTGCAGCTCAGACCCGACCAAGTAAACACAGAGACTTATATTGCTTACAAACTGTATGGCCGTGGCAGGCTTCTTGCTAACTGTTCTTACAGCTTAAATTAATCCATTTCTATTAATCTATACCTTGCCACGTGGCTCGTGGCTTACCGGCATCTTCACATGCTGTTTGTCATCATGGCGGCTGGCAGTGTCTGTCTGACTCAGCCTTCCACTTCCCAGCTTTATTCTCCTCCTTGTCCCGCCTACACTTCCTGCCTAGCCAATGGCCAGTCAGTATTTTATTTATTGACCAATCAGCAACACATTTGCCATACAGAACATCCCACAGCAGGATTCTCTGGAACTGGAATTACAGATGGTTCTTAGTCCCTGTGTCAGTCCTAGGAATCAAACCCAGGTCCTCTGCAAGAGCCAACGAACGGTCTTAACCACTGAGCTATCTCTCCAGCCCCATACTGTTATTTTGAAAGAGGTCTCTACAAGTAACTCTGGCTGTCTTGGAACTTCCTAGATAGACCAGGGTGGCCTTGAACTCACAGAGGTCTTCCTTCCTCTGCCTCCTGAGTGCTGGGATTAAAGGTGTGCGTGACTACACCTAACCTTTTTTTTTTAAATGTTCTAGAAATGGCTTTTAAGAAGCAATGGGTTATTATTTTTGTATTGAAATTGCTAGATGAACTTAGCTCTAAGTGATAAATATATTAACTCAAATGTTTATATTTGAAGTTTTCTTTAAAATGATTTTTCTTCAATGCTAATGGGAAAAGAAATAAAATGTAAAATTAAATACTATAATAATTCCATTGAGCTCTAATTTGAGGGAAATTCTTGAGTAAAAATAGTGACTCTAGTTTGATCTTATTAATCAGCAGCTCACATGGTGTGAGTATGTAATTATGTCATTACTTGGTAAGGACTTTTGTGTTTTTGATAACCAAAGGTTCAGGGTTTAATTATAGTTCATTTCATAAAGAAAACAATTATATTGACTTACTAAACTTTTACAGTTTAAGAGAATCAGAGATGCTGGTGCTCTTTTGGATTTTGAGAGTATTAGCTTTAATCATGAATTGCTATTACATTTTAAAACTTTTTGATGCTGAGAGAGCATTTTATCTCTATATCAGTCACATTCACCTGTGACTTGACTAATACTTTATTTTTGGTTATTTAACAATATTAATTTTCAGTACATGAACACATGCAAATAAATTCATTTAAAGAATAAAATGGCTAAAACAAATTTGAAGCTTAGTTTAAAGCTTTTTTTTTTTTCACTGCTGAAGTGCGTTCATTTGACTATAAATGTATTTGCGCTTTCATTGTAGGCTTTCCTGGGTTCTTCTGTATACAAGTTTGATTTTCCTTATGTCACTTCTTATGGCAGTCATTGCAACAGCTTCTTCCTTATTCCCTCAGAGTAGCAGCGTTGTAATTTTTCTACTCTTCTTCTTATATGGATTATCATCTGTGAGTATTTTAACTGGAAATATCAGAGTACCTTCATAATGCATTTATGATCTTTTCATTGATTAACTTAGTCAATTTTTCATAAAGATATTTTTACTAACTTACAGATAAATAACTAAATAGTACATGATGTAGTATTGTATAATAATGCTTTTAGAAAAATTATAATCTCATGTTTAAATCTAACTTGTTTTTGGTATATTATATTTAAATGTAGTTCTGCTATTGTCTTTGTATAGTTTGTAGAAGATTGTACACTGCTGTATTTTTCCCCCTTTCATGAAGCCTTGACTTTTTCAAATTAGTTTATGCTCTAGGACAATTAGTTTTAAAGGCTTTTTTTTTTTAAATGTAGTTCTTTAGTAGTCTGATAGTCATTTGGTATGCTAACTGATGAATATAATGACTGACCATTGTTTTAAATGATTCCAGTTTTTATTATGATTGACTTATGTGCCTGTCTATATATTGTTAAATACTTTTACTATCATTTCCATTCTTCAAAATAATAAATTATAAATAGCTCCTATTTCTAGTATAATGACCTAATATATCATTTTCAACACTCAGTTTAAAACATAGATTCTTTGTTTAAAAACTTACTGGGGACTTGGGTGGAAGTACTTGCCTGACGACGGTAAGGACCTGAGTTTAGATCTCCAGCACCCACATAAATGTATTTGAAACCCCAGTGTGGGGGTTGAGGATTGGGAAGGTGAGGGGATAGAAACAGGTGGGTCCCTGGGGCTAGCTAGCCAACACATGGCTCCTCATGGACTCCATTGTATAAATGTGCTTATGTTTCCCTATTATACAGATAAATGTAGGCATTAACATTTGTCAGTTTAAAAATTTTAAATGTGTATCTCTATTTCTGTAAAAACAAAGCTTCTTCCTGTAGCATTTAGAAATTATATTTTAACAGCTGTAGTTTCTCATGAATGCAACTTTCTTTCACAAAAAAGTTAATTTGCTTTTCTATCAGTGTATATGAGTTATAAATTAACCTTAACATTTCTGCTTTTTAGGTGTTTTTTGCTTTAATGCTGACACCTCTTTTTAAAAAATCAAAACACGTGGGAGTAGTTGAGTTTTTTGTCACTGTGGCACTTGGATTTGTTGGCCTTTTGATAGTCCTCATGGAAAGTTTCCCCAAATCGCTAGTGTGGCTCTTCAGCCCTTTCTGTCAGTGTACCTTTCTGATTGGTATTGCCCAGGTAGGTAATGCATTCATCTTTCATTCGCCAAGTGTTTTCTTTGCTTGCCAGTTGGTTGCAGTGTCTTGTCCTACCACTAATAGCACCTTTTGTTTGTAAACAAACAACACTAACACTTCTTGAGAAAGAGATGCAAGAAAATTGTTAAATTTCATCAGAAAGAAATATACTAGAGTATACCTTATATTTACTGTCACTTATAATGTCTCCAATTTTAAGTTTTCAGTTAAATATCTTGCTTACAAGTTCTTAAGTTTTTGCTTTAGTGTATCTCATAACTCTGTTTCAGTGTAATAACTCAGTTTATTAGAAGTCATTGGTTGAGTTCCAAATAATCTTCATTGCTCTATTGTAAACACTTAAATTTATTTCAGAAGAATGCTGAGCAGAAAATTGTGTATGACACAGAACAAAGTTATCACGAGTAAAATAATAAAATATGTTAAGTGTGTAGGGTAGGTTTTATTAGTCTAGGAGCCATAGAATTGTCATTCATCTAAATAATATTTAGAATTAGGGAAAGGAGAGATATCTTAGTGGTTAAGAGAACTAGCTACTTTTCCAGAGGTTCAAAGTCCAATTCCTAGCACCCCCATGGTGGCTTTCAAGTGGCTATAATTCTAGTTACAGGAATCTGATGCTCTCTTTTGCTCCTCCGGCACCAGGCACACACCTGCAGGCAAAACATCTGTATACATAAAAAAATTTAAATTAAGAATACTTACATTATAAATTTGCTTTTTTATTTTTCTTACATGTATAGTCAGAGTCAAATGAAAAAATAAATCTCCTAAGGAGCTATTTATAGAGTAGAACATAAACTCAGTTATTATATGTGATTTATGTTTGATATTATGTAGATGTTTTATGAGGTAACATTGCAGTAGATTATTTATAAATATATTAATCAATTGATTTAATTACTTGAAACTTAAGAGTCATTGTTACACACTTTGAGACTGTACTGTTGCATACAAGCTTCAGAAGCATAGACTGGGAAAAAAGGAATTAAAAGATGGGCATGGTGGTGCATGCCTTTAAATCCTTTAATCAGGAGACAGAGACAAGTAGATCTCTGAGTTCAAGGTCAGCTCAGTCTACAAAGACCCTGTCTTAAAAAACAAAACAAAACAAAACAAAAAAACTCACACAGAATAGAAACCATGATTAAATGAATCATTTAGGTAAACTTTCTCTCTCTCTCTCTCTCTCTCTTTTGGGTGGTCCTTACTATTTTCCTTATAACGGCTTGTTTCTAATTACTTTTTAAATAGTTTTGTTAATGTCACTCTGGATAAAACAAATGATTAGTAGTGTTAGCTTTGTTCTAATCATCTTTGTGAATAAAGTTGGTGTTTTTGTTTTCAGGTCATGCATTTGGAAGATTTTAATGACGGTGCCTTATTTTCTAATTTGACTGAAGGCCCCTATCCTCTAATCATTACTGTTGTCATGCTGGCTCTTGATAGTGTATTCTATGTCCTCCTGGCTGTTTATCTTGATCAAGTCATTCCAGGTATGTGCTTGGTTACTGTAAAGATTCTAAAGGAATTTTGCTCATATAGGGTCAGTTTAACTTTTTTCCCCCTCCTAGTCAGAGTATTTTAAGTCTTTGGTGGTTTAATTTGCTTTTAAGTAATATATATGCATATATTCACAATATACATTATGTTGTGTATTCACCACCCTCTAGTGAACATAAGGAGATTGTGTAAAAAGGATGTTTGTTTTGAAAGGTTAGTTGAACTTCACAGCTCAATCCTTACTTATATTAATCTCTTAAAACTATTTTATTTAACTCTTTAAAATCTAAAACTATGAAGCAATCTTGTAACTCCAAACACTTTTCTTCAACTTTTAAAAATTTAATTTCGTTTTTAAAAATTAAAATACAATTACATTATGTGCCTTTCACTTTACTCCCTCCAACTCTTTTCATGTCCCTGCCCCCCCCAAATTCATGGCCTCTTTTTTTGTTGTAGTTACATCTATCTGTCTTTCTGTCTGTCTATCTAAATATCTGTCTAAATGCATAAATATGTAAATACAACCCACTGAGTACCTTTAGTGATGTTTGTATATGATTGTCCCCCTTCATCATTTACCATGTGTTCTTGAGGTCCTCATTATATTTTTCTGAATTCCAGGTCTATCTAATATGGTAAATACCAGTTAATATGACTTTATTTAATTAATTATTACTAATTTTCTTTTGAGACAAGGTCTTACTCTATAATCTTTTCTGGGCTGGAACTTGCTGTGTAGTTTCTGCTAGCTTTAACCTCAGAATCTGTCTGCCTCTGCTTCCCATGTGCTAGGATTCAGTGTATGTGCTACCACACCCATCTAATATGACTTTTAAAATCAAAATTAAGAAAATAAGGTTATTTACTATCTATGATTTTAAAAATGCTTTCAGAAAGAATTTCTTATAGCTCTGTTTTTACTTTCTATTTTTAGGAGAATTTGGCTTAAGGAGATCATCTTTATACTTTCTAAAACCATCATATTGGTCAAAAACCAAAAGAAATTATAAGGAGCTATCAGAGGGCAACGTTAATGGGAATATTAGTCTTAGTGAAATTGTTGAGCCTGTTTCTTCAGAATTTATAGGAAAAGAAGCTATAAGGTACGATTCATTTTTGGAAGTATAGATAGAACTGTTGATGGAAATTGTGACATTTAAATCCTGTGTTGTACTATCATAAAAGATGTGGAATGAGAAAATTCACATTTGTAGGCAGTTTGATATTGCTGACATAAAATGACATCTAGTTTATATCTCCTTTAATGAAAAATGAAAATAATCTGTAAATTCCTTGAAGCAAGTGCTTCACTTAGAAGTTATCTGAGCATGAAAAGGAGTGAATGATGGAAAAAATGGAGAGCAGCAGTGTACTTTTATAGTTTCTTAGATAATTGTGTCCTTAATGTCACTTTTCTTTGTTTTTTTGTTTTAGCAGGAAGGTGGTTTATTATTTTTCCCTATTAAATATTTCAGCCTTTTCTTTCCTCCTCCATTTTTTGTACAATAATGCAAATTTATTCTTGTTTTGAACATGTGATTACAAAATATCCCTCTAGTTCCACTCATCCATTTTTTTTTTCCCAAATTTGAATATGTGTTACCCGAGGTACATGTGTACATCACTATTTTAAATAGTGTGCAATGTATCTTATATTGCTAGAGATATATAGCTAGTTCAGAATTTAAAAGGTACATCTTAAAGCAATTAAGATAGCTTGGATAAAAATATCATATGTGTAAACACATGTAATCATACATTTTTGTGTATATTTCTAATATAAATCTGTGTTTTTCAGAATAAATGGTATTCAGAAGGCCTATAGAAAAAAAAATGAAAATGTGGAGGCTTTGAGAAGTAAGTACCCTGCCCAGAATTTAGTTCATAGCATCATAGTACAAATGAGGAAGTTTAAACTTACCTGTTAGGATTTTCTGTCTTGCCATTATAGATACTTTATGTGACTAATGTTGATAATAAAACTTACAACATGGAAGTTAATAAAGCCAGAAAGTGATATCTGTTAACATGGGAATACCCAACTATTTGAACCAGTTTATATTTTGTTCTTTTACACTTTATTATTGTATACATGTATATCTGTTAGTTATCTCTTTTTAAGATTCTGTTTGTTGTGATGAACTATCTTGAGAATTGGGGTACATTTTGCAATATGTAAATATCTTCCAGGATCAGTAAAATACACATACACTGACATTTTTAATCTATGTGACTTTACTCTGGTAGGGTACAGTGGTATGTTAGTATAGTTTTATTTTACATTGGCCCAATACATAGTGCTCCTTATCATTCCTTCATTGGGCATTTGAATGTTCTTCTTTCTAAAGTACCTATTTAAGTTTTTCATTTTTAATATTTTAGATTCATGGCTTGTGTTAGATAAAGGTATTCAGATATCCTATTCTAATTTGAAGCATGCCTTTTGCTTCTGAACAGTGTGTTTTGATGAGCATAAGCAAATTCTTAATTTAAATTAGGCCCAATATATGAGTCTATCATTTCTGGCTGCAGTGCTATTAATGATAAATGATTCTTTAATTGTTTTACTTGACATTAAAGCTTAGGTATCGCCTCCAATGTGAGTTATTCAACTGGAAGTTACTGCCAATGCCAAGAAGCAAGAGAAAGAAATAAATGATACCCAGGTTGTAAAGGAACCAATGAAATCAACTTACTTTCAGATGAAATGATCAGTCTCTGTAATAAAAATAGTAAAACTAAAAATGTGCTTAGAAGAGTGACAGGGTCCAAGATAAATAAATAAATAAATAAATAAATATATATATATATATATATATATATATATATTTATATATAAAAAGTACAGAACATTCCTGACAAAGCTTTAAGAACTAGACAGAAATACCATGTTTAAGGGTTGAATGTGTAGATGTGAATTCTATCCAGATTTTATAGATTCACACTCAATCAAAATTCTGTTAGACTTTTTTGTTCATTTTGAAAAGTGGATTCTAAAAATTATGTATAAGTTAAATGACTTAGAATTCCCCAAACAAATGTAAACAACAACAACAACAATGACAGATTTGGAGTTTATTATTACCTTGCTTCAAGATTATAGTAATCACGACTTTTTTTCTTGGCATAAAAGAAATAGAAAAAGCAGTGAAATAGAGAACACAGAATGCTGTGGGATAATGCCCTTGTACACCGGTTTAATAAAACACTGATTGGCCAGTAGCCAGGCAGGTAGTATAGGCAGGGCCAGCGGAAGAGAGGAATGCTGGGAACAGGAAGGACCGAGTCACGTGTCGCCAGCCAGACATAGAGGAAGCAAGATGACAAGGCAGAATTGAGAAAAGGTACCAAGCCACGTGGCTAAACATAAATAAGAATTATGGGTTAATTTAAGTGTAAGAGCTAGTCAGTAATAAGCCTGAGCTAATGGCGAAGCAGTTATAATTAATATAAGCCTCTGTGTGCTTACTTGGGGGGTGCGAGTGGGAGAGATTTGTCCCAACCGCTGGCCAGCTGGGACATAGAAAAACTCCAGCTACAACTGAAATATTACTTAAATTTTTATAAGAATTAAATTTTCAATAAAGTTTAAAACAAAACTAGAAAAATATGAACTGTGATCCATGCTGAACACTGTATACAAAACCTAGTGGAAATCGGGTCATACAACCAAATACAAAACTTATGACAATAAAACTTAAAGAATTAAAACTAGGAGAAATATTTTGAGACTTGGTTAAACAGAAGTTTTATAGTTATGGTTCCAGAAGCACAAACTGTACCCGATTGAAAAAGTCTTCTGCTCTTTGTAAGATACTGCTAAGGAAATGAAAAAAGTAATAGATTGGAAGAAAGGTTTGTAAATCCTATGTCCAACAAAGCACTTTTATCTAGAATATTTTAAAATGCCTCAAAATGCAAAAATAAGAAAACAGAAGTGTAGTTGGAAGTTTTCCTGTCTCCCACTGGGTCCCATAATCACTTGGTCCCAAGTAAACACACAGAGCCTTATATTAATTACAAACTGTATGGGCTATGGCTCAGGCTTCTTGTTTTGCCACGTGGCTTCGTGGCATTACGTGTTCTTTCACATCTTGCTTCTCATGGTGGTGGCTTGCAGCGTCTCCCCCAACTCTGCCTTTCTCCTCTCTATATATCTTTGCTTGGATTTCCTGCCTGGCTATAACCTGTTTTGCCATAGGCCAATGCAGCTTTATTTATTAACCAATGGGAGAAACATATACTCACAGCATACAGAAAGACATCCCACAACACTTTCCTTTTTCTTTCTAATAAAAAAGGAAGGTTTTAACTTTAACATAGTGAAATTACACACACCAAAAAAATTATCAAGCAGTAATTACAGTTACACTAGCTAGTCTATTTGTATTTGGCAAAATTAGAAAATATTCTATCATCCCCTATTTTTGTGAGTCTAAAGTTTTATACCTAATTTATCTTTTATGATTACTAAGGAAAACTATAATTGTAACACTCTAGTCTTCAACTCCATCAAAGATCCCAGAAGGATATAATATTCCCTAAGTAAACAGGAGGTGCATTATAAGCAACTTCCAAAATTCTAGAAATGACAGAGACATCTGGCTGTCTGGACAGTCACCCAAAGTTCCTCTGCAACATTGAGGCATTCATCTTCAGCCTGCAGGTCTAGAGTCTCTGGCAGACTTTTTTGTGAAGCAGAAAATTTGAAGAATTGTCTTACCTATTGGCAAAATTCATCAGTTGCTTTCCCCTGTGTCCTGCAGAATGTCTGACAGTATCTTCTGTGAAGCATAGCAGCTTTGGCTGACTCTGCTCCGTTAGGTTTCCCAACATGGCCTAGGTACGTTTACCGCCAGCTCTGGGAGCCATGCTTACCACCAACTCTGGGAAGCAGTGGGTCTGTGCCTCCATCAAGTAGCTTGTAGCCCAGAAACTTTTTTTTTTGTCTGTACTAGCAGATGTGGGGAAGGAATGACTATTACAGGGGCACACAGTAGTCCAAGATAAATCATAATTAGGCTCTGGACCTGCAACATTTCAACCTCTCCAGATCATGGAAGTTCTAATCAGTCAGTCAGCCTTGCATGGCTGAGTGAACAGTGAGGCTTCCTACCAGGAGCTTTCTCTCAGTCTTAGGGTCGTTTCTTGACTAGTTCATTCCTGCTTTGTCATTTGAGTTGTTCATATCTGTCCTCCTTCAGTTGATTATAGAGCCATCTAGTTGTACATAATTCATTAAATTGAACTCTTAGGGGCTGGAGAGATAGATGGCTTAGTAGTTAGGAACACCGGCTTTGTTTCCAGAGGACCTGAGTCCAATTCCCAGCACTTACATGGCAGTTCACAATTGTCTGTAACTACACTTCCAAGGCATCTGACGCATGCAGGCAAAATATCTGTGCACATAAAATGAAAATAAGAAAAATTGTACAAATTTAACCTTTTACATATTCTCTTAGCTATTCCTGTGCTTCTGGTATCAACTCCTTGTTTTGTTCTTTTTGTTTCCACTGTATTTAACATGTCTTCAGATACCTTTGTGAGATAAATTTTTCTTTTAATTTCCTTGATAATTTTTAAAAGTCAGTACACAGAAAACCTTCAAATACTTTGTGTATACCTTAAATCTTAGTGTCAGAACAAATTAATAACAGTTTATTTACATTTCCTGTTATTTAAACCACTGACTATGTTGATGCTACTTAACTGCATAAACTATGTTGTTAACTTTATGTATTGAAATTTGTCTTCCTTAAGATTGCTTGGAATTATGAATTGCCGTATATAGCTGAACAGAAATTAAAAACACATTTGAGCCTTCTCTTTTTCCCTGAACTAGATTTGTCATTTGACATATATGAAGGTCAAATTACTGCATTACTGGGTCATAGTGGAACAGGAAAAAGTACACTGATGAATATTCTTTGTGGATTGTGCCCACCTTCTGATGGTAAGAGTTTTCTCACTTAGAAGAAAAAAATCTTAAAATTTTGTAAGCATTATTAATGAAGGATTCACAGTATGTAGCAATTATTTGTCTCTTTACATGTATACTAGATGATTTATGCAGTGATTTGGAATAGCTATTTCTACATCTATGAAGAAGTTTTTTTTTTTACTATATACACTATTTTTTTAAAATAAGAAATTGGTCCCATGATATTTAATAAAGTACAAAAAAAATCTAAATTTTTAACTACTTATTTTGATTTACTTTATTTTGTATTTATTTAATACACCTATTTCCATCACATATTTATATGTGTACAGGTCCTTATTCCTTATTTACATGAGAAAATAAATCAGTAAGTAACTAATTGGAAATTAAATTGATATTGGAAAAAAACACAATCTCAATATGCAGATGAAGGAAAGAATGATAAATATCAACACTATCTTCTAAAATAAAATTTTAGAAGCAGTACCTCAAAGGTATAGTCTAGATCTGGGATTGTTTTATAGGTGTAAACTCTGTGTGAAATTCTCATGTTTCTGCAATTACTATATTGTCAGTGAAGTAAATTTTATCATAAAGGGACCAGATAATATTGAATCTGCATTTCAACTTTGTAAACAAGACTTGAACTTCGAAATTAGTGTGACCTGTTCTTTATTTTTATTTGCGATGTTCTCTGACATTAGTTGTAATATCTTATACTTTAGACATATGACTTTTGTTAGAGATCACCATACATTATCATGTGATTTAACAGTTCATAAGTGGAGCATATTATCATTCATTTGAGAAATAAGTAAGCTGGAATTCAAGACATTATGTTCAAGATCATACAGCCAGCTTGTGCAAAATTTGTAGATCTTACTTCATTATCTCATAGTATCTGAAGGTGAAAGAAGTCTTTACTGAACCATAAATGTAAATAGTGTCACTGTAGTTATATAGATGTTTCATGTTAAGCCTGTAGTTTATTGTTCTTTCCACTATATAATATGGCCTGGAAATGAAGGAAAATGAGTTTCAAATATAAGTGAAAACATACCACCAATACTATCTAAATGAGAATGCTATGTCTTCTAACTTTATATTAATTCTGGCTTTGCACATGTTGTAACATTTTGTTGTAACAAAAGTAAATTATTAGTTACATCAAAACATGAATTTTTTTAACACTCAATGTCTTTAATGTAAATATAAATATTTTGCTTTTAGGCTTTGCTTCTATATATGGACACAGAGTCTCTGAAATAGATGAAATGTTTGAAGCAAGAAAAATGATTGGCATTTGTCCACAGTTAGATATAAACTTTGATGTTTTGACAGTAGAAGAAAATTTATCAATTTTGGCTTCAATCAAAGGAATCCCAGCCAACAATATAATACAAGAAGTATGTTATCCATATATAAACCATCACTGTATTTCCTATAAATTAATATACTTTGTAATATTTGTGCAATAAATATGCTTGAAAATCTAAACATATAAAACCTGTCTGGGCCAGTAAACAGAAAATATGAAGAATTAGAGGGATGTGGAGTACATACCTTAGCACATGTGAATAATTCTTTTTCGTCTGGAAGGTACTTACTTTTCCCTCCCTTCCTCTCATCTGCTCTGCCCTCACCCCTCTTCTGCACACCACTCTCCCTGCCTCAGTACACACAGAGCCTTCAGACTCATCTTTTTTCCTTCCCCATTACCCAGCAAGGCACAAAATTGAAACAGACTTCCTCTAAGAACCTTGTTACTTATTATTTCCAAAATTATGTATAATATTCGTAAAAATTAAGCACATCCTAACATTTTTAAGTTGATATTAAAACTAATTTAAAAATTATACTGCTTAAATGATGCTTAAAATAATACTTCAAAACTTTAGATACATAAAACTTAAGATATATAAAAACTAATTTTGATGATTATGGAAATTATATGGTTGTTAAAATGACATTGTTCACACTTTACTTTTACAGGTGCAAAAGGTTTTACTGGATTTGGACATGCAAGCCATCAAAGATAACCAAGCAAAAAAATTAAGTGGGGGCCAAAAAAGAAAGCTGTCTTTAGGAATTGCAGTTCTTGGGAATCCGAAGGTAAATATAGTATTAATTTCACTGGTGAGATAATTTTAAATTGTATTAGATATAAAAGGTTATGGGGCTGGAGATGTACCTTGGTGGTTAAGAGCACTGACTGCTCTTCTAGGGGACCTGTGTTCGTTTCCCAGCACCCACATAGTGACTCACTCCAGTTTCTTACTCCAGTTCCAGGAGGATCTGATACACTTTTCTGGTTTCTGGGACACCAGGTATACATGAAGTGCACAGACGTGCATTCATGCAAAACACTCATACATATAAAATAATAAATAGATTTTTAAAAAGTTAAAACAAGACAAAAATTAAAGGGATAATTAAGTTAGCCACTATCTGGGTGCACTAATTTTATATGTGTTTGTTCCCTAGCTTGTAGAAACAGAGAAGCAACTTTGCCTTACGCATAGTTAAAAAGCTCATGTATGTGTTTATGACCGAGAGCCTATGGAAACCACTCTCCTGCTGTGTTCCTCCTTTCTACTGTAGCATGGGATCAGGATGGATTCTGAATTTTTATTACCTGTACTTTCTGCTAGCACCCACTATCATGTTTTTTAAATTAAAAACAATTTGAAGCCAGACGAGGTGGCACATGCCTGTAATCCAGCACTCAGGAAGCTGAGATGAGTTCAAGGCCGGTCTAGACTATATAGTAAGAGTCTATCTTAATAAAAAGTTCCCCTAAAAAAATAGAAAGAATAAGTGTCCTGTCCCCTGAAAATGCTTACTTACCTTGAAATGATACAGGACATCCTCTAAAAAATCACTTGCTTATATGCAGATTCAATTATATATAGCAATATACTTAATATTTTTTCACTTTATTTGTCCGATTGTTATACCAGTGTCTTATATATAAGTAACCACAGAAAAGATTCACTTACAATTTTAAACATTTATACAAACTTTATATAAGAATGAAAAACAGATTTTCAGGTGAAAATATTAACTTGAAATAGAGAGATTTTCCAGTGTCCACATAAATTTTAAATATTTGGTTTTCTTGCTTTTTTTTATACCTATGTTCACTCAGATACTACTGCTAGATGAACCAACAGCAGGAATGGACCCCTGCTCTCGTCACATTGTTTGGAATCTTTTAAAATACAGAAAAGCTAACAGAGTGACAGTATTCAGTACTCATTTTATGGATGAAGCTGACATTCTTGCTGGTGAGATTTTTGCTTTACTTTAATAAGATAAGTTCACAAGCCTGAAGAGAGATAAACATGGAAATGCTAAATCCCATGGAAATGCTAAATCCCAAGGAATAATTATATCATGGTGTACAGTCTAAACAAAAATATTTTTAAAAATGAAAAATTATATATTTCTGTGTTCAGTCTTTCCCAAATCATCCTGTTTCAGTGAGTTCCCAAAAGAACTCATATAAGATTTTCCATATTACTATACTCATTATATATTAATTTATTAAAGCAAAAGGCTGTGAAGCAAAATTGGCAAAGGACTAAATCATATGAGGCACAATCTGGAGGAAGCCAGGCACAGATTCCCAGAGTCCCTTAATTTCTCCGTAACTTACTTGTACCGTATTTATAAAATATTGTCTTATAGTTTAGTAGAGACTCAGTACCCATGACTCCTGTGGGTACTGGTCATAGAGCTACTCTTCCTAACAGAGCAGTTCAAGACTTCATAACACAGGACAATTCTAGACTCCTTAAAGGAAGACACGCATTCAGCATAAACTATATTTGTGTGTGTGTAGAGTTTTTGACACTAATAGAAATCTTCCTCCGTCCAGATTCCCAGGTACTAGTCAAGGGCGAGCTTTATAAGCAGATCATTCTAAGGCAGGTTTCACTGGCCTGTTAACCATTTATGTGCAGTTTTGTATGGACACACACAGAGTCCAGGTTTATGTTAGAATTGGTTTTTTAACACCTAGAGCAAAGGTCTGAGAGTTCGAACTACTATAACTTCTTTTTCTAGTTGCTTGTGTAGTATAATAAATGGATAAGTTCACTCATCTCTTCAGCAGTATCTCTATCAAAAAGAATCCAATGAACTAATGTTTTTATTGTTATTATGTTTCCTTTCTTTGTACATTTGGTTATACAGGAATTATGAAAACTCCTGTACTATAAGTTCCTTTAAGAAGAGTGTGAGCTATGTGGGGTATGCACTCTGGAGTTAGGCTGCCTGAGTACAGTTCCTGACTTCATTATGGTAGTAGCTATGCGAAACATGTCTAAACAGTGTGTATTTGTCTTCTCTCAATATTCTCATCTGAAAAAAATAGGTGATGGTATTCTAGTGTCTTCCTCATAATGTTGTTGTGATGATTAATGATATAATACTTGGATGTATGCTAATTAACTTAGCCATTGAACTGTGAATTCCACTTTGTAGATAGGAAAGCTGTCATATCACAAGGAATGCTGAAATGTGTTGGTTCTTCAATTTTCCTAAAGAGTAAATGGGGAATCGGCTACCGCCTGAGGTAACACTTGTTCTTCTCTGACTTTACTCTATTTGTATTTGTGCTTGACCTGCTGTTACTATTTTTAGGGCTTGCTATATTGTGCCTTAACTATGTTAGTGATACAATTTAAACATTCAGAATTTAGTGTTGGTTGTTTATGGAATAATCATAAAAATCATGATTTTGGCTTTCTCTAGCATGTACATTGACAGATACTGTGCCACAGAATCACTTTCTTCACTGGTTAGGCAGCACATACCTGCAGCTACTTTACTGCAACAGAATGACCAACAGCTTGTGTATAGCTTGCCTTTCAAAGACATGGACAAATTTTCAGGTATACTTTTACTTTTCAGTTTCTTGATTGACTAGGACTTTTGTTTTGGGAATAGGTTTTTTGATGATTTTTCTATGTAATAGTCCCAGCTGCCAGAACTTGTAGTTTTTTACTTTACCTAGTCTTTGAGCCTGAAATACTGAATACTAATGTGTGTGCTTCTTGTTTTTATCTTTTTACAAATAGTATGGAACTATAATTTGTTAATTTAAATAATCAATGCAAATAAAGAGAATTATGTTTATGTTGTTAAGAAAAAAATTAGCCAGGCGGTGGTGGCGCACACCTTTAATCCCAGCACTCGGGAGGCAGAGCCAGGTGGATCTCTATGAGTTCGAGGCCGGCCTGAGCTACAGAGTGAGATCCAGGACAGGCACCAAAACTACACAGAGAAACCTGTCTCAAAAAACCAAAAAAAAATAAAAAGAATTAATTAAGGCTTGGTTTGGTGGTGCCCATCTGTAATCATAGCACTTGGGAGGCAGAGGCAGCCGGAGGATGGCTACAGGTATGAGGCCAGTCTAGTCTGCATAGCACATCCCAGAGCAACCGACCCTGTGGCCGACCCTGTGTCAAAAAAAGCCACAATTTGTTGTGGGTTTCCTGAGGACAATATGCGTATGTCTGTGTTTTTTGTTGTTGTGGTTGTTTGGTTTTGGTGTACATGTGTGTAGGGAGGCTTTGTGCATGTTTTCAAATAATTTGTAATTTCAGAATAAATTATAAAGTAATTATTTTAATTTAGAATTATCATTTAAGTGCTATGAAATATTTATTAATTTTAATTTATAACATTAATGGAGTTCTAATATTTTTCCATAAATATAATTTCCTTGGCATTCTTTGGAATTTATAATAATGTTAAAAGTATCCTGAGATCAAAATCTTTGAGTTCCACTATGCTGACTAAATTTAATAATATTCTAATTTTCTCTTTCTTTCTCTCTCTCTTTCTCTCTCTCTCTCTCTCTCTCTCTCTCTCTCTCTCTCTCTTTCTTTTTCTTTCTCTTTCTTTCTTGGCTTGGACCTCACCATGTATTCCTGGCTGCTCTTAATTCCATGCTAGTCCTCTTACCTCAGCCTCTAGAGTGCTGCTGAGGTCACAGACATGAATTACTGGGCCTGCCTGCCTGCCTTATACCCGTTTTTGAATGTATTTTAGACTAATTTGTATTATTTTTGAGTGGTGTTATAGGTCAATTTATATTAATTTTATTTTAGATTATGTGTGTGGGGAGAAGGTATTTGTATGTGAATCCAGGTGCCTGTGTAGGCTTCTCGGAGGCATCAGATTCCCATGAGCTAGAGTTGTGGGTTACCCCAACATTGGTGCAAGGAACTGAACTTGGGTCCTCAGTAAGAGCGTATTTGCTTTTAAATGCTGAGCCATCTCGAGATGTCAGCCTTCTGCACGACTTATGAGAGCTCTATACCATTCAACCTGTGTTTTTCTTTCTTCTAGGTTTGTTTTCTGCTCTAGACATTCATTCAAATCTGGGTGTTATTTCTTATGGTGTTTCCATGACAACATTGGAAGATGTATTCTTAAAGCTAGAAGTTGAAGCAGAGATTGACCAAGCAGGTAAAAACAGAACTAAAAATATCAGTCAGTGAATTGGACAAGACAAAAAATTTTATAAGCAAATAAATTATGCAACTTTATGAAGTTTGTGTTGTTTTGTGGAACCAAAGACAGAAGTAAATAAGTAGCTGAAGTATTTGTGAATAGTGATAGAAATTATGAAGGAAATGATATGATATTCTTGGAAGGTTTTATTGTCAGGGAGGACTTCATTGAGAAGATATTTGAACTGAGATGTCAATTACCATAAAAATCCAGACATGCAAATATTTTAGGACAAAATGTACTATATAAAGAAAATTTCTACTTCTCAGTTGTTGAGACATTAATTAGATGTCTTTGAAGTATGAAAACACAGGTCACCATGGCAGGAACCATGAAGAAAGTAATATTACATTGATGTCAGAGAGTACCCCAAGAGCTGGGTCATGTTTTGCTTCTGAGTATCTGAGAAGAGCTTCCTTTAATTTTTTTAGTACAATGTCAAAGGGTTTTAGAGCAAAGGAATAACTTAGTAAGTCCTGATTTGTGTTTTAGTGAACACATTCTTGGTTGGAAAGGTAGCTCCATTATAGAGCACTTGTCTGGCATCTCAAAGATTCTGGGTTTGTGTCCAGCACTGAAAAAAATGTTTCTAATTATTGAATGATAATTGTACCGTGAAAGAAGAGCAGATCAGTGAGGAAACTTGTATGTAAATCTTTGAATTAGGATGGCAGTAAAATCTGCAGGAAGTGGGTTTGTGTTGTATTGATCTCAGCAATAATGATTTGCTGAGGATTCTTAGGGAGGGATCAAGAATCAATCTCAAGTTTTTGCTTTGAGAACCTGATGCAGGATTGCTACTTCCTGAGAGAAGGATAGGGTTATGTAAAGATAGGATGCATTTTTGCTGTCATTGTTTGACATGTATCTGAAGCTAAGTGAAGTTGTGAGGGCTAGACATGGAAATTCTGAAGTCACAAAGATACTGTTTTATGGAAATAGGTAAGAACACTTGGTGGGAGAATATAGAGGTGTAAAGGGCAACCCCTGATGGTAAGCAGTCAAGGAGCAAGAGAAGGGCTGACAATTAGAATTTTCTTTCTTCACTAAAGAACAGAGAAGGGAAATTTGAGAAAAAGCTGTCTTTGGGGAAAGAGAAAGTGGACATTTAATTATCAAATAGCATACAGAGTAAAGTGAGGAAAGAAAATAGTTTTGGAAATGGGATAACGAGGGGCTTGGTAGTGGGGAAGACACTAGTAACCTTGCCAAGAGCATCTTGTGTGGTGTGGCAAAGAGCGAAGCTGGAGCTATGTAGTACAAGATGAGAATGTGAGCTGAGAATTTTATGATTGAAACTTAGCACGTGTTCAACTTGAATAGATGTTGACAAAGTGTATAAGAGTTCCATTTTTGTTCCACATCACTGCCAGATTCATTCTGTAAAGTTGACATGTCTTAGTTTTTAATCTTTGTATTCCAAACATATTCCAGAATTTTTGTTTGTTTGTTTACTTTTATTGGCAAGTAGATTATAGCGTATTTACACAGCAGCCCCTGGAAGAAGAAATGGATTCAAAATCTTTTGATGAAATGGAACAGAGTTTACTTATTCTTTCTGAAACAAAAGCTTCTCTAGTGAGCACCATGAGCCTTTGGAAACAGCAAGTGTCTACAATAGCAAAGTTTCATTTCCTCACATTGAAACGAGAAAGCAAATCAGTGCGCTCAGTGTAAGTGTAATTATCATTCTTCTGAAAACTTGTCTTTTTGAGGTTGCAAATTGGATTTGCTGTCTTTACTTTTAAATAATAACATGTACAC
The DNA here is from genome assembly GCF_007827085.1 of Peromyscus californicus insignis. Taxonomy (NCBI): domain Eukaryota; kingdom Metazoa; phylum Chordata; class Mammalia; order Rodentia; family Cricetidae; genus Peromyscus; species Peromyscus californicus. The sequence goes on from NW_026294551.1 coordinate 12,361,902, forward strand.
AGCTTTGTAGTTTTGAAAGATCAAAATGACAATTTCACAGTATCAAAAGGTACAGTAATTTTATCACAGACCCATTGTACTTTATTTTTTATTCATATTGATTGATTGATTGATTGAGACAAGAGTCTCACTGTGTAGCACTGGCTGGCATGGAACTCACTATGTGCACCAGGCTGGCCTTCACCTAACAGATATCCACCTGTCTCTGCCTCCTAATCCCTCTGGGATTAAAGGTGTTTACCACCAACCAATTCCTGTACTCTTTTTATCTAAACTGGTATCTGTTGTCTTATCTTTAAAATGATGAAGTGACAAGAATTACTATCTAATGTCTAATTTTTGAGTTTTGTCATTATATTTAAATTTTATTTTGCTCTTGTAGCTTTTCATAATTTTTCCATTCATTAATTTTTATAATTGTTCTTATTAAACAGCAGGAAAGTTAAGTTTTATCCCTGTTTATCAGATGAAGAAAACTGAAATATAAAGAAAGCTATATAGCTAGTAAACGTAGGATTTAAAAATTCTCTACATAATTTTATTCTCTCTCAGTTAATACCCCTTCTCCTCATTCTGATAATGACCTTGGGAAATTATATTTTCTGCTTTAATATACCATATGTCTGTCTTGTTAGAGCCAAAATGATTGTAGGAATAAAATTTAATAATAAGAGCGTTCATAAATGTCTGAAATATTTGGGAGTTATTTGAGGTTTTAACCAAATTTATTTAGTATCAAACAAGTGCTAGTCAAGCATCTGATTTGTTTCTATATCGCTTGCCCTGAAAAAAAAATGTTTATTTAAGTCAGCATATTTTAAATTTATTTAGTTGAAATCATTTTGATAATACATTCTCTGGAAAACAATGAAAGTGACTTAATTCAGATTGCTGTAATAAAATTTCATGAACTGGGTGTTTTTGGAGGTTAGAAGTTGGGGATCCCAAGTGTCAGCATAGTAAAGGCTCTTTTCTTTCCTTGAAGAAGGATGCCATTTAGTTGCATGCTTTAGTGATTTCTCTTTTGGTTTGGAAAGAACATGCAAACCAGCACACTAGCACGTGCTTCTTGGTGTCAGTTTTAAAAGGGTGCTAATCCCATCATAAGGGCCTTATCTAATTCGCATTGCTCTCCAGAGTTCCTGTCTTCAGATATCATCAGACTAAGGATTAGGGCTTCACTATGTAAATTTGAGGGGACGCAAACATTGAGTTTAAGACAAACATGTTGTATGGTTAAATATACCAGGAACTATTTCTTATAATTCTCTCAAAGAATAGTTAACATGTAAGAACACCATGGAAATTATTTTTCCAGTTTTATAATATAAAATTTTAACATTAACCTGAAGCTTCCATATATTTTTGTCATGATTTTTGTCTTTCTTTTTTTTTTGTGGGTAGAGATAAATCAATAAATTTTATATTCAGTTTTAAAAAATGCAATAAACATTTCATGATATTGTTACTGGGATAACAGTCCCAGGTGACACAACATCATAGGTTCCTGCTCTATAATAATCAGCACATAACATAGAAATGCTAAGAGGGGAAAAAAACCCTCACTCCTGAACTTACTTTCTTTTTTTTTTTTTTCATTTTTTTATTAAGAAATTTTCTATTCACTTTACATACCAACCACAAATCCCCCCTCTTCCCTCTTCTCACCTCCCCTTTCAGCCTTTCCCCCCAACCCACCCTCCATCCCCACATTTTCCAAATCAAGGTTTCCTATGGGGAGTTAGCAGAGCCTGGCACACTCTGCTGAGGCAGGTCCGAGCCCCACCCTCTGCATCAAGGCTGTCACATCCTAGGCACTGGGCTCTAAAAAGCCTGCCCACACGCCAGGGAAGGATCCCGATCCCCCTGCCTGGGGGCCCCCCAAACAGTTCAAGCTAAACAAATGTCTCCCATATCCAGAATGCCTAGTCTAGTCCTATGGAGGCTTCATAGCTATTAGTCCACAGTTCATGGGTTTCCACTATTATATGCACTCATATAATATATAATAGTGACTCAGTGTGGCTGGTCATCTTTGCACGTTTTCCCATCATGGTCTCCACGTCCTGCCCACAGAATCCCTCCTCTCTCTCATTGATTGAATTCCCGGAGCTCAGCCTTGCGCTCTGCTGTGGATCTCTGCATCTGCTTCCATTAGTCACTGGATGAAGGCTCTATGATGACAGTTAGGGTATTCACTAGACCAGGCACCCTCTCAGTAGTCCAAGGTGGGGTCATTTTTGTGGGTTCCTGAGAGCTTCCCTGGCACCCTGCCTCTTCCTATTCCCATGATGTCTTCATTTATCATAGTCTTTCCTTGCTCTCCCACTCTGTCCCTGTTCCAGATCGACCCTCCCATTTCCTTATGTTCTTATCCCCCATTCTTTGCCCTCTATTCTCTCCACCCCACTCCCAGTTTGCTCATGTAGATCTCAGGGCGATCTATGTGTCTCTCTTAGGGCCCCTCCTTGTTAGCTAGCTTCTCAGGAGCTGTGGGTTATAGTCTTGTTATACTTTGCCTTACATCTAGTATCCACTTATGAGTGAGTACATACAATGTTTGTCCTTCTGAGTCTAGGGTTAGTTAGAAAATATCAGGATGATATTTTCTGCTAACTTACAGATTTAGATTTAAATACAGCATGTTTTGAGGGATGCTGATTTTAAAATAATTTAATGATTTTGTTTATTTGGTTTTTGGGATAGAGTTTCAAACAGAGGTTGCTCTCAAATTCTGAATCCTCCTGCTTCAGCTGCCCAAAGACTGGGATTATATGAGTGCATTACCATGCTCAGCAAAAATGGTTTTTAAAAATACAGGTGGTTTAACTGGAAGTTAAAAATTATTAAATAAAAAATTATAAATAATTGATGATCTAAACTCTTGCTACTGAGATACATTATATAATCTGTAGATACTTCATAAGACAAGTAACGATCTCTATGATACTACAATGTCCTTTTGTACTACTATATATTCATGGTACTACAATATGTAATGTAATACAGTAATGTGCAGGTATATGTATAGTATAATATGCATCTTATATATTATGGTTTGACAATATCTCAGTGAAGCAGCAGCAGTTAATGTAGTTAAATTGTGATAAGGATGAAAAATTTAAATTGTAGAGTTTTCACTGTATTTTAATTTTCTTCCCCATGCTTACAATATTTTTGTTAGGGTATGAAAAGTAAATGGCTAGAATAGAGTTCGAGCAAGAAACACTTCCATCAGGAATACAGAAACATAGACATTTATGGCAATACTTAGTTCTTTAACAATTTTATGTTTATATATCCTATAATTTAAGAGGGAATCTGGTCTAAATATACTTTTATAACTTTTTCTTCTCTTTACTTAAAATTTAATAATCTTTATTTTTGATATCCCATTTAGCTTTTTCTCCAATATTTGTATCGGGTCAGTTTTAGAAAATAGACTTTTAGGAAGTTTTTCTTTTTCTTTCTTTCTTTTTCCTTTTTTTGTTCATCTTGTTTGGTTGTTTTTGTTTTTGTTTTTTAATTGTCTGAGTATTGAATTTATATTAATGTGAAGGAAGATAGATTTGTATGCTAATGTATCTTAAGCTATATTATTATTTTTTTCTTGCAGGTTGCTTCTGCTTTTAATTTTTTTTGCAGTTCAGATTTTTATGTTTTTGGTACATCATTCTTTTAAGAATGCTGTGGTTCCCATCAAACTCGTTCCAGATTTGTATTTCCTGAAACCTGGAGATAAACCTCATAAATATAAAACAAACCTGCTGCTTCAAAATTCTACTGGTGAGAGTGTGTGAAGGTCTGTGAATGTGTGTTGGTTGGGGATGGGGGTGAAGGGGTGATGGAATGCAGGGTAAAGCAAGCATGATCTATCATTGTAAAATCTAAATTAAATATTTATCTTAGTGATACTGAATAATATCAGAAATAAAGTTTTGTTTTAAATGTAATTGGCAGTTTTTAAAATATTCTAATTTATACTGCTTATAATTATTAAATTCTTTTTAAAAACAGTATTAAGTTCCTACTAGCACGTTTTACCTCAAAGTTCATGATGAGCTTAATGAACTTGAGGCTGTAAAATTTTCCCTAGCAAGAGCTATAGTATTTATACATACTCATTGAGATATAGTGATTCATCAGGAACTATTTAAAGAATTAGTTATAAGTAAAAAATAAACCTTACTTACATATAAATATCTATACCTGAATATCTTAAGTTTGCCATTTATAATTTTGTATTTACTATTTTTATTCTTACTGTATAATTGGCAAAAAGGTTTTTTTCATGTTTTTATGGATTTGAGCTAATTTTAAATTATGATTCTAAGTTTTCAAAATATTAGGACTTAGTAAAGAATTTATTTATGATAAGCTTTCCTATAACACCTACTTACATAAATAGCCTGTCGTCTGAAGACTTGCAGAAACTATGATACTTTGAAGTCATTACTGTTAAAATGCGGTGCTAAGTATGATAATGTTAATCTTTTCTGAAAATGATGCATTTAGTATGGACAATCCCTCCAATTAGGAGATATTTTAGTTTACTTTTTTCATTTAAAAAACTTGTCTTCAGTTTTAATATGTATTTTATGTAGCTAGAATACAATATTTTGTGAAAGCTCATATTTTTTATGTATATCTAAAAATTATATATGTATCTCAAATCTTTCTGTTCTTGCTCTGTAGCAATTCTACTATTTTCAGTGTTTGTCTCTTCCATTAATTTCTGTATTATTGTTTCTTGCTTTTGGATCTGTACTCACTGGTCCAAAATGAAGCTTATATGCGTATTTGTGTCTCTGTGTGTGTGTATGCATATGTAACATATATGTGTATACAATACACTCAAGCACATGCACACACACACACACACACACGCACACACCCACATATTAGATATTTTCTTACCCTTCTTTGAGAGTATAAGTTACGTGGTTACATCACATGTAGGGTAGCTCTTTTTTTGAATATACAGCCACTCTGGTAGTTAAGAGATCAGTTAAGGTCCTTGGTTAGGAGAAAATTTTGTGTCATGAAGCTGAAAAGCATCATTTTTTATGGCATTCGTGATTGGTACTCAATCTACCTTGTCATTATGTTCATTTAATGAGAGTGTTTGGTTTTGTGAGATTTGGGTTTCTTTGTAATTCACAAATGTTTTGGTTCCTGGCTTTTGTGGTGATAGAGCAGGAGTGCTTCCACTCATCAGACATGATGCTATACATTTAAACACAAACAGGAGTCTTTTGGTTTTGGACCATTTAAAGAATGTAGGTAGAAGACTGATTTTTGTGTTTGGCTACTTTGGTGCAATTAAAATGACCAAATAGATTATTTTCACTCTTTAGTCAAATTTCATGATAACTTTTTCTGTTATTAATATTTCTGTAGGCAGCAGATAAAAGTTATACAATTACCAGGTTCTGTTCAAAGCCTTGCATATGTATTCTGTCATTTAATTGTCACAACCAATGTCCTTATAAAGTAGTTATATTTACTTCTCCTTGACAGAGGAGGAAACTAAGATCTAGAATATCCTTGTAACTTTCTTGAAGGATATATAGTGTAAGTGGTACAACTTGGGTTTGAATCTTGTCCTACTGACTACAGAGCCAATGCTCTTACCAATATCTAGGCTGAAGATACAAGATCTCCTTGAAAGAGCATTATCTCCTAATGTTATGAAAAGTCTATTATGTATCTTACTTAAACTAATTCTTTATTGTTCTTATTTTCTAATACCAGACTCGGATATCAGTGATCTTATTAACTTTTTCACACACCAGAACATAATGGTGACAATGTTTAATGACAGTGACTATGTATCTGCTGCTCCCCATAGTGCAGCTTTAAATGTGGTGCATTCAGAAAAGGTATGAGTATTATACGTGAGTACTCATTTAAAAGTTATAAAATACTGAAATGGTTACTCTAAAATTAATTAGCTGAACTTATCCTATTAGTCATGAATTAGAGTATATTTTTAGATATAATTAAAAACAATTCATTTTGTTTGTGGTAGTTTTATGCCCTGGTAAGTGACCAGTAACATTTTTTATTTTCATATTATAGTTTTGCTTAAAATATCTGCATATTTAAAGCTAGGTTATCTTACCTGTCATTTTCCTATCCCTTGTTGAAACATTTTTTTCACAGTATCTAATAAGATTTAATTAATTAAAATATTTAATTAATCTAATAAGGGTAGTTAATAAGAAAAGTTTGGTCCTTAGTGATATTAGTATGCTTATATAAGTAATGTATCAACTCTTCTCTTTAAATTGTAGGACTATGTTTTTACTGCTGTTTTCAACAGTACTATGGTTTATTCTTTACCAGTAATGATGAACATCATTAGTAACTACTATCTATATCATTTAAATGTGACTGAAGCTATCCAGATCTGGAGTACCCCATTCATTCAAGTAAGCAAACATACACAAAGATGAATTCATATGTGGAAATTTCCGAAAGTTAAAAGTTGAGGTGGGGAATTTAGGAGTCTCCAGGATTAGTTTGCTTCAAAATCCAGAGCAGCTCTATTTGATGCTGATAGGTTTGTGAATCCCTGATATATTAATTGTAGACAAGAAATGAACATGGTTTAGTATTTTTTTGGGGAGGGTCTGGTATCTAGTTACTGAGATATTGAAAGAAAGCTTAGGAAGTCACACAGACAACCATTTTTACTTCAAGTAGATGTCTTAGTTAGGCCTTTTTATTGCTGTGAAGAGACACCATGACCACAGCAACTCTTGACAAAGAAAACATTTAATTGAAGTGGTGGTTTACAGTTTCAGAGGTTCAGTCCATTATCATGATGACTAATTTGCCAGTGTACAGGCTACATCTTGACCAGAAGGCAACAGGAAGTCGATTAACTGTCACACTGAGTGAAGCTTGAGAAAAGAAACTTCGAAGCCTGCCCCCACAGTGACATACTTCCTTCAACAAGACCGTACCTACTCCAACAAGGCCACATCTCCTAATAGTGCCACTCTCTTTGGGGGCCATTTTCTTTCAAACCACCACAGTAACAAAATGTTGAAGGCCAGGGACAACAAGACACTATGTACTGTTTCTACATCATCTGATGAAAAAGTGAACCAGGGCCAGGGTACTTGTTAGACGTGTAGATTGTGTCCTAATACATAGTACCTTTCCTGTTTAATAGAAAGGGTAGAGTCGAGTCCAGGATTTACTCTTAGCATGCTCACCTAGCAGGTGCAAGGCACTGGGTTTGGTCTCTAGCACAGAGATCAGTGTGAACAAGGATAGAGAAATGGGCTTGTTGAGGCTAGAGGATAACACCAAAAGCAACCTAAGTCTCAGGTCATCTGCGTTTGGATGTCAGCTACTTTCTGGACTGCCTGGGAAAGTTAGCTGACTCAGGGTAACAAGGGACGTGGAACTATAGGAGTTAGAGTCACTCTTGTCTGGGAGATGTTCTTGATTCGTTAGGAAGGTAAGCTTGGATATAGCTTTTCCCAAAGGAAAAAAGAAGGGATCAAGATCTTATTTGACACAGTCATGGAAGTGTTCACACAGTCACTGGAAAGTACCAGATATCATTCTTAGGTATTATCATTGCATCTGGCCATTGGTGGATATGCTAATTGTTTACTACACATACTAATTAGTGGCAGAGTTGACTGTGTAGTCTAGCATTTCTTGTTAATAAACCTGTTACTTGTCCATACCCTGGGTAGATATCTTAATGTCTTTCTTTAGAGATTTAATAGTCTAAGGCATTCTAAAGTGATTCTCAGATTCATTTTCTGTTGTTTTTGTCTTTCAGGAAATTACTGACATAGTTTTTAAAGTTGAGCTGTATTTTCAAGCAGCTTTGCTTGGAATCATCGTTACTGCAATGCCACCTTACTTTGCCATGGAAAATGCAGAGAATCATAAGGTAATTAATCAGACAAAAAATTACAGGTATCAGGTTCTGTCAAGCCCGAGGACCTAGTTCAACCCTGGAATCCACATGGTGGAAGGAAAGAACTGATTCTGCCAAACTGCCCTGTGATATCCACATGTGCCACATATACACGGGCACGCATAAGTAAATGTAAAAAAAAATATTTTTTAAGTTAGTTAAAAAAATAAATGGTGCTCGATAGATGCCTTAGCAGTTAAGAGCACTTGCTTTCCTTACAGAGGACCCTGGTTCAGTTCTGAGTATCCACATGGCAGCTCACAACTGCCGGTTACTCTAGTTCTAGGGAATTCTGTACCCTCTTCTGCCCTCTGTGGTCCCCTGCATGCATGTGATACCACAAACTCAAACAGACACACATACACATGATTAAATATTTTAAATAAAATAAAAAAAAAATTATAGGTATCAATTGCTGCTAGTAAGAAGCCTCATGGTAAACTTTAAGAGTATTTAATTTGAGAGTGTCTTAGTTATGTTTCTGTTGTTATGATAAAACACCATGGCCAAAAGCAACTTAGGGAAAAGGTTTTTTTGTTTTTTTGGTTTTGTCAGAGCTGAGGACCGAACCCAGGGCCTTGCACTTGCTAGGCAAGCGGTCTACCACTGAGCTAAATCCCTAACCCGGGGAAAAGGTTTTTTTTGGCTTATACTTCCAGGTAACAGTCCATCACTGAAGGAAGTCAGGGCCAGGAACTGAAGCAAAGCAAAGGAACCTAAAGGCAGGAGCTGAAGCAGAAGTCGTGGAGGAAAGCTATTTACTGGCTTGCTCATGACTTGCTCACCCTGCTTTCTTACACCATTAACCTGATCTCTGTTTTTGTGATTTTTGTATTTCAAATGCATATAAATGGAATTATAGTATGCATTCGACTTTTCTTTTTTATTACTGTAACTTCCTAGTGCTTTCTTGAAATTCATGAAATTTGTCTTAGGAGTCTCTGTAGTCCATTCCTTTTTATTACTGAGAACTACTACACGGTGTGGGTGTATCATAGTTTGTGTAACCATTGCTTGTTAAAAAGCATCTGAACTGCTGTTGGGTTCCACTATTACAAATACAGTTGCTGTGAATGTTTGCATATAGGTGTTTATATGAACACCAGTGTTTGTTTGAATATGTGTCTGTTCACTGCATGCCTGAAGTACCCACAGAAGCCCAAAGAGGGCATCAGATTCTCTGGGACTGGTGTTACAGATGGTTGTGAGCTACATATGGGTGTTGGGAATCAAATCTTGGACCTCTGGAAGAGCTGCAAGTGATCATATCCTCTGAGCTATCTCTCTAGTGCCCCACTTCTTTCTAACTAATTTTTTATTTTTTGTTTCCCATTTCTCACTCTATTGTCTGCTCTCTGATATAATACTCATAGTTATTATGAGTATATAGTTTTAGAAGTAGTACAAATCAAATGAATAGTATTATTAGGTATCAGGATTTGGGAAAGATTTTTATAAAAAATAAATAATGAGTGCATGAGAAGGAAAACTGATTTAAGTATTAATATACATGAAAATAATAGTATGAAAACCAAGCATTATTGTACTGTGCAATTTATTTTAAAAGTATTTAAAATGTTTTCAAATATATTTTCTTTGCACAAAGTTTCACACATAAACTGAAGTTCTGTGAAGATCCAGAGGCTAATAGGCAGTTTATATGTTCTTACTAGAAATAGCTTTTGAACATGAGAATCCTTTTCCATTTAAATGTCTTCATTTATTTCTGCATAGTTTTATATGAACAAGTTTGGCTGTCATTGATGGCATACTCACCATTTCTATGTTACCTTTTGTTTTACTATATTCTGATTGTTAAAAATTTTGTTGAGATTGATAAATCTTAAATGAACCTAATTAAGGTCTAAAATGAATGCATGTAAAGTTACTTTTCTTGTTTTGTTGGTTAGAATGAAAAGTTCTACAATAATTTACTTGCTTTTTATTTGTAAAGTGTTTAAGATTTTAATAGTTTTTCTCTTTTTTTTAGATCAAAGCTTATACTCAACTTAAACTTTCAGGTCTTTTGCCATCAGCCTATTGGGTTGGACAAGCTGTTGTGGACTTTCCCTTTTTTTTTGTTGTTCTGACTTTGATGCTGGGAAGTTTATTTGCATTTCATCATGGACTATATTTTTATCCTGTAAAATTTCTTGCTGTGGTAAGTTAGCATCAGTTGTGCTCATGATATTTATAGTTAAATATTTCTTAAAAATCTATTTATATATACATATATGACAGCTGTCAGGTTGAATAACTTGTGTATTAGCTTTTTAAAAACAAAATGAAGCAAATGTTTGTTATTGTATATGGTACATTTAATTCAATTTTTATTACAAGTGATTTTAAAAAAATGCAAGCCACTATTTAAAAATAATTCCTTATAGCTGTTGTGGTCTTTCAAGTAGACTACCTACTTGCTTGCATCAGGCACCAAAATACAGTCTTCTTTCCCTGTTCTCACATCTAAACATTTTACAAGAAAGGGGTTCATTTTTGAAAAAGACTTGATTTAATTAATGTACATAACGGTGTGGGTATGTATGTACATGTGTGCTTGTGTGTGTGTGTGTGTGTGAGTGTGTGTTTGTGAGTGAGTGAGAGAGAGAGAGAGAGAGAGAGAGAGAGAGAGAGAGAGAGAGAGAGAGAGAGAGAGCCAGTAGCTATAGAGGGTATTCGATTCCCTCAGAGCTCAATTTACCAGAATTTGCATGTCACCTGGCTTGTTACAAGGGTACTAGAATCTGAACTCCAGTTCTCACAGTTGCCTAGTTTTTAACCAGTGAGCCATCTCTTAAGCCCTGCCTGGGAAAGAAATTCCTTCTCCTAAATTTTATGTGAAATTTGAAAGAAATGTGTAACTGGCGTTCATGATCTGTAGAAATGTCTAATTAAGAATTCCTTTTGCTAAATGGTTTATAGTAGAAAAAAACAAAACAAAACAATACAGAGCCATGTGTGAGGGTGCTGGATGCAAATATCAGTTTTGCTAGAGACCATTTTGGCTTGATATATTAACTTCTGCCCTATAAAATACTCTTAGAAATTATATTAAAGTCAAGTGTGGTAGTATTCACCTTTAACCCCAGCACTTGGGAGTCAGAGGCAGAAAAATCTATGTGAGTTCGAGGCCAGTCTAGTTTACTTGGTGAGCTTCAGGCCAGCCAGAACTACATTGTGAGACTCCCATCTCAAAATAAAACAAAACATAAAACCTAACTAAAACAAAAAAAGTCATATTGAATGTGATGTATTTAATTAGTTGCTAAGTGCTGGAGAGCTGGCTCAGCAATTAAAAGAACTTTGTTATTATCGCAAAGGACCTGGTGTTCCCAACACCCACATGGTGGCTCACAACCATCTGTAACTCCAATTCAAAGGGATCTGATGCCATCTTCTGACCTCCATGGACAAAACTCATGTACATGGTACACACACATACAAGCAGGAAAAGCACATGTTAAAATCCATCTAAAAAATTTTTAAAGAATGGTTGCTAATATTTGAGAGATAGACAGTTGTAACTAGCTATAACTAATTTTAATAATAAAATAATGAGAGCTTGTGTGTGTGTGTGTGTGTGTGTGTGTGTGTGTGTGTGTGTGTGTGTGTGTGTGTCTAGCCCTGGCTGTCTCAGAACTCACTATGTATACCAGGCTGGCCACAAAAATCGCAGAGATCCACCTGCCTCTGCCTCCTAAGTGCTGGGATTAAAGGTGAGTACTAACACCACCTGGCATTAGAGAGCATTTTACTTGGTATAAAAAATTACAAGTAATGCTGAGGTTAAATTACTTGGAGTTGTATAAAACAGTAATTTAAAAGCATGATTTTTATTGGCTTAGTAGAGTCATGGTTTATAACTGTTCAAATAAGCGCAATGACAGTTTTTGGAGTGATTTGTTGAAGAATGAAATTTGAGAATAAAAATTACTGAATATTTTAATATGACCATGATATTTTATATTGTATTATAAACTATTTATATTCTTATAGGACATGCATTTCTGGTTTACAGGTTTTTTGCCTTATTGGTTATGTGCCATCAGTTATTCTATTCACTTATGTTGCTTCCTTCACCTTTAAGAAAATTTTAAATACCAAGGAATTTTGGTCATTTATTTATTCTGTGGTAAGTCTCACTTTTATTTTATTCCAGTTTTCCAAATCAGCATATGTAGAAGCTTTCAGGCATGCTTTGGTGATGGTACTGAGTGTGTAATGTATCTTTCCTAAGTAGAGAGTGTATGGAGAGAGCTAGCAGTTTCTTCAGTGGATGTATTGATCTTCCATCTCATCTACTCCAAGGGATGTTGCTCACAGTATATAACAGCTAACAATTGATGCCAACATAGTAATGCTTCCTTGGATGCATGTTTTATTTGAAGATCAAAAACATAGTTGATGCCAAGGCACAATTCGTAGCAAGTTTGTATAAGATTTTAAAATAGTCACTTATTTTCTCGTTTCCTCTTTAGACAGCATTGGCTTGTGTTGCAGTCACTGAAATAACTTTCTTTTTGGGATATGCAGTTTCCACTGTTTTTCATTACACCTTTTGCATAGCCATTCCAATCTACCCACTCCTGGGTTGCCTGATTTCTTTCATAAAGGTACGTCAGTAATGTTTCAGAAATTTTAAAGTCTAAATATACATTCTTTTATCTTTGATAGCTTGGTTCTTGTACTGAAAATAGTAACAAATATAAGATTAACTGCTTGATTATATAGTCAATACAGGAATTTAAAATGACAGATATTTTCAAGTATGACTTCAGGTTGTCAACGGAGAAAAACTGTTTACTACATGGTTTTTGATGCTCAATTTGATATGCATAATTAGATGTATGGTTTTATTTTTATTTTTAGGAATTTCTCAAGGATCAAGTAATGTGTTCTATAAAATGATGAGAAAAAAATTGAGTGTAAGAGATTTTCTCCCCCAGGAAAACATTAAGGAAAAACATCAGATTAATTTTGATCATGGATCATTCAAAGATATTTTCATTTGATTAGAAAAAAATTAAGCAGTTGAGAGGAGTAGGGGTGATTATGATCAAACTACTTTGTATGAAATTCATAAATAATAAAAATGTTATATTAATTAAGCAGTAAATTTATACTTTATGATTGCTGGATAATTCCATTTTCCTACTCTGGTTTAATATGTTTGACTATACTTGCTTCTAGAAATATTGTGTAGCAGGAAGATTTTTAAGTTAGACATAAGATAGTTTATTAATAGGAACACCTTATTTATAGAGACTGCATGTTTATGACTAAAATATATTAAATATTTTAAAGCTAAATATTTGTGTATACGAGTTATAAAAATGTTTTGTTTTAGGGTTCTTGGAAGAATATACCAAAAAGTGAGGATGCCTATAATCCATGGGATAAGCTGTTACTTGCTGTTATAATGGTAAGAAATAACAAAATCTATTTTTGTATGTTCATGTGTCCTCTTAAGAGTATTTGTAGGGGAAGAGAGATGACTCAGTGATTAAGAGCACTGGCTGTTCTTCCAGAGGACCCAGATTCAATTCCCAGCAACACATGGTTCTCTCACAACTGTAACTCCTGTTCCAGGGGATTTGATGCTCTCTTCTGGCTTCCACAGGCGCCAAGCATTCATGTGGTACACATACATTAAAACAAAACAAAACAAGCCGGGCACACCTTTAACCCTGGCACTCGGGAGGCAGAGCAGGCAGATCTCCGTGAGTTCGAAGCCAGCCTGGGCTACAGAGTGAGTTCTTGGAAAGGCTCCAAAGCTACACAGAGAAACTCTGTCTCAAACAAACAAACAGAAAAACCCAACTAATACATATAAAATATAAAATAAAATTAAAAATGGAACTGTGTATGGTCTCAGGACATAACTCGGTTGTTAAGAATGCTTGTCTAGCATATATGGAGCCCTTGGTTTGATCCCTAGCACAGTAACAACCAGGTGTGATGATATACTCCTGTATTTGCAGCACTTTGTAGGCAGAGGCTGGATGATCAGAAGCATGAAGTCATCCTTAGGCTACATAGTGAGTTAGAAAAGAATGACGTGTTTGTGTTTTATTTTTAGTTTTTGTCCTGTTATGTAAAGAATAAGCCTATAAGTTAAGTGTGTTAATGATAGCGAATCTGCATTTTTGTAAAAATACCTTTTGTTGACCAATTATCCTTAGTTCAATATATTGACTTTTCCATGCTACTAATTCTATTTTAATAGAACTGGCTTCTTCAGAGAAAGAACAAAATCTTCTGTTGTTTGTGTGACAGGGTCTTAGATAGCCCAGCCTGGCTTGGATTTTATAGTGTTTCTGTTTAAGCTCCCCTAGTGCTGAGATTTTAAGCCAGTGACACCATTCCCAGCTAAGCTTTTATACTTGATTATATTTTGTAAAACTGACAGTAAATGAACTGATAGGGGCAGAAAACATATGAAGAATTACTTTATGGGAAATAACATTACTTTCTTAGTGTTAAAACTTATGACTGGTGGTGCAGTTAGTGGAATAACATGAGCTCTGTGTGAGGCCCCAAGTTCAATCTCCATCATCAAGAAACTAAACGAGACAAGTTATTTTTAGTTATCTTTATTATAGCAAACAAAAAAAGTTGGATTTCCCCCCTCTTGTTATGGTAAAGCACCTGATCTATGTAGTCTTGGTTCTGTTGGAAAAGCAAAGAAATGATGATTCAGTCATAAGCTGTTACGTATTCTTCTCTTAGCCCTACCTGCATTGTATACTGTGGATTTTCCTCTTACAACACTATGAGAAAAAACATGGAGGCAGATCAATAAGAAAGGATCCTTTTTTCAGGTTAGTTAATTTTTTTAACCTAAGTTTTAAAGTTTTGGTAAATTTACAGAATTGTAAAACCATCACCATAATTTTAAACACCAATGTAATTTTAAAACAATTCCAGCACTGCAAGTAATTATATCTATTAATAGTTACTCTTCTGTATTCCTTCCCATGCCTCTAGCCCTATGCAACCACTAATCTCCTGTATTTATAAAGTTGGCCTGTTCTGAACATTATATATTACTGGATTTATAGATAGCATATAGTCATTTCTTGGTTTTGTTCTTATGCTTTTCTTTTCTTTTCTTTTTGTGGTGAGCCACGGGAATATGAAATAGAAGTCCAGTATATTATAAGCTATACCTTGACCAGACCAAGGGTCAGTCAAGTGGGAAGCCATTTAGCATTTGGTGTTACACAGCTTAATATTCAGTTGTGCCTTGCTATGATTTCCTTGTGCTCATAATTCTCCAAAAATGTGAATGTGTGTGTGAACCCCCCCCCCCCCCCCCCCCCCCCCCCCCCCCCCCCCCCCCGTCTCAGAGTACTTGGATAATGTCAGGTAGACAGAACCTTCTGCCTCTGAGCTTCCGGTTCCTCTTTAGCATTTGTTTTGGGTATTTGCCTTTTGCAATATCCTCCCTAAGCTACTTCCTATTAGGGCCAACCCCAAACAAAGCCTTGAAAGACAGATACCTACCAGACTACCTGCTAGACTCCTTAAGGCACCCCCCCACCCCCCAACTGAGGTCTCCCAGGCCAAGTGCCTGTCCCCTAGATGCATAGCTTTGTTTCCTGTGCAAATCAAGTTCAGGTATTCCCCTCTTTCTCACCTCCCCCAGAGCAACTTTTTAGATCAAAAGGGTTTCCCCTCACCAGGTACTTCAAGCTGTGATGCAGATTGACTAGCTATCAGGAAACTGGCAGCAGAGGAAAATAGTGACAGTTTAACTCTTAGTGACCTCAGATTTTCCCCACCCTGTCACCTGTAAGTTTGTAGTTGAACACATTTATCATAGACTTGTAATGCTTTCACCTAACCACAGTAAGGATCTATTTCTAGCACATAAATTCCTTTTCTGATTTCTTCCAACTCCTAACTCCACTCATGTTCTCTCCCCTTTTGGGTTGCAAATAAAGTTGCCAGGAAGCTTCTGGTGGGGACCTTGCAATCTTGTGTTGTATAGTAAACATGAGGTGTTGCTGCTTGGGAAAAGATCTAGACCGGTCCTGAGAATGAGGGGAGTTGAATTGAGAGAGTTGAATTGGTGGCTGAATGATGGTGACAGATGAATAAACTGAATTGGACTAAAGAGCTCTGTGCTTCTGGATTGATTCCTGCACCGATGGTATTCTGGGCCCCTGGGATAGTATAATATTAAGGCTGGGCCTTTAATATTATACAGAACCTTTTTTCCCCAAATAAACATTAATGTGTAGTGTCCTTCATACATTTACTGCATGTTCATTCTGGTTCTTTCTTTCTTTCTTTTTTTTTTTTTTTTTTTTTTGAGACAGGGTTTCTCTGTAGTTTTAGTGCCTGTCCTGGATCTTGCTCTGTAACCAGGCTGGCCTTGAACTCACTGAGATCCACCTGGCTCTGCCTCCCAAGTGCTGGGATTAAAGGCATGCGCCACCACTGCCCGGCCTTCTGGTTATTTCTATAATGTATGTAAAACATTTTTAAGAAAAGAAATAAATGTTTTGAAAATTTAAATCACTAAAGACCGTGGTTCTATTAAGTACTTTTAAGTGTATTTAAGGTGTATAGTTACCTGCTTTTTACTGTTGAAAAAAGTCAGATTGTTAAGATTTGAATTATTCATTTTTATTATATTTGTGTTTATTTTGTGTGCAGATGCATGTTTGTTTGTTTCTGAGTATGCATAAGCCACACAGTGCATGTGGCTCTCAGAGGACAGCTAGCAAAAGCTGTTCTTGCCTACTGTGTGGGTCCTGGGGATTGAATTTAGGTAATCAGGTTTGGCAGCAGATACCTTTTCCTGCTAAGCCATCTCACTGGCCCAATAGTTAGGATTTGAACAGCAAATTATTGTTTAGCGCATGCAGTTTTACAGTGAGAATGATTTTGGAAGGCTCCTCATTTATCCTGTAGCAGTGATTCATTAACTTTTAAAATTTCATTTTACCAAGTAACATTGTAATGACCTTTTCATATGCTTTGTGTTGTCCACTTTAATGACTTCTGAGAGGAAGGATTATTTCTATTAAAATGTTTATTAACATTTAAAAATTGGTTCTGTTGTATTTATATTATTGAGTTGCAAAAATTCTTTATGTATTTTGTATATGCTTATGTGAGTTCCAAGTATTTTCTCCGAACTTAATTATTTTCACTAGGTTATTTTAAACTGGAAGAGTTAATATTTAGTGAAACATGGGTATTGGTAATAAACTACTTTGCAGTTTCCTTTTATACCTATCAATTTGTGTATTAGCAGAGTATTAGTGTATATAAACACTGGACAGTTAAATGTGTGGTGCCTGCTAGCTTTTCTAGTTCTCATGTTTGTGTGTACTTGCAGAGTATTAATGTATATAAATACTGGACACTTTAGATAATAAATGTGTAATGCTTATGAGCTTTATAGTTCTGACATCAGAATATTAATTAATATACATAAACACTGGGCAGTTTAGATGAGTGTGTGATGTTTATTGGAGTCTGCCTCTGCACTGAGGAGCTTAGGTCTGGCTCTCCTTACTTCCCCTCTTCCTATTTCTGCTGGTATTTGTGGGGAAGGTTCCTGTATCCACAGAGATAGTCTTTCTAATATCTCAGCCCCTTTGTTTTCTGATTCTCCGAACTAGTAAGGGATTCTCTACCCTGTATCACCCACTTAACTTATGTCAGAGCCATGCCATTGGCATTCTTTTAAGTTTTTTAATAATCTTTTTTATTTATTACTTCAAAATTTTTATTAATCAATTAATTACTATTTTCCCAGCCTGATCACAGTTTCCTCTCTCTCCCTACTCTCCTCTGAATCCCCTCCAACTTCTGCCCTCCCCTCCATTCACTCCTTCTCCCTTCCCTTCAGAAAAGTGCAGACCTTCCCTGTATGTCAGTCAGCCCTGGGATATCAAGTTACAGTAAGACTAGGTGCTTCCTCTCCTATTAAGGCTGGATGAGGCAACCTAGTAGGAGGAAAGGGTCCCCCAAACAGGCAGCAGAGTCAGAGATGGCCCCCACTCCCTCTGCCAGGAGTCCCACAAGAAGACCAAGCTATGCAACTAACTGCAATCATGTGCAGAGGGCCTAGTCAGTCCCATACTAGTTTCTGGTTCGTGGTTCAGTCTCCATGAGCTCCCATGAGCCCAGGTCAGTTGACTCTGTGTGTTTTCCCATGACATCTTTAGCCCCTCTGGCTTCCATAATCCTTCCTCCCCCTCTTCCACAGGATTTCCTGAGGTCTGCCTAATGTTTGGCTATAGTCTCTACATCAGTTTCCATTAGTTGCTGGGTGAAGCCTCTCTGATGACAGTTGGGCTAGGCAATGGTCTATGAGTATAGCAGAATATCATTAGGAATCATTTCATTGACCTTTTTGTTTTCTTTTTTACCAGTCATATTTGTTTCTATCCTAAGTCTCTGGGCTGTCCATCCTCTGGGTCCTGCCCCTCCAGGCATTGTCCGGCTCCCTCTCATTATATGGGTTTCAAGCTGGACCAGTCATTGGTTGGCCACTCCCATAATTTCTGCACTACCTTTGTAAGTTTCATGTGTCCCTGACCTTAAGCCTTCCTTGTTGCTTAGCTTCTTTGGGTCTGTGGATTGTAGCATAGTTATCTTTTACTTTGCAGCTAATATCCACCTATAAGTCAGTACTTGCCATGTTTGTCTTTCTGGGTCTGGGTTACCTCACTCAGGATGATCTTTTCTAGATCATACATTTGCCAGCAAATTCCATGATGTCATTGTTTTTAACAGATGAGTAATACTCCATTGTATAAATGTACCACATTTTCTTTCTTTTTTTTACCTGTATTGATTCTTTGTGGATTTCACATCATGCATTCTGATCCCACTTATCTCCCCATCTCCTCTCATCTGCCCTCTGCCCTTGCAAACTACCCCCAATCAAAACCAAGTTTAAAAGAAAAACCAAACAAAACAAAAAAACAAAGAAAAAAAAAAAAAGGAAGACTTGTCATGGAAGCTGTAGTGTGGCCCAGTGAGTCACACAGTTTACCTTTTAGTCTGCTCATCTGTACTTGTAAGAGTTCACTGCCACGAGTCATCGATCCGGCTCTTGGCCTCTGGTGTCTGCTACACTTACAATAATGGGCTCTTACTAGAGCTCCTCTTGGATATCCTGTTGTCCTGTGTTGTAGAGATCCTGCTGTTTTGGATCTGTAGGTTTGTCCTTTTCACATGCTCCAACAGTTCATAGATTCAGTGGATGCTGGAGTGGGCCAACTCATAACCCTGGTTCTGGGCATGGGTGTTAGCTGGGCTGGTCAGCTTGATAGCTTTCCCTCATCATCACTACCCAGGCAAGCTCTCCAGCACTGACTCAGCTAGATCACTCAGTGCATCCTACAGCAGGGAGAGGGGCCAGTTCTGTTCTTGGGCCCTCATATCCAGGTCCCTCTCACTCACATCACCAGGGCCAGCTCTACTGTTTTGCTCATAGAAGGTGCAGGGCCTTTTCTCTTGATTGCTGTAGGTGGAATAAGAGGGGTTGGCAGGGTCGCTCTCCTGTTGTTATGCCCTCAGGGTTGGCTCACCTGTCTGTCCCTTGCCTGCCATGCGGTGGCATGGGTGAGGGAAAGATGCCCTCTGCCCTCCGCCCCTTGCTACTTGTGGCAGATGAGATAGAGCTGGCTCCAGGGTCATGAGAGTAAGAGAACTCTCCCTGCCTGCCACCAGCTGCAGCACATAGGAGAGTGGGTCCTGCACACTGCCTGGGCAGCACACTAGAGCTGACCCTGTTGTCAGGTACCACATTTTCTCTATTCATTCTTCGGTTGATGGACATCCAGGTTGTTTCCAGTGTCTGGCTATTACGAATAAAGCCGTTGTGAACATAGTTGAGCAAGTGTCTGTGTATGGTAGAGCGTCCTTTGGGTATATGCCCCGGAGTGGTGTAGCTGAGTCTTGAGGTAGACCGATCCCCAATTTTCTGAGAAACCACCATATTGATTTCCAAAGTTGCTGTACAAATTTGCACTCCCACCAGCAATGGAGGTGTGTTTCTCTTGCTCCACATCTTACTAGCTTGAGCTATCACTTAAGTTTTTGATCTTAGCCATTCTGACAGAGTTGTTTTGATTTGCATTTCCCTGATGGCTGAAGATGTTGAACATATAAGTACTTCTCTGCCATTTGAGAGTCCTGTTGAGAATTCTCTGTTTAGATCTGTACCCCGTTTTTTAATTAGACTATTTGATTTGTTGATGTCTAGTTTCTTGAGTTCTTTATATATTTTAGAAATCAGCCCTCTGTCAGATGTGGGGTTGTTGAAGATCTTTTCTCATTCTGTATGCTGCTGGATTGTCCTATTGATGGTGCCCTTTGCCTTACAGAAGCTTTTCAGTTTTATAAAGTCCCATTTATTAACTGTCAATCTTAGTGCCTGTGAGATTGGTGTTCTATTCAGGAAGTTGTCTCTTGTGTCAATGAGTTCAAGGCTGTTCCCCACTTTCTCTTCTATCAGATTCATCAAATCTGGTTTTATGTTGAGGTTTTTGATCCACTTGGACTTGAGTTTTGAGCAGGGTGATAGATATGGACCTATTTGCATTCTTCTACATGGTGACATCCAGTTAAACAACCACCATTTGTTGAAGATGTTTTCTTTTTTCCATTGTATATTTCTGGCTTCTTTATCAAAAACCAGGTGTCCATAGGTGTGTGGATTTACGTCTGTGTCTTTGATTTGGTTCCATTGATTGACCTGTCTGTTTTTATGCCAATACCATATAGGCTTATTTTTTTTTATTACTATTGCTCTGTAGTACAGCTTGAAATCAGAGATGGCAATACTCCAGAAGCTTTTTTATTATATAGGATTGTTTTAGCTGTCCTGGGTTTTTTGTTTTTCCATATGAAGTTGAATATTGTTCTTTCAAGGTCTGTAAAGAATTGTGTTGGGATTTTGGTGGGGATTATGTTGAATCTGTAAATTGCTTTTGGTAAGATGACTATTTTTACTATGTTAATCCTACTGATCCACGAGCATGGGAGATCTTTCCATCTTCTAATATCTTCTTCAATTTCTTTCTTCAAAGACTTGAAGTTCTTCCCTTACAAGTCTTTACTTGCTTGGTTAGAGTTACACCAAGATATATTATTTGTGGCTATTGTGAAGGGTGGTTTCCCCAAGTTCTCTCTCTGGCCATTTATCATTTGTATATAGGTAGGCTACTGTTTTTCTTGAGTGTATTTTGTGTCTGGCCACTTTGCTGAAGGTGTTTTATCAGCTGTAGGAGTTTCTTGGTAGAATTTTTTGGGTTGTTTATGTGTATTATCATGTCATTTGCAAATAGCAATACTTTGACTTCTTCCTTTCCAGTTTGTATCCTCTTGATCTCCTTTAAGTGTCTTGTTGCTCTCTCTAGAACTTCAGGTACTATACTTGAATAGATATGGAAAGAGTAGACAGCCTTGTCTTGTCCCTGATTTTAGTGGCGTTGCTTTAAGTTTCTCTCCCTTTAATTTGATGTTGACTGTTGGCTTGCTGTATATTTTGGCTTTATTATGTTTAGGTATGTTTCTTGTATCCCTGATCTCTCCAAAACTTTCATCATGAAGGGGTGTTGGATTTTGTCAAAGGCTTTTTCAGCATCTAATGAGGTGATTATGTGTTGTTTTTTTTTTTTTTTCAGTTTGTTTATGTTGTGGATTATATTGACAGTTTTTTGTATGTTGAACCATCCCTGCATCTGTGGGATGAAGCCTATTTGGTCATGGTGAATGATCTTTTTGATGTGTTCTTGGATTTGGTTTGTGAGTATTTTATTGAGTATTTTTGCGTCATTGTTCATGAGGGATATTGGTCTGTAATTCTCTTTCTTTGTTGAGTCTTTGTGTGGTTTGTGTATCAGGGTGATTGTGGCCTTATAAAATGAATTGACAGTGTTCCTTCTGTTTCTATTTTGTGGAATAATTTGAGGAGTATTGGTATTAGCTCTTCTTTGAAAGTCCAGTAGAATTCTGTGCTAAAATCATCTGGTCCTGGACATTTTTTTCTTTTTTGGTTGGGAGACTTTTAATAACTACTTCTATTTCCTTGGGGGTTATAGGTCTATTTAAGTTGTTTATCTGTTCTTGATTTAACTTTGGTAAGTGGTATCTAACGAGAAAATTGTCCATTTCTTTTAGATTTTCCAATTTTGTAAAGTACATCTAATGATTCTCTGAATTTCCTCAGTGTCTGTTGTTATAGCCCTCTTTTCATTTCTGATTTTGTTAGTTTGAATATTCTCTCTTTGCCTTTTAGTTAGTTTGGATAAGGGTTTATCTTTTATCTGTCTTGTTGATATTCTCAAAGAATGAACTCTTGGTTTCATTGATTCTTTGTATTGTCCTCTGTTTCTATTTTATTGATTTCAATCCCCAGTTTAATTATTTCCTGCCTTCTACTCCTCTTGGGTGTGTCTGTTTCTTTGGTTCAAGAGCTTTCAGGCTGAGCTGTTAGGTTGCTAGTATGAGTCCTCTCTGTTTTTTTTTTTCTTTTTGGTTTTTCGAGACAGGGTTTCTCTGTGTAGCTTTGCGCCTTTCCTGGGATTCACTTGATAGTCTAGGCTGGCCTCGAACTCACAGAGATCCGCCTGGCTCTGCCTCCCGAGTGCTGGGATTAAAGGTGTGCGCCACCACCGACCGGCGAGTCCTCTCTGATTTTTATGGAGGCACTTAGTGCTATGAACTTTCCTCTTAGCACCACTTTCATTGTGTTCCATAAATTTGGATATGCTGTGCATTCATTTTCATGGAATTCTAGGAATTCTTTTATTTATTTCTTTATTTCTTCCTTGACCCAGTGGCACCTCAGTAGAGAGTTGTTCAGTTTCCATGAGTTTTTAGGCTTTCTGTTGTTTCTGTTCTTAAAACCCAGCTATAATCCATGGTGGTTTGATAAGGTACAGGGGGCGGTATTTCATTTTTCTTGTGTCTGTTTAAACTGGCTTTGTGACAGTGGATGTGGTCAGTTTTGGAGAATTTTTCATGAGGTGCTAGAAGAAGATATCTTCTTTTGTGTTGGGGTAAAATGTTCTGTAGATATCTGTCAGGTCCTTCTGATTCATAACATCTATTACCTCCATTATTTCTCTGTTTAGTTTTTGTTTGGATGACCTGTCCATTGGTAAGAGTAGGTTATTGAAATCTCCTACTTAATGTGTGAGGTTTGATGTATGATTTATCTTTAGTTATGTTTCTTTTATGAATGTGGGTGCCTTTGCGTCTGGGGCATGTCTTCTCGGTGGATTTTTCCTTTGATGAGTATGAAATATCCTTCTCTATCTCTTATTAATTTTGGTTTAAAGTCTATTTTGTTATTTATTAGGGTAGCTACACCAGCTTTTTTCTTAGGTCCTTTTGATTGGAAAATCTTTTTCTAACTCTTTACTCTGAAGTAATGTCTGTCTTCGGTGTTGAAGTGTGTTTCTTTTATGCAGCAGAAGGATGAATCATGCTTTCATATCCATTTTGTTAGCCTATGTCTTTTTATTGGGGAATTGAGTCCATTGATGTTGAGAGATATTAATGACCAATGATTGTTAATTCCTTCTATTTTGTTATTGTTATTGTTGAGTGTGTGTGTGTGTGTGTGTGTGTGTGCGTGTGCGTGTGTGTGTGTGTGTGTGTGTGTGTGTGTGTGCGTGTGTGTGTGTGTTTCCCTTTGAGTTGTGCTGGTGTGAGGTTATTTATTGCCTCTGTTTTCATGGGTGTAATTAACCTCCTTTGGTTGGAGTTTTCCTTCTAGTACTTTTTCTAGAGTTAAATTTGTGGATAGATATTGTTTAAATTTGACTTTGTCATGGAATATCTTATTTTCTTCATCTATGCTTATTGAAAGTTTTGCTGGGTATAGTAGTCTGGGCTGGTATCTATGGTCTCTTAGAATTTGCAAGACATCTGTCCAGGTCCTTCTGACTTTTAGAGTCTCCATTGAGAAAGTCAGGTGTAATTCTTATAGGTCTGCCTTTATATATTACTTGATTTTTTTCTTTGCAGCTTTTAATATTCTTTCTGTGTTCTGTATATTTAGTATTTTGATTATTATGTGGCATGGGGAATTTTTTTCTGGTCCAATCTATTGGATGTTCTGTAAGCTTCTTGTACCTTTATAATAATTTCCTTCTTTAGGTTAGGAAAATATTTTTCTATGATTTTGTTAAATATATTTTCTGGGTTTTGAGCTGGGTTTCTTCTGTTTCTCC
Source organism: Peromyscus californicus insignis (assembly GCF_007827085.1). Lineage (NCBI taxonomy): Eukaryota > Metazoa > Chordata > Mammalia > Rodentia > Cricetidae > Peromyscus > Peromyscus californicus. The sequence continues at coordinate 12,386,064 of NW_026294551.1, forward strand.
TATTCCTATTATCCTATATTTGGTCTTTTCCTAGTGTCCCAGATTTCCTGGATGTTTTGCATTAGGAATTTTTTTAGATTTAACAGTTTCTTTGATCAATATATCTATTTCTTCTGTTGTTATCATCAATGCCTGAGATTCTCTGTTCCATCTCTTATACTCTGTTGGTGATACTTGTATCTGTAGGTCCTGTTCACTTACCCAGATTTTCCATTTCCAGAATCCCTCCATTTGTGATTTTTTTTTTATTGCTTCTGTTTCCGTTTCCAGGTCTTGGACAATTTCCTTCACCTGTTTGTTTTCTTAGCATTCTTTAAGGGACTTATTGATTGCCTCCAATTTTTGTTTGTCTTTTCCTCAATTTCTTTAAGGCAGTTTTTTATTTCCACTTTAAAGACTTCTATATCTTCATAAGATTGGTTTTAAGGTCATCTTCTTGTGCTTCAGCTGTATTGGATTGTTCAGGTTTTGCTTCATAGGATAACTGCCCAATATTTTTGCCTTTTCCCTGTCCCAGAGGAAGCGATGGCCTTCTGTTATGAATCATTGATTCCTTGTACTTAAGAATGTTGCTTGATCAGGCTTTTTTTTTTCCTGTTTCTATATCATCCTTCTGATTGATGTATGTGTATTCATGTATGTTTGTGTGCTATAGTGTATGTGTGTTTATCCATGTACATGTGCAGTGTATGTGCATGTGAAGGCTGGAGTGTTGATGTCTTCCTCAATCTCTACCTCAGGGATCCTTCAACTTCCACTCTTCCAGCACTGAGATTACAGAATTGTGCTGCCGTACCCAGCTTTTTAAATAAATGCTGAAAATCCAGGCTCGGGTGCTAGTTCTTATATGGCAAGCACTTCACCAAATAAATTATCTCTTCAGCCCCTTCCTTCAGAATCTTAATTTAGGAAAGAGGAATTTTTTCCATTAAGGACCTAAAAATCTTATTCAAATATAAATCCATTTCTGTTTCATTATATTATCCCTGTTTGCGTTCATAATCAAACACCTGTCTTTAGTTGTTAACTCCCACTTTCTCCTTAATTTCTGAATAATTTGGGTCCTTTTAACTCTCCACTGATAGTATCTTCACTATCTTTGCTTTGTCTAGTAGGCTCAGCTTGCTTAATTACTTTGTTGACTCCCCTTCCATATTCTTTTCTGTTGTCCTTTTGTTTCTTATAGTGTCACCTTCATTTACTTCTTTGCCTATCTTCCTATTCAAATTTTCTTTGCAACTACTTCATTCTCTGTATGCCATTCAAGAGAATATTCCTTTGGATTTGTGTTTCAGCCTTATCTACTCAATTTTGTGTATATTTAGACTGCAATTTCTTTGGATAAAATATTCATTTTTTAAATTAAAGATTATGCCTTTAAAATTTATGTATATGTGTGTATGTTTGTGTGAGTGAAAGCCAAGGCCAAAGAGGGCATCGAATCCTTCAGAGCTGGAGTTATAGGGCATTTGGAGCCTCCTGATGTGGTGCTAGCAACCAGACTCATGGCCTGGGGAGGACAGTGCTTGTTCTTGACTGCTGAGCCATCTCTTCAGCCTCTGCTTGTTTGTTTTCCCTGTGGAATAACGCCTTAAACATACTAGTTATAGAGTATAATAGTGACAAAATGACTGGATTGGAAAATATCATTTAAGCGCTAACAATAAGTGAAAATCACCATTTGTAATTTTACTTTTCAGAGGTAACATTAAGTCTCATGTTGATGTTCTTTTAAAACCTTTTTCCCTATATAGTGCTTAAATTTCTTAATATTTTAATTATATAACCATCCACTCTTTCTGTGTATCTAGGACACTCTCACAGAAGTCCAAAAATAAGAAGTTTCCAGAACCACCAATCAATGAGGATGAAGATGAAGATGTCAAAGCTGAAAGATTGAAGGTTAAAGAGCTGATGAGCTGCCAGTGTTGTGAGGAGGTAACTTGCTCATTATTGCTAAGTCACATTAAGTCTAAAATGGCAAATTACCAAAGGTATAGGAATTAATAAATATTTTTCATTGCATATGAATGTGAAACTTGTTTGTACACTGCTGTTTTATAAGTGGATATAGTTCTCAGGATACATGTATGAGATATGAAATGATAGGCATCTAATTTATAACTCTATAAAACCTATTTTGCTTATTAGAAGCCAGCCATTATGGTATGCAATTTACATAAAGAATATGATGACAAGAAAGATTTTCTTCATTCAAGAAAAACAAAGAAAGTAGCAACAAAATACATTTCATTCTGTGTGAGAAAAGGTTGGTATTTATTTTTCTTAAGTAAGTTTTTCAGAAGAGTAATTTCCATTTTTAGTTTGACTTTAATATATAATTTTTCTCTCAATTCCTATAGGAGAGATCTTGGGACTGTTGGGTCCAAATGGTGCTGGCAAAAGCACAATTATTAATATTCTGGTTGGGGATATTGAACCTACTTCAGGCCAGGTATGATGTAAGAGTGTGGGTGATGTCTAATATAACATATTTTTAATTAAGATAAGTTTACTATTGACAAATTATGAATTTGATGGTCAAACTTCATGTGTTTTAGTATGTTTAGTATAGACTGATGAGATTAAGATATTTTGATCATCTGTGAAAGTAATACAAATGGTGAAATTATCATACTCAAATAGACACATACATATTCATAGTGTAGAAAAGGATTGTTCCACAGCAACTTACAGTTGGTAGAGCCCCCCAGTGTCTGTGCTGTTTTCCTTTCCTGTTTGTTTTCCCTTTGTTCTCTTCACACCAGATAGACTCACTGTTCTCCTATGAATTACAAGGAATACTCTTTTCTTTGAGATTTTGCCTGAGCTGTTCCTTATGTCAGTTATACCCTATATCCAAGAAATACAAAGGACTTATTTTACTTAACTCATTGGTTTAAATATGAACTTTCAATGAAGCCCCATGTTGGCAGTACTTAAAATTGTGGCTTGATTTCCCTCAACAGTGTAGAATTACCACCTTTTCTAGACGTTTCTCTAAACTCTGACTTAGCTATGCAAGTCCTGGCACCTTTAAAAAGCAATACAACCCTGGCTAAATAGTCCTGTGGCTGAGGGATGGAATTTAAGTGAATCTACTTACTTTCTGTCTCCTTCACAATACAAGTAAGCAAAGATACTAAAATTTGGTTTGCATTTTTTGTAGATATTTCTAGGTGATTATATTTCACATTCAAATGAAGATGATGAATCCATTAAGTGTATGGGTTACTGCCCTCAGACAAACCCACTGTGGCCAGATATTACTCTGAAAGAACATTTTGAAATTTATGGAGCTGTGAAAGGAATGAGTTCAAGTGACATGAAAGAAGTAATAAGTCGGTAAATTGATTGTCTTTAGATTGCTTTTGCTACATGGGGGCAGGAAGTGTATATTTCAAAATTTTTAAAATTTAAAACAAGCATTTTTGTAGATAATTTTCATAGAAAAATGATCATTACTTTTCATATATTCTTTACAAAATTGTAATACCTATGAAAAAAAGGTAATTCTTTATTTCTGGTTTTTTTTTTTTTCTGATTTGTTGTTATTTTCTGAGATAGTCTTACTATGTAGTCCTAGCTAGCTTTGAACTCAGAGATCTGCCTGCCTCTGCTCTTAAGTGCTGGGGTTAAAGACAGGTGCCAGCATTGCCTGGCTCTATTTCCCTATTTTTAATTAATGGAAGAAGGTACCCATTAAATAATATGAAAATTAAGTGAATCATTTAAAACAAGCATTTTTTGTAGATAATTTTCATAGAAAAATGGTCATTACTTTTCATGTATTCTTTACAAAATTATGATACCTATGAAAAAAAGGCAACTCTTTATTTCTGGCTTTTTTTTTCCCCCTAATTTGTTGTTATTTTCTGAGATAGTCTTACTATGTAGTCCCAGCCAGCTTTGAACTCAGAGATCTGCCTGCCTCTGCTCTTAAGTGCTGGGGTTAAAGACAGGTGCCAGCATTGCCTGGCTCTATCTTCCTATTTTTAATTATAGGAAGAAGGTACCCACTAAATGATATGAAAATTAAGTGACTCATTTATCAAGACAATTTGTTTAAAATGATATAAACTGGAGATTTTTTTCTTATCTAATTATACTAAACATTACCTGAGTGACTCTTTTAGAGAGAACAGTGTTAGTGATCTTACATAATTTATATTTGTATTAATACAGATTCAGGTACATTAATTTTATATTGACCATTTTACAGAATAACAAATGCCCTTGATTTGAAAGAACATCTTCAGAAAACTATAAAGAAACTACCTGCAGGGATCAAGAGAAAGGTACTTTTTATTAGACAACAAATACATCTTGACCCGTCCCGCGGGCCAGGTTATTGGGGAGACCCGAGGAGGCACCTCCTGAAAGATCAATGGGGGCGAGAGAGAAAGGAGACCAGGCGCCATAAAGGAAGACAGAGTCAGTCTGAGTCGCGTCAAGGTCTCGTTTATTGACTGGGTATTGAGGCTTATAAGCAGGGCTTCAGGCAGGGAGGGGGGCAGGGGAAGCAAAAGGAGAGAAGAATGGAAAATTCCTAAGGAAGGGTGAGGTCGCTTTGGTCCCAGGCCCCTGCAGCTGGCTGATTAGCAGGTACTCCAGGAAGTTGTACAGCCCGCGGTTAGGCCAGGAACCTGTTTTTTGCAAGGTTTGATAAAGTAAGGAAGGTCACACAAAATTCAAGACACAGCTATCCGGGGTCGGCCCCCAATAACATCTATTGTATTAGTTCAGTGCTTTTTGCTCTCTAGACAGACATCCTCAGAGTGAAGTCTTAGTCCAGCTTCCCTCTGTCTTCCCTCTAGCTGTGTTTTGCTCTCAGTATGCTGGGGAACCCACAGGTTACTCTACTGGATGAACCATCCACAGGTATGGACCCCAGAGCCAAACAGCACATGTGGTGAGTATGACACTACAGACACTTGTCACAGTGCATTACGTTATGGTTTAGAGTCATTATAGCTAATAGTTTCCTGTTAGTAATGTATACAACTTGATTTTATTAAATAGTAATTAAGTATTTAACCTTTTAAAGCTTTTATCTTATCTTTGTTGAAATGATCATGATATTTTATATACTGCAGAACAAAAATGAATATACAAGTGGTTATTAAAATAAATAATTCAGCTGGGCGGTGGTGGCGCACGCCTTTAATCCCAGCACTCGGGAGGCAGAGCCAGGCGGATCTCTGTGAGTTCGAGGCCAGCCTGGGCTACCAAGTGAGTTCCAGGAAAGGCGCAAAGCTACACAGAGAAACCCTGTCACGAAAAACAAAAAAAAATAAAAATAAAAAAATAAATAAATAAATAATTCTTTCTGAATTGATTTTGGAAGCTTTTTCCTAGTCATTTAATGGTAAATTATGTTTTTCATAATATTGTTTTGAATTGATGTTGTAATTCATTGTAGTAGTTTAAAGAACTAGTTCATTGAATACTTTTTAGTCCTTAATTTCCATGTTTATAAAGTATAAGGTTTGATTTAGTTATATATTAATTTATGAGTATGCAGCTTTTTTATAATACAAAAAAATCGCATTTTATCATACATTGATTGATTCATTCCTGCATGTTTTTGTACTTCCTCTTTTTTTTTTATTTCTGGTGATTGACACCAAGATAGTGTACATTGTAAGCAAGTGCACCATATCTGAGCTGTACACTAGCCTGGTTATTATATTTTAACCCCATGTATACCTTTGCATTTGTCAAGTTTCAGAACAAAAGAAAAATAAGTTAGAATAGAAAAATCATAGTTTGGTAGGATATAATAGCTTATAGCAGTTGATAGCGGGTAAGTTTTAGTCAAATAGTTGGACTTTGAAAAAACTATTTCTTTTAGCAAACGGGTATATTCCTCTTATTTTTTTTTTTTTTTAAATTTTGTAGGAGAGCTATTCGAACTGCATTTAAAAACAAAAAGCGGGCTGCTCTTCTGACTACTCATTACATGGAAGAGGCAGAGGCTGTCTGTGACAGAGTGGCAATTATGGTGTCCGGGCAGTTAAGGTAGATGTTTAAACAGCATCCTTTTCAGAGACTGAGAATTGAGGATATATTTTGAATATGATCTTTTAAAAACTTAGAAAACTGTGCATTAATTTGAAATGTCAAAACATATTTCTTTTAGTTTTTAAAATCTGTTTTTCTTGTAATTTCTTGGAAATACATAATTTTTTTTCTTTTTTTTTTTTACAAAATATGTCCAACTACCTATATTAGTATATTTATGCCTTGTGTTTGTTATTTTAAAATTATTGGGCTATTTTAAAGTAACAGAAATTTTTTTGAATTGTAACACAAAGTATAAAATAAATATGAGTTTATATTTACATAAATAAATGATTGGATAAATAAACGTGGCCAAAGAGGCAAATTTTCCTTACATAATGATTTCAAATAGTATGTCTATGCTGGTCCCTCAAAGGAAGCTTACCCTTACCTGTCCCAGCTTTATGCTGGATATAATCGGTTTCTTCTAGAAAATTGAGTAAGGAAAAGGGGAAATAATAAGTTCACAGCTGAAAAGCTTACAGATACCTTAGCTAAGCAGTGTGTGCAAATACTGTACTTCCCTGAATATGGCATAGATTAATGAGAAGCATTATTCAGATTGTGATTTTCTGTCCAAAAGTCATAACCCTATTTTAACATGAGGAAAATAACAAACAAACACAAATTGAAGGAAATTCCAATAAAACACCTGATCAGTATTTTTTTTAAAACTATACAAGTCATGAAAAAGAACGAATAGGTAAGAAGTGTCAATAACTTTGGAAATTAAAGAGACATAACAACTAAATACAACATGCAACAGAATCCTGGAACAGAAACGACACTACTGGAAAACTAGCAAAATCAAATAAATCCAGGTCTGATCTTGGTTAGCTCTGTATAATGTAGGTTACTTGATTTGGACAAATTTGTCATAGAAATAGAAGATAATATTAGGTAAGATGAAACTAGATAAAGTGTATAAGCATGCTGTGTGTTGCTTGCAACTTTTCTATACATGTAAAAGATTCCCAGAGTCATTTTATCCAAAAAATGTGGTAGAGATTTAAGTGAGAAATCATTCTTTGAAACTGTCAAGCCATTTTAGCTCTTTCTTTTAAAAATTACTTCAGATGTATTGGAACAGTACAACATTTAAAGAGTAAGTTTGGCAAAGGCTACTTTTTGGAAATTAAATTAAAGGATTGGATAGAAAACCTGGAAATAGATCGCCTTCAAAGAGAAATTCAATATATTTTCCCAAATGCAAGCCGCCAAGAGAGGTAACAACTTTTAAAATATATTTAATATTTTTTATAGAGTAGAAATCATTAAAGGTTATATTTTCAGTTATATTTCTACCTATGTCTTTGAGTATCTTATTAATGTGCTGTGTCACCAGTACTGTATTGTGCTGTCAGGACACAGGTTTGTATCTGCTTCAGGTTAATAACTACATGGTTTTACCCAGTCATTTTGCACAATTTTTTAGGAAAATGAGTATCAAAGTATATTATTAGAATTTGAATTTGAACTTTAAAAAAATTTAAACTTTAGCTTTTGAACATGCGCAGTAGTTAAGTTTTGCATTTTCCTGTGTTTTATCTTTGTTTTTCAGCTTTTCTTCTATTTTGGCTTATAAAATCCCTAAAGAAGATGTTCAGTCCCTCTCACAATCCTTTGCTAAGTTGGAAGAAGGCAAGTAGCATTTAAGAATATTGTAAAATAGTTTTCATATAATGAAAGAATTTTATTCAGAAAGCTTAGAACTGGGAGCCAGATTATTGTTGCAATTATAGCAAATAATCTTTTGTTCTTTTATTCTAAGATAAATAAATATGAATGTATGTATAATTACATACATACATGTAACAATAATTTAAAAAGGATTGGTCAGGAATTTGAAAGGGAATGTGGGAGACACAGGAGGACTTGAAGGGAGAGAAGGGGATGGAATAATGCAAATTCAGAACTCATGTATATAATTCCCAAAAACTTAAAAATTTGAGACATCTATAGAACTTTTATCATTCTCTGTGGGGATTCTGAATAGGACAAAATTTACTTTTATCTTACATATCTCCATAATATCTGTAGAGTAATTACTAATTCTGAAATTTTTACTTTCCTGGTAATGTCGTTATGATTAAAGGAATAAATATACTGATGGAATTTGGTATTAGGTTGGATTTCAAAGGGATTTGAAGTAAATGTAGGAAAGCTTATAGTGATCAATGTTCAGAATTCAATTTAAGAATCAAGAACAGGTTATAGCAGAGTTTGGAGAATGGGGGCTAGAGATCTAACACCGTAAGAAAACAAAAGAATAATGAGGAAGGAGATACAGGAGAGAAAGAGGAGATAACTTAGAAAATGTGAATTAGGTCAAGTAATGTTTAATCCTGAATGTTTATAGCTGAGGGTCAGTAGTGGATCAGTTTTGAGTGAGTTGTTGACAGAGTTTTTAAAAAACAGATACCTTACAAGTTGTTTCCATTTCATTCCTTTAAAATATCACTGAGTAAAATGCTATTTTTATGTTTTAATAGCAAAACACACTTTTGCCATTGAAGAATATAGCTTTTCTCAAGCAACACTGGAACAGGTACTGTAAAGTTAAATTAGAAAAGATTACTATATAGTTAGGTGTGTCTATTAGCAATCACTTGGGTTTATATTGTAGAGACTGTGATATTATAGACATTTAAAACTATATAATTAAAAACATACTCATTTATTTCATGTTTGGATGTGGGTATACAAGTGGCACAGTGTTTTTGTGAGGGCCAGAGGACAACTTGTAGGAAGCAGCTCCCATCCATGTGGGGCTTAGTGATTACATTTCTGTCTTTGGGCTTGGCAATAGGCATCGCTGAGCCATCTCTCCATTCCCATTTATAATTACAGCTGTAATTACAACTTGAGCTTCCTCTTTGCTTTTCCTTCACTTTTATTTTTAAAGAACCTTTAATTGAAAACTCATATTATTTACATTTATTGAGTACAGTGTTATGGTTTGATATATACATACACTATTGAATAATTAATTCAAGTGAATTTTATCTTGTTAATTCTGAATAGCCTTTTATTCATTTCTGTAAATACTTGAAAAGACTCATTGTAGTATTACATATTAGAATACTTGAAATTGTTGAAATAATTTTAAGTTATTATGACAGTACTACTTGATAGATTAATCAGAAAGTACATTAACCCTTTAAGTATATGTTTGTCTTTCTATCTAAAGGACATCATTTGATTTGTTTGAATAGTATCAATATCAATAAACTCTTTTGATACTTGTTAATATAGTTAGTTATGTCATTGTATCATGTCTGACAGTTACAAGTCTTTTGAATTTTAGAATAGTTTATTTTTCTTTTCCTTTTATCTAGGTTTTTGTAGAACTGACCAAAGAACAGGAGGAAGAAGACAACAGCTGTGGGACTTTAAACAGCACACTCTGGTGGGAGAGAACGCAGGAAGACAGAGTAGTGTTTTGAATGTTTGTGGCTCATTCTGCTTACTGACACTGAATTTATTTATTCTTTTTTTAACTGATTTTAAAAGTTTATTACTTGAATAGTAATTGAAGAAACATGAAAGCACTTGGAAGTTTCCTAAACTCCTTAATTTATATGCTATGGTTGTGTGTTCGGCTTTCCCTTAAATAAATTTGTGTATAATTGTCAACCTGCATGTTTATATCTGACGTATATTGAATGTAGTCTATATGCCATCATTTCCACTTTTCACAAAAACAGTATTTCTAAACTTGTGGCTTAAAGAAATTATAAAAGAATAATTCTGAATAATATATAAGTTTATACTATCTTACATCATTGTAAATTCTCCAGTACTAATTAAAAAGGCCAATATATGACTAATCCATAGAAAAGAGAAATAAGGCAATGAGGAAACTTTGGGCTTTTCCTTTAGAATTTGTAAAAGAAACTCTTAGAGGAAGTTGCTATCTGTAAAAGTTCAGAGGTTGAGGAGTACATCCACTAGGTGGCAGTCATTAATCATAGTAAACAATGTGAAGCCTTATTCTAGTAAGTGATTTTCAATATGGGTAATTAGATGTTTCAAGTTACGTTTCTTTTGCCTACATTAAAATTCAAATGTGTTTTAGTGATCGTAATTCACGAAAAGATTATTGCTAGAATCTTAGTATGCAATAGTCTGATTCTCTGAAACTACAATGACAGATGTCTGTGGAGGTATAATTAGTCTATATCTTCTCTCAAACTCTCTATGAAGATTAAAAACAAAAAGCTTTGTTGCCTTCCTCGAAAAGGGCACACTTAATTTTATTCTTAGATAAGAAACTTATTAGTTAACCATTTCTATTGCTAAATTTTATTACTTGATTCTTTCTTGAGTTTTAAGAAGATCAACATATATATTTCTTTAAAGGCCACCTTGTAATCACCTTGGAACATGGTAGAATATAGTAACTCCTTCAGGGGTTAAATTAAGAACTGAAAATCAGAGTTTCACTCTTATGACAGAGTTGAAATATGATACGATAATATAATCTTAGAAATATATGACTCATGAACAGGTATACTAATATAAATGATGGTAGTTGATACTATATTTCAATCTGTTGTATAAAGTATTAGCTTTGCAAAAACAAACATATTGTGGTGTGACTTTTGCATTACAGAGACATAAAGAACAATAGCAAGAACAGAGGGCTTGCTCCCAAGTTACTTTAAATAGTCAAACTTTCAAAGAACTTACTAATTATTTAATGTTGGGAAGACTTAATGAACTTTTGGTACTGTTTGTTAATGAAACACCTGTGGTTTTAGGCACTAGTAGCTAATTTAAGTGTTCCTTTCTCAGTACAAGGTACATGACAGACACCTCTCCTTTGCTTTGACAATTTCTGTCCATATTCTCAAAGGTATTTGTTTAGTCTCTTATCTCAGAGGTCTCTAATCTAAATGAGCCATCCTACAAGTCTGCTTGAATTTTATGACCCCCAGCTAAGTTCTTGTAAGATTTCATTGGCAGTAGCTTGCCTCCTGATAACCAAATTATAATTTTGGATTCTTTAGAATCTTATATTTAGCTAATGATTACTGCATGACAGATATAGTCAAGACATATTTAAGAGGAAATCTTTATCTTTGCTGATAAATTATAAATAGCACATTGTATTTTCTAAGCAAGTCACTGCTAAATGGTGCCGTAAACTTGAAGAGCTATCTTTTAGTATTTAAGTATGTTGGGCCTTTCTTTTGGGATGTGATTTTTGTAACTCTGTAACCTAGAACACATACCCTTAAAACAAACAAACAAACAAAAAAACCAAACTGTATTTATAGTTTATTAGGGCAGTTACTGAAAAAGGTAGGTTTTGTTTGTTTTTCAAAGCATTTGATCATTCTGAGAAAGAGTTGTTTCATAGAGATGGTGAACATAGACCATTATCACCCACTTTTTCATGTAGATTTGTCCACTGTCTATTAACATTTCTGAATGTGTGATCAATGTACAGTATAATTTTTCTTAGGGAGTGAAAGTTGAGATTATATTGTCTAATAATTTTCTTGTCTGTTGTGTACATCCAGTTATTTTATTTTTCTGTACATAATACAAAGTTTCGTAAACATTTTAGATAAAACCTTTGAATATAGCTTTAGTTTTCACACATTCAGTAAATATATTTTGGTCATGAACTAAGTTTTTCTTTTGGAAGCTGCTATCCACCCTCCCCCTTTAAGAGTAGTAACTGACTCAAGAAATACAAGATATAAACAATTCTTAAAACAAGGATAAGTGAACTGGGACAAAAGAAGACAGAAAGTCAAATAGAAATTTATCATATTATAGTGTATAGTTTGTTTTGCACATATATGTATTTTAAAATATCTTAAATTATTGCTATCAGAACTTTGTTCCACATCAATACAAGTAAATAAATAACTATATTTGTTAGGCAAAAGTTGAATACAAATAGCAACATCACCTTCCTGCCTTATATTTTCCATCTGTGATCAAATATTAGAAGTAGAGTAAAGGCAAAGCTCTACTGAGTGACTGAATGTTGAACGCAGTGCTGTCTTCAGCAGAGAGGAACTAGTCAGCTTGGAACAATGAAAAGCATTCTTAGTAAAGTAAAGCATGCTTTACTTTGTGTGGGTTCTTCCCCCTTCCACTTCATTTTTTATAAAAAGCAGTGGTTTTTTTTAAAATTTCTTTTATTTAATTGGCAAAAATTACTTTTAGTCAGTTTTGGTTTTCACCATTAAAACATTTTTTTTTTTCAGTAATTTAATTCAGCACACCTTTCAGTGACTGTGTTTCCAGAATGGGTTCTTTGGGTAGAAAGATGACCTGATTTTGGCTCTGTAAGCTCTTACATTCTATTAAGAGAAGGATAGATACTTAAATAATGATATGAAAATGCTTTGCCTCTAGTACTAAAATTATCTTATAGGAGCACAATTAATTTTACTAGGGTAGGTGTTGTTTTCATGTTTCTTTGATGGTCACTCAGTAGCTCATTCTGATTGCACTTTTTGCATTTGTTAAGATGCCATCGTATATTTTCATGTAGCATATTAGTAGGCATTAATTCTTTTAAAATAGTAAAGGCTTTTTCTTAATGTATTTTTAAAATTGTTAACATTGGTTTTTCATCTTTTTCCTTGAAAGAGCATATTACATAAATGAAAATTTATTCTCAGGTGAATTATTTTTGTATCAGCTATTCTTATAAGGTAAAAATTTACTTATTTTCTATTCATAATGTGTTGTATGTAAGCAATTCTCAATGCTGCCCTTTAAGAAAAATGAATGTGCTTATATTATTAATAATAAACTTTAAGAGCTAAAATCTGAGACAAACTTTATTTTGTATACTGAAATGGATTTTTTATTATTTAGTGTTCATAATTAGATGAGTGACTTAAATTAAAAATTGAAGCAACACTATGTAACTTAAATAATATCTATTGAGAACCTTTATTAAGTAAGGGATAAGGAAATGTTGGCAAGAATTATTTAATCATGTTCATATTTTAAATTTAAACTTAGGCTATGTTTATTTTTTATGTTAAATGTATTTCATACAAACAGCAGTCATTTATATTTAATACATATTTATCTATTTCCTTAAATTTTTAAAATAAATTTGATTTTTTTACTTAGGCAGTACTTTGAATTTAATGAATAAATTCTTCCCAAGCACCTAAACTTAACAAATAAAGGGCTTTTTTTAAAGTTAGGAAGTCAAGTTCTGAAGAATTCAAAACATCTTAAAACTAGGCTGCATGTGCTTGCTATCATAATTACACAAATGTGGACCCTGTGCCCAACTAGACACACCCAGAGGCATGTTTCCATGGTGTTTCTAAATGCCACAAAGCCTGACAGTGAAGATTTTATCACAGTTGCTTATTTAATGATTGGGGTGATAGAAGGTCCAGTGATGATGAATTGACGTTAGCAGTTACAGGCATACAGCTTAGGTTTATAACTGCTAAGGTAGTCCTTTCTTTAAGCTCAGACTTTGATTTTTCAGCTGGTTGTTGGGACTTAATCCGATTTAGGTTTCATGTTCTAGCAACTCAGTATTTTCTGCTAAACTAAGATAATACAAAATTTTTCTGTTACATTTCATCCAGCCTCGTAATAATAGAGCCTTCTAAGATCTCTGTTCTGACATTCTTCTGATCTTTTTGTTTTGTTTTGTTTTGTTTTTTGTTTTTTGTTTTTTGAGACAGAGTTTCTCTGTGTAGCTTTGGTGCCTGTCCTGGATCTCGCTCTGTAGACCAGGCTGGCCTCAACCTCAAGAGATCCACCTGCCTCTGTCTCCTAAGTGCTGGTATTAAAGGCGTGCACCACCACTGCTCAGCCTTATCTTCTGATCTTAAAGGCTGGCTGAAAACCCTCCTAAATGAAGTTATAATTTTACTTTGCTGTTTTAAAATTAATATATAATAATTTTACCCCTTTATGAGATGAAATATGATAAATTCTTTTCTTTTTTTTGCTTGGGATTGAACCAGGAGCTTGTGTATTTACTTAAGCATACTATTCCTGAGCTGAGTACCTGCTACTTTGAGTTAGTTTAAATGTTATAGTCTATGAGGATGTTTTGCTAACAGAATGACACCATTGTTGTGTTGGAAAGTGGTTCCAGTCATTATTTATTAAAAATCTCTTTGACATACAATTGTAGGAAAAGGTATTGAGTGCCAATTTTCATTGGTTGTTAATTTCTTTAATGCATTATACAAGAAAATGAACCTGGGGCCTCATGAATCCTGGGCAGGTGCTCTACCATCAAGTCATACCCAGACCAATGTGATTAATATTGTTTTACAATAATAAATACATGCTTGATATTTGTTCTCTACTGATTATATTTAAATACATTAATGTATTTGAAATCACAGTTGAAACTGAATGAATTCAGAATTATTTGTCAAGCTTTATAAATTGGGTGTGATTTTATAGATACACTGTGATTATGGAGAACAAAATAGGTTATTAGATTTAAAGCAGGAATGTATGCAATGAGGATGATTGGGGATGATAAAATTTTGAATAATTAAGGTAATTTTTTTATTTCAAGACAGGGTGTCTCTGTGTATCCTTGGCTGTCCCATGGGACTCAATCTGTAGACCAGGCTGGCCTCGAACTCAGTGATCTACCTGCTTCTGCCTTCTGAATGCTGGGATTAATGGCATGCACCATTACCACTGGTCAAGGTAATCTATTTTATAACAACTTATTGTGAGTAGATATTAAAAGTAGGTGTATGAAATGAATATAAACTGCTTATAAAGATAGTGTATCCAAAGGTATGTATATTAGCTTTAGTTTGAAGTTTAAAACCTCAAATATTCTTCTTGGTTGTGGTTGTTTGAAAGAAAATGGTCCCCAAAGGGAGTGGCACTATTGGGAGGTGTGACTTGGTTGTAGTAAGTGTGGCCTTGTTGGAGGAAGTATGGAGGTAGGCTTTGAAGTCTCATTTATGCCTAAACCACGCCCAGTATCTCAGCTCACTGCCTTTTGCCTGAAAAATGTAGGACTCTCAGCTCTTTCTCCAGCACTATGTTTGCTTGCATGCCACCGTGTTACACCATGATGATAATGGATTAAACCTCTGAAAATGTAAGCCACCCCAGTGAAATGTTTTTCCTTTATAAGAGTTACCATGGTTCATTGTGTCTCTTCACAGAAATCGAAATCCTAAGACACTGGTGTTAATTGACTTCTAGTCATTAAAATAAACATAAGTATGTATTATTTTAAGAAGCAAACCCAGAATCTTGCCTTAGACCTTATAGACTCTACCATGCATCTAAAAGATACAAAACCTCAATAGTAGACAACTGAGAAAAAACAGAATTTTTTTTTGTAAAAGGAGCCACTGGACATATTTTTGTCATTTTATCTTGTTGAAAGTCCAAAGAACTTATAATAGCAATTTACAATTTAAATGCAGAGCTCTGTGTTGGAGAGAATGACTCTCACTAGAAATGTAGAACTTCCAAAATTACTTATTTGAGGATGTTTTATTTCTACATTAGAATTAAAGTTTGCATTTAAAAATTAACTCATTAGCCATAAAGTGTTAATCCTGTCAAATGGAAGAAGCCCCAGTCTTAAAAGCATCAGTGGAGGAGACAAGGTAGAGAAATGGATAAATCCTTTGACCACCAGATGGCAGCAGAGGGCTGCAATGAAGGAGTACCTCCCTAATCCTAGAAGGGAATGGGAGCAGAAGCAGAGCCAGCAAGGCAATCTCGGATACCGGAAGCCAAACTATTGAGATAGATGGTTGTACAAGTGCTAGTCTATTTGGGAAATAGTAACAGGACTCAAGAGATAACACAAAAGACAGGAAATAGGAAATGAGACAATAGAATGCTCCAACCATTTGTCAAACTGAAAGCAGAGAAGCCATTACAAATACAATTGTGATGGTATTTGTAGGCTCAAGGCAGGAAATCACTAGTTTTCAATTCCTCTTTTTATCCCTTTAAGAAGTCACAAAATCTGGAAAAATCTACAAAGTGTTCAGGGATGTTTTTTTAATTTTTTGAGATTTTATTTTATTTTATGTGTATGAGTGTTTTGCCAGATGCATGTCTGTGCATCACATGCATGTAGTGCTAGCAGAGGCCAGAAGATGTCAGAATCCTCAGAACTGAAGTTACAGGCAGACAGTGGTGAGCTTCCATGTGGATGCTGGGAACTGAACTCAGGTCTTCTGGAAGAGCAGTATGCACTCTTAACCTCTGAGCCATCTCTTCAGCCTTGTGATCAGGGAGGCTTATCATTTCTTATTTCAAAAGCAAATTTTAGTGATAACTAGAAAAACTGGGAGGGGGATGGGCAAAGATGGGAAAGAAAATCCCTAAAAAGGAATTGTTTGGTATCATCTTTGTTAATAGAGACATGACTACATCTCCAATTTATTTCTATATCTCTCAATTCTCTTACTTTCAGTAGTAAAACCAGTATCCTTCATATATTTGAAGTATGTTTATTATTTCTCTTACAGAGTCATTTAAGGATTTAGTTGGTAATTCCCATAGTGAGAGTATCAGGATAACACATTAAAAATGTCATTTTGTTGGAATATTTGAAAATTAATTTCTCCCCATTAGAAGATAATTGACTTCATTAAAGTTACATGTCGGAGACAGGGGCCTGGAAGGTAGAGGATTAGAAGACTCATTAAGAAAGCCTGGGTAGCAAAACAGTCTTTATTACAAAGATACAGAGGAACAACATAGGGAATCATGGAAGGTGTTACGATTAGTAATAAACAGGTTATGTAGGGAAACAAAAAAGAGGAAACAGCTCTTAGCCTTAGCTACAGGTACAGGGCAGGGGAAGGGATGACTGGGGTAACAAAGTCATAATCGCAAGGAAGATAAGCTTGACATCTCTGGTGAAAGACTGGCAGTCCTAGCAAAAGAGCAAGCTCACAGTTTTTGTAATTCATAAATCCAATAAGAGGATTTGATATTACAGTGACTCCTGTATGGTAGCTCAGCACTGGGAAAGAAATCCACTATGCTGCTTCTTATATCATCCAGTGCTATAGCAAGTTGCCATCTTGAGAGGAGGGCCTATTGTTTGAGACTGAGACATTTTGGAGATCTGAGGACAGAACAACTACAATTCAAGGAGTCTGGAGATAGCCTACCACAGTGTCTAGTAGGCAGTGGAGATAGCCTACCACAGTGTCTAGTGGGCAGTGGAGATAGCCTACCACAGTGTCTAGGAGGCAGTAGCCACCAGAGGTGGGCATGGAGCAGAGAAAAGTCAGATATCGACAAGCTGAGTTTAATCATGGGGCTATGCTAGGGAAGGCATGAAAGTCAGCCCTACTCAGGTACAAGGACCAAGCCCTATCAGAATAACTGGAGAACAGCAAGATGTGTTTAATCATGGGACTAGAGCTGTGGAAGGCATGATAGACAGCCCTACTCTGGAGCAGGGCTGAGCTCTCTCATCTCAGAGTATCTGGAGAACAGGACTGAGACCATGGGGGCGCAGACTGGCCTTTGGATCTGCCTTCCTGCCATGTGCAGTTTGCTGCCAGGTAGGACTGAGAACATTTTTCCCTGATCCAACAGATCACTTTTTTTCCTTCAGACTCTTTTTTTTTCCCCCGTCATTTTGGTTTGCTGCAGAGAGGTACCTAAATACATTGAGACAAGCAAGCAGAGTGCCAGGTTCCCTTGGTTTTTCCCCTCCAGTGCAAATTTCAAAACTGCCTTTTCCATCCTCCAGTGTAATCAGGGACACCTTATGGCTTGGACATTAGCTACAACTTGATGCATAAAGTGCAAGGTCTCTGAGTGAATGAAAACCTGCCAAATCCATAGGTGTAGTTCAGTGTGCTAACAGTGAATCCTGACACACAAAGAAGGAAAGCTTCCAAAGTGAGTTCATCTTCATAGTGACAACTGGTTCTCGTCTGGCTTGGCCATCAGTGCACAAACAGCAACAGCTTGAATGATAGGAGTATGATACTTAAGCTACAACTGCACCTCTACCGTGGTTGGAAGATTCCTGCCTCAAGAGAGGACCCCCCCCAAAAGACATCTATAATTCCATTCTTTTAAAACATTCTTCCCCCTTTTTTCCTTATTCAGTTTTTCTTATTTTAACCCTCTTTCCTTTTTACTTAATATTTTCACTTTTGTTTTTACTTTGTGTGTATGTGTTTATTTGTGTGTGTGTGTGTGTGTGTGTGTGTGTGTGTGTGTGTGTGTGTGTGTGTGTGTCTTGCTAGGATCAAATCCAGGACTTGTGAATGTTAGGTAAGGACTCTACCACTCAGCTACATTTTAACCCCTTTGTTTTCACTTTATTTTTAGAAAGTATTTATGTTTTTCTTTTCATTTATCTTATTAACTTTCTCTAATTTTATCCTTTTTCTTTGTTTGTTTGTTTGGGTTTTTTTTTTTTTGGGGGGGGGTGGTTTCTAGGCAGAGTTCCTCTGTGTAGCTTTGGAGCCTGTCCTGAACTCACTTTGTAGGCCAGGCTGGCCTCAAACTCACAGAGATCCACCTGCCTCTGCCTCCCGAGTGCTGGGATTAAAGGCATGCATCACCCCTGCCTGACCTTTTTCTTTGTTTTATATTCAGATTTTTACCCATTACTCCATTATCTCTCTCTTCCTTACATCCTCCCTTTCCCCTTTATATTTCTGTGGTGATATATTATGTACCCTAATAAATTTGCCTGAAAATCAGAGAATAGAACAAGCCACTAGATTAAACATAGAAGCCAGGCAGTGATGGCATACACCTTTAATCCTAGCACTTGGGAGGCAGAGATCTGTCTGGATCTCTGTGAGTTTCAAGCCATCCTGGAATACATGAGATTGACTCAGTCTAGGAAGAAACAGAGCCAGGCAGTTGTGGCACACACCTTTAATCCCAGTATATGGGAAGTCACACACCTTTAATCCCAATACTTGAGAGTCACATGCCTTTAATCCCAGCACTAGGAAAGTTGAGACAGGAAATGATATGGGTGGGCAGAGAAAGGTATATAAGGTGTGAGGTGACAGGTACTAAAGTCTTTCGGCTGAGGAAAGCTTTTCAGACTGAGGAGTCCTAGAGGTAAGAGGTGGCTTGTTCCTTTGTCTCTCTGATCTTTCAGCATTCACCCCAATATCTGGCTCCAGGTTTTTCATTAACAAGACCTTTTAGAATTCGATTTACATATTTAACTTTGCTGCTTTGTTTTACTCTTTCCTAGACCCTTTGTGTAACTCATTTATTGTTTTTTGGCTTAGTTTTTAACTTCATTAGCTCACTCTGCAGTTTTTTCTTTTCTTTTCTTTTAATTATTATTGATACACTAGTTGGCCTTACTTGATTTTAAATATATTTCTCTACCTTCAGTTTTGTGATTTTGTTGTTATGGTGATTTGGAGTGGTACTGTCAAGATCCCAAATAAACGGATACCCATCTATCAGATGCACAAATTGCAACACAGAAACAGAAGAAAAATGTGCAAAAGCAAGGCAGCATGGTAACTCAGAGAGATCACACCTGTTCAACAGCTGAATCCTAAGGCACTGAAATTGTTAATTCTGGACAAAGAATTCAAAAGTCTAGTGTTTAAGGTGATCAGTGACTTCATAAAGAATTCAAATAGTCAGATGAATGAACTAAAAAGGTTATTCAGGACCTGGAGGAGAAAGTTCACAACTTCAAGGAAATTGAGATTTTGAAAAATCAAATCAAATCAAAACAAACAAACAAACGAAAAACTGAACTAATTAGAAATGTTGGAAATAAAAAAACTCAGTAAGTCAAATAGAAAATACAATAGAAAACACTACTAGTGCACCCAAACAGAAGGAAATCAGAGATTGAAAACAAAGATGAGGAAGTGTTACATTCAAACAGTTGTAAAGAAAAAAAATCAGGAAAACAAATTTCAAGAACTCAGAAAGCCGAAAGCTTAAGATTAATAAGGAAGAAAGAAAAGAACAAATTTGAACAGATCAGAAAAGCAAATATTAAAATTATAGGAATTAATGAATAGCTCTCAATAATAATCCTAAATATAATTGGCCTTTTCTCTGATACATAGATAAGCTAATTGAAATAAAAACAGTATTCAGTTTGTTGTTTGCAAGAATATTATATATATATATATGTATATATATACATAGATAAAGACATACTGAAAGTGAAAAACAGATGAAAATCAAGCAAATGGAGAGAAAAGCAGGTAGGAGTAGCTATACTTTTATCTGATAAAGTGGACTTTAAATCAAAACCAGTCAGAAGAAACGAGATAACTACATATTAATAAAGGAAAATTCATCAAGATACAATGATTATAAATGTATTGAACATTGCTGCACTAAATTTCATGAAAGTATTACTGGAGAAATACAACAATAGTGACATCAGTATCAAATTCTCATCAATAGATCATTCAGGACACCCTAACACCACTCTCCCCATCCTCCAGTTTAACTAAGTAACTTAAAGTAAACTTAAGTTATCACAGATCAAATGGATTTAACAGACATCAAATAATTCATGCAATAGCAGCAGAGTATGCATTCTTAGCAGCCCATGGGAATTATTCTGACATAGATCACATTTTAGGGCAATAAAGTAAGTCTCCAAAAATTAAGAAGTTGAAATAATTTCTTTCATCTGATTTGATAATAATGAAATAAAACTATTACTAGCATGAGAAACTATAGAAACATGGAATTTGAACACTACACTTTTGGAAGAGACCAGAGAGGACAATTACTGAACTAAAACTGAACTCACAGTTCTAAGAGGGAGTTTTTATAAGTGCTTACATTAAAAAAAAGCAGAGAACCCAGGAAACTTACTTATATATCTGAAGGTCTTAGGGAAAGAACTGCCAACTTTCTCCAAAAAATTAGAAGATGGAAAGAAATAATAAGGATCTGGTCAGAAATTAATGAATTGGAGACTAAAAGAATATGAAAATTAATGAAAAGTGAATTGTTCTTTTGGAATGGACATATCTTTAATAAACAGAAAAATCAGAGAAGACCCAAATTAACAAAATTAGAGATGAATGTCAGGACATTAAAACATACCAGTGAAATCCAGATCATCATTAGGGAATACATTGAAAAACTATGTTCCCATAAATTGGAAGATCTAGAATAAATGTATAATTTATAAATGCATGTCACTTACCGTGACCAATAAGATCAAAGCAGTGATAGAGTTTTCAACAAAGGAAGGCCTAGTGAAAGATGGACTCATTGCTAATTATACCAGACTTTAATGAACCAACACTCCCTAAACTTTCATAAAATAGAAAATGAAAGCTACAAACTCACCAAATGAAACCAGTAATAGATGAGAATTCAAATTATCCCAGTTTGTAAGTGTATGATTCTATTCTCAAAAGACCCTAAAAGCCCAGTAGAAAACTCTTGAATATGATACTTTTGGCAAAATAAGATACAAAATCAACATATAAAAATGAATGGCTTTCCTATATGCCAAAATGAACATTTTGAGAAAGAAGTCAGAAAAACAGTTACACAGAAATACCTAGGAATAAGCCAAACCAAGGAGAAAAAAAGTCTAAAATTTAAAACATAAAAATATAATTGTAGAAGATACTAGGAATTGTAAAGGTATCCTGTGTTCATGGGATGGTAGAATTAATAGTATGTAAATGGCTGTATTACTGAAATCAGTCTATACATTCAATGGGGTCCCATCGAAATTCTAATGAAATTCTCCACAGAATTTCAAAATATAATTCTAGATTTTATATAAAAACATGAAAACCCCACAAATAGCCAGAGAAATCTTGGACAAAAGAGCCAACTTGGAAGTAGCACAATACCTGGTTTCTGATTTTACCATAGTAACAAAATAGCATTGTTGTGCGCACACAACAAATGAATCGAGCAGCTCTTTCTCAAAAGAAGTACAAGTCACTGATAAATCTATGTAAAGATACTAAGCATCCTTAGCCATTATAAAAGTGCACATCAAAACTTTATTATGGCTTCATATCACCCAAGTCAAAATGGACACCATCAAGAAATAAATGCTGCTGGTATGGATTATGGGAAAAGACCCTTTAAATACTGATGATAGGTAGGTAGATTAGTTCAATTACTAATGAAGTTAGTATAGAAGCTCCTCACAAAACTAAAAACAGAGGAGGAAACTTGAAAAATAGAATTACTGTATGATCCAGCTATTACATTCCTGTGTTTGGAATGGAATCATATCATAGGTTGATAATAATAAATATATGCACATCTGTGTCATACTCACAATAGTCAATTTATGGAGCCATTGTACATGTCCCTTAACAAGTGAATTGATAGCATATCACAGACACATAACAGGTTTTTTTGCAAGAAAAAATTTTATTAAGGTCAGTGGTATTAAATAGTTACTTGAGACTGTCATAGAAACAGAAACGATAGATGGCTGAAGTAAAATGCTGCATGTAATATAGTATTTACAAGTAGAAGGTAATCCAATTTATCATTTTCTTTCAAAGAATCATTAGCATATTTCTCTGTTTCTCTCTTCATCTTTTGGAACCATTTCATGTTGTCCCTTTAATGAACTGATAGTCCATCTAAGCTGTAATTCAGAAGCTTTATTATTAGCTTCATTGTGTACTTGTAAATTATTTTTAAAACTTCTTCAACATCGTGACCTGACTTTTTTTTCATTTGGAGTTTTTCATTTTTGTTTTTGCAGCTTGCCTTGCTTTGTCAATCATAGAGCTGCAATAAACCATATAAAAGACCAAATGGGTTGATCATACAGCATCATGCTCCATAATTTATACTATAACCCTTTAATGTAAAAGTGCAGCCAACATTTCTAATAACATTCTAGAGTATACATGCATGTTCACAAATGGCTGTTTTGTCTGCAAAATGTTTTAGTGGTATGTTATAGTTACCTAAGGATGGAAGTTCATTCTGTGTGTGTGTGTGTGTGTGTGTGTGTGTGTGTGTGTGTGTGTGTGTGTGTGTGTGGTTTTTTTGAGACAGGGTTTCTCTGTAGTTTTGGTGCCTGTCCTTGATCTTGCTCTGTAGACCAGACTGGCCTTGAACTCACAGAGATCCACCTGCCTCTGCCTCCTGAGTGCTGGAATTAAAAGCATGTGCTACCACCGCCGCCCGGTGGAAGTTCATTCTTACTAGGGAAGAAGAATCTGAGAATAAGCTTGTTATTATCATTTCAGCATGCTGATTGACATTAAGAAGTTGGTTTTTGGAACCTTCCTCAAAGGTCTTTAAAAAATAAAGTTTTCTGTTCCCCCAAAAGACAACACCATGTTTTCATTTGATCCCTATAGTTGCACTGTTTTCTACCGCCTTCATAGCATTTTCAATCAGAAAAACCTCTTCATTCAGGAGTGGAGAGGCTGACAGTTCGTACCTGGTGCTTATTGAATTAATCATGTTAAAATATCCACAGAGTAATTTTTTTTGGCCATAGTGAGTGCATTTTATAGGATGCATATGAATATTAACAGTTCATGAAAGTGAGAGATACTCTCACTTGAGAGAACTCTGAGCCCACTCAAATGATTATCATTTTGAGAACATGGAAGTTAGTAGAAGGTTAACACCAGTGGTGATGAGTACATAGCCCTAGGTCCATGAAGTAGTGGCTAGACAAAAATATCTGGCAGAAAAAAATAGACTACTATAGAATCACCAGAAGATCTTGGAACATCTGTAGATGAAAACTACTTTAGAAATTATACTTTCAAAGATCAGTCCAGTTCAGGACATCATAAAATGTTTATAGGAGGAGCTCTTTAGTAATGTCACTATTTCAGTTTAAGACTGAGGGCCATTCTCATCCAAACCACCACATTCCACATACCCCCCCCCCCATATTATAATGCAAAATGCATTTAGTCTAACTTCAAAAGGCCCCCCAGTTTTTTACAGTTTCAACACAGTTTAAAATTGCCAACTCCAGGTATCTTCTGAGACTCAAAATAATCTCTTGTAAACCCCTGTAAAATAAAACAACAACAAAGTACATACTTCCAACATAGAATGCCACAAAATATGTATTGCTGTCATAAAATGGAGGAATGAGGGCATAGTGACCTGAAAGAAGACAAACCCAGCAGGGCAAATTTCAAATCCTGTAACCCCATGTCTGATGTTAAAAGGCTTAGATGTCCCCACATTTCCAGCTTTGCTGACTGTAGCATCCCTCTCTCTTGGACTGGTTCCACTCCTCCTGTCCATTTGATACTTTATTTCACAGCTAAACCTAAAGATTTAATTGTAGTAATTGGTTTCATCCAACAATGATCAACATGTCTTTGTTTTTCTTAAAGATAACTATGGACTAGATACTAACAAGTTGACTACTATAGAATCACCAGAAGATCTTGGAACATCTGTAGATAAAAACTACTTTAGAAACTATACTTTCAACAACAACTCTTTGTGTTACTTACTGTATGGTAAAAAGGGCTAGTGAAAACATCCACACCCTGCCTCTAACCAACTCAGGAATTGAACTCCAACCAATCCCTGAGCACAAAATCCAACCATTCTCTGAGCTTGTTCCAAGCTCAGAAATTGAAATCTTATCAATCCCCATCCTGAAAATCTCCACCCCTAAGAAACCCAATATAAGCTCTGTGCCTGTTCAGTTTGTGGCTGCCCCTTTTCCACCCTGGCAGAGGCAGCTGCTCTCCTGGATTCCTCTCTCCCAATAAATTTCTTGAGTGGGTGTAGCTGGAGAGCCTCTGGGGTTCATGGTAAGGACTTCCTTTCATTTCTTTTGCCAGAGCGGAGCAGAGATGTAACAACTTTTGCCAGAGTGGAGCAGAGTTGTAACAACTCTCGCCAGAGCAAAGCAGAACTGCTGCATTTCTGCAGGGAAATTCTCTTAGCAGAGCAGAGCTGAGCAAGAGCAGAGCAGAACTGTAACACTTCGGCTGGGGAAACTTTCCCTTGCTGGAGCAGAATTGTTACACTCCGGGGAAACTGAGCAGACCTGTAACCAATCTTCCTTCAGAGCAGAGTGGAGCAGAGCTGTGACAACCTCACTGGGGAAACCCTCCCTGCTACACTTGCATTAGAGAAGCCTTTTCCTGAGCAAGGACTGTAACACTTCACAGGGAAAACCGTCTCCCACTGGAACAGAGCTATAACACTTCTGTTGGGATACCTTTCCCTCCAGAGCTATAGGTATTCCTTGGTTTCCGACTACCAGGATACCACTCTCTTCAAAGCTGTAGGTATTCCTTGGCTTTTGACTGCCAGGATACCTTTCACTTCTGATTCGTAGGTATTCCTTGGCTTCCAACTGCCAGGATTCCTTTCCCTTCAGAGATGTAGGTATTCCTTAATCTCTGACTACCAGGATACCTTCCTCTTCAGAGCTGTAACACTTACACTTAACAAAAGCAAAGATTTGAGGCTTTTCGAATTGCAGTTAATGCTGTAATAAAGTGTCTA
Source organism: Peromyscus californicus insignis (assembly GCF_007827085.1). Lineage (NCBI taxonomy): Eukaryota > Metazoa > Chordata > Mammalia > Rodentia > Cricetidae > Peromyscus > Peromyscus californicus. The sequence goes on from NW_026294551.1 coordinate 12,411,558, forward strand.
AATTCAAAGATTTATGTGTTTTTTTTCCCCTCCTTTTGTAGCTTCTGGACATGTTCTCTAGTCCTAAAAGTACAAATGGACAAGCCTTTATTAGTCCATTTTAAGCTTATGTTAATATTATCTGTTGTCTTTCATATTGTTCATTTTTACCATCTTTCTAGACTTTGAAATGTATACCTTAATTCCTTGGTTCTTTCCTGATATTGCTTCCTGGTTTATCATAACTTTTAGGATTTTCATTCAGGTTGTCAGATAGGAAGTCACTGCTCTGAGTTACTGCATACTTCCTTTGTGATGAACAATTTCTGTAATGTTATTTCACTATATATTTCATTTAGCCTCCCTGAACTTGATATAAAAGTAATGCTGCATATATGAATGCTAAGATATACAAAAGGACATCACAAGTTAAAAAGTCCTAACTAGCAGATCCTCATTCATGGGTTTCCAGTGTCTGTTTTCAAACTCTGTCCAGAAATGACTTTCATGAGCGCACTCTGAACATCATTTTCTGGATCACTGATTCTTCTAAGATGTCTTCATATTCAAATGTTAGTCAAGTGTTCTAAGGCTATCAGAAGGAACTGGACAAAGATACTGGAAGAAAAGTGATACATTGCAAAATTCAGTGGCTTTTCATAGATTGAAAGGAGTATGAAAAAAGAGAATGTATCTAAAAATTATTTTCTAGCTTAGGAAATTGAAAAGGTCAATGCTGATAGAAATAAGAAAGTTAAAAAAGGAAGATTATTTGTACCTTTTTTTGAGACAGGGTCTCTCCCTGGCTATCTTGTAACTCACTTTGTAGACCAGGCTGACCTCAAACTCACAGAGATTGGTCTCATTAAGCCTCCCAAGTGCTGGGATTACAGGTGTGAACCACTACTCCTGGCTAGGAAGTTTATTTGGAAGAGATACTAGTTTTAGTATTAGACTTAGTGCATTAGATGAAAGAGGAAGCACACATAACTAGATAACTTTTGTAGAATTTTTTTTTTTTTTTGGTTTTTCAAGACAGGGTTTCTCTGTGTAGCTTTGTGCTTTTCCTGGAACTCGCTTTGGAGACCAGGCTGGCCTCGAACTCACAGAGATCCGCCTGGCTCTGCCTCCCGAGTGCTGGGATTAAAGGCGTGCGCCACCACCGCCCGGCGTAGAAGGAGAGATCACAGAGAAATGGAGATGGTGCACATTTTGAGTCACCAGGATGGAGCTGAGGCCATGCAGAAGGCAGATGAAAGAGCAAAGAATAGAGATTGAGGAGAGTAAGTTGAGAAGTACTCACAGGGAGAAAGAATAAGATAGGAGGAAAAAATTAGACTATTAAAAGAGAGTAGGCCTGTGTATCAACTAATAACATTGGTCTACTAAAATCCTGACACAAGGGCCAACCAGATGGGGGATACCTCTTACCACGGAGCGAAGCTAGGAAAAAGGGATATGATAACTCAAGTGATACTTTTCTATACTTAAGACTGTGCATTTGTTAAGTGCCTGGTAATCTGATTCTTCCTATATCTTTATTTATACTTTTAGAACATTCTTTCCACTGCTTCTCTGCCCATATGCACATGAATGTGCACACACACACACCCCACACACAAATTATTTCTTTTGTGTTCTACTTTTTTAGTCTATGGTTAGGATAGTAACACATTTCCTTATCTGGAAAACAGTTTTTGCTTTTTAGTAAGACACATGTGGTGATTTGAATAGGAATGGCTCCCATAGATTCATGTGTTTGAATGCTTGGTTCATAGGGAGTAACACTATCAGGAGGTGTGCCCTTGTTGGAATAGGTGTGACATTGTTGGAGGAAGTGTGTCTTGTTCTTTTTCTGCCGCCTACAGACCTAGATGTAGAACTCTCAGCTACCTCTCCAGCACCATGTCTGACGGCATGCCACAATACTTCTTGCCATGACAATAATGTACTAAGCCTCTGAACTGAAAGCCAGCACTAAATAAATGTTTTCTTATATAAGAGTTGCCATGGTCATGATGTCTCTTCACAGCAATAGAAACCCTAAGACAACACATCAGTTCCTTAAGGAACTCCTCATAGCAGGGTAAACATTGGTTAAAAATAAAAAGACAACCTAGAGAATGGGATATAGTATTTACAAACTATTTACCTGGCCAAAGAATTAATATCCAGATTACATAATAAACTCCACAAATAGACAAACTCCAAGCAATCTAAAAATATAAAAATAGGCCAATCAGATGAACACATATTCTTATGAAAAAGAAATACAAATGGCCAATAAATGTATGATCAAATGTTCAATATCATTAGGTGTCAGGAAATGCAAATCAAAATCACACTATGATAACATTATACTATTAAAGAATGGGTACTGAGGGAAAAAATCAAAATGTACAAATGCAGAGATATATTTACCCAATATTTCAGTGTCCTTCCTGGAGGTTGCATCTTCCTCATCATGTTAAGTCACTATATTTGTGGGAATATTTTTACATTCAAATTTAAGAATAGTGTCACCACAATAAAATTAATCATAATAAAGAGAACAGACTAGATCAAAGTTCAGGGAGAGAACTTGTCTCAAACAAATAATGGCAAAAAGAAGAGACCAACAAAGCATGTACAAAAAACAGTGAGAAAGCAGTAAATATAATTAAGAAATTGTTGGTTTTAAAGCTGCAAGTTTAATATGATTTTAAGAAAGGCAGAGTGGGGGATGTGGGGTGGCTTGGGAAAGAGGGCTGGGGAGTGGGAGGAGGGAGAAGGGCGGGTCTGTGGATAGCATGAGGAGTGAGTAGAAAATTTCTTAATATAGAAAAATAAAATAAAATAAAATAAAAAGAAAGGCAGAGTGGCAGGGCAGTGGTGGCGCATGCCTTTAATCCCAGCACTCAGGAGGCAGAGGCAGGCAGATCTCTGTGAGTTCGAGGCCAGCCTGGTCTACAGAGTGAGTTCCAGGAAAGGTGCCAAAGTTATACAGAGAAACTCTGTCTCAAAAAAAAAAACAAAAAAAAACAAAAAAAAAGGAAAGAAAGAAAGGCAGAGTGAAAATGATTTTTAAAATTGAATATAGCTGTGTGGTGGGTGCATATCTTTAATCTCAGTACTCAGGTGGCAGAGGCAGGTGGATCTATGTGAGTTTGAGGGCAGCCTGGTCTATGGAATGAGTTCCAGGACAGCCAAGGATACAGAGAAACCCTGTCTCAAAAAACCAATAAATAAATAAATAAATAAAATGGAATATAAAGATATAAAACAACTATAGCAATAAAATTAGTGGAAGTCTTAATTATAGTTTTAGGTGGCTTCTAAAGATTTGTTCTACTATTGAAACAAATTTTTAAGTGTTTGTGACCTTTTTTTCACAGCTCTAGGACCTTTAGAACACCTCTGTTACCTTGTTTGTTTTGACAGTTTTCAATGTAAAAGATGTGATATTTCACTTTTGTCTACTTTTAAAAGTAGAATTAATTGCCAAGTACATTATCATGACTGTAACTGTTATTGTCTTAAAATTATCTCCTGTACTCTGGAACATCTCTCTGATTTATGATTATTAACACATGTGGATCAGGAGCCATGTCAAATATTTGAGATTTCCCAATTCATGGACTTTGCTTTCCTGTTTTACCGTTTGCCATGGCAGGTCAAAAAGTTTTCAGTGCCTTTCAGGTACACTGTGCAGTGAGAATGGAATAGATTTCAGGTATTCCAGTATTGATACATAAAAGTCTGAGTTCTTCTATGTGTTTTAGTCACTTAAAATATATTTTATTTTGTCTACATACCTCATAAAATCCCATGTGACTGTGAACAGAGTAGGAGAATTGCACTGGAAAATAATTCTTCATTTGTCAACGGTCGGAATTTCTCCAAGGCAGACTATGGATTACTTTACTTTTAAAAGAAAAACAGAAAAAGAAAAGAAACTTTCAGCCTTGGCTATTTTTCCCACTTAGCATGAATTTGCCAAGTTGAAAACTAACAGCTGTGTTTAGCTATGTGTAGTGAGAAAACGTGAATTAGTATTTCTCATACAACTTTTAATGATTTAGTTTGATTAGTTAATATTTTTACTCTTTTCTTGTACTCTTCTCCATCTTGATCTCATCATATCTAACAGGCTGGAACAATTTTTCCTCATTTGCTCTATTTTTCCTGCCGTTGAAAGGCTGAATGAACAGTTGTAGGGTTTGTTTTGTTCTCAACCAATCACAGAACAGTATTTTCCCAGATTAACTGGCTTATAGGGTAAAGGGACACACATAACAAAACAAATTTATCACGTGGGTTTTAGATCAACCACATCCCTTTTCAGAAACCAGTCTAAGTAAGAACGGCTGAGAGTAACCACCTACTTAAGGAGTATATAAGGAACCAGAGAAAATGTTTTAACTGGTGCACTAGGAAAAAAAAAAGGGAACCGTGTGACTGCTTCCAAAGAATGCAAACATTCCCCGACAGTAAGTAAAGCTTATTATATTTTGTGCTCTGCAAAATAAAACAAGTATTATTTTTTGTGCTCTGCTAAGATCAATCTATATTTCAGATGCTTCTAGATACTTCAATATTTTAAGGTGATTTTAAGAGCTAATTTTTATTTTTTTCCCCAACCAGATTTCATTTTGTAGATACAGCAGATATAGCTTGCTTCCATTCTAGCCAAGCAAAAATTGTACGAAATTTTATTATGTAAATTTAGGAAAGAATAAATTTAAAGACTATAAAAATTGAAAAAGTTTTTTATTTGAAAAATTTCTTGGCAAAATTACTTTTCCATTCAATTTCTCTATTTTTTTCTTTAAAAAAGTTTATTTTGTACTCTGCTTTCAGAGGTTTTTAGTGGCATCTATATTCACAAAATTGAGAGAAGTCTTATTCTCCTTGCATGTCAGAATCAAGTAATTTTGAGTCTGGATTATTATCATAAAGGATTATTATCCTTTTGGTAAAAGTTATTCAGTTAAAATTTATTTTATTTTATTTTGATCTGAAGGTAAATATTCCAAACATATTTCATTAGGATTGTATCTAATGAATATAATTTATCATTCAGATGAGTTTAAGAAATCAGATTTTGTTGTTGATTTGAATAGTTATGGGAATTTTACTAAAATGCAAGAAACAAAAACAAGAATTATTGGAATGAAACTAATTGAATTACTTTATTCACATCATTGAATTCTGTTTTAAAATATACTTATCTATGTTCTGCACCATAATGATATATTTTTTCCAATTAGAATTTTCTGTTTTATTGTAGAAGTGTGACAGTAATCAACCTCCATCCCACCATCACCCATTCCTCCAAATATCTTAAATTGAATGTGTTTGAGGTAAAATTTAGTCATAAAGGGTTGCAATAATATTTTACAACTTTTCATTATAGTTTTTAAGTGTAGTAAATATTTGAATCAGAAATATAGTCAACGTTTTTTTCAATGATACTTATATTTTTGGTTCACTTACTGTTTGTTCAGCTAATGAGCAGGTGAAATGAGTATGAAAGAAATAAGTGTCTATCAGCAAACCCGAGCGCTTCTGCACAAGAATCTGCTCAAGAAATGGAGAATGAAAAGAGAGAGCTTCTTGGTATGTGCAGAAATTTCAACCTTTCCTCAGAACTCTTCTTTCCTTACCTATTTATTTCAAATATTACATTATAATCAACAGACTAGATTCATTACTTTTAAGGTAGGTATTTCTAGCTATATTTGTTTAATTGAGAAACTCATAAAGATCTATGATCAATATCATAGAATTAGGAAGACTAAAAGTATTACATTTTTAAAAAAGAGATAAAGTGCCAGGCGGCGGTGGCACATGCCTTTAATCCCAGCACTTGGGAGGCAGAGCCATGCAGATCTCTGTGAGTTCAAGGCCAGCCTGGTCTACACAGCGAGATCCAGGACAGGCACCAAAACTACACAGAGAAACCGTCTTGAAAAAAACCAAAAAAAAAAAAAATAATAATAATTGTATGGTAAATTGTAACAAACACTAAATGATCACATATTCTACATTGAGAACCAAGACATAATATAGATTTTGGTAAGTATAAATTAAGAAAGTTTAATTTTATTGTTTTATATTAAAATCTATAGATTTTCTACATAAAGATTATTTTCAATGATTATAGAAGAACATCATTGTTGGTTTGCACAAAGCAGATTGTTTGAGAAGTGGTGAATAGTATAAGTTTCAGTGGCTTAATGCATGGCAAAAGTTCAGTTTCACTATTTTCAGTACAGTCGGTAGAAGAGAAGCAAGTTGAGTGGGAATAAGGCTATTTCCATTCATCCAGGGACCTAGGCTTTTTCATCTAGAGACTCTGCCATCTCCTCAACCCCTGCTAACCATTGCTAAACTAATCATAAGACAAAGGAAAAGAATTGAGACAGAGAGTATAATAGATTGGGTAGGGATCTGTTCCCTTTCCATAAAAAAGGACTCAAATACCTATTTTCCACTTGTGTTTTAAGAATATGTTCTAGTCAAAACCTACAGTTTTCAAATTGATTCATATTATATTAACTCATTGTAGTCACTTTAATAAGTGAACATGTAGTGTCAATATTTAGAAATAAATCCCAAAGATAAGGACATAAGTGATCTGTCCAGATAAGTTCTGGCATTGGTAAGCTGAAATGGCTATTGATGTGGAAACTCAACGGTATCTTCTCTTTCTACATTGTTTTGAGAGTATTTTGTGGTTAATGGCTCATATTCCTCCTATATGGTAGTCAGACTAGGGAGAGGTGTTCCTGGGCATTAAAGAAGAATTCTCAATTGCTTGAAAAAAAAAAGTGTATTCTAGCATTATATCAAGAAGGAAGAAATTATTGCCATTGGTGACTCACTAGAGAGTATCTGCCACTCAGTTTCTACTTATTTCCTTTAGTTTCTAATAAGACATATGACAAATAGCAAGAAACATTGTTATTTGCCACTTTGTGCCTTATTTCTAGAATTGATTTTCTAGGCAATTGAGATTTTCACAGTTAGGAATCCTATTGTTTCCAGATGACTTCTGAAATTATTCATGATTTAATGCAAAACATTAGATCAGAGCATGATACATGTGACTACTAACTCAGAATTTGTTCTTCATTGAGTTTTCCTTTTTCTGAAGAGTGTATAGCAATGAGATGCCATACATATGGAAAAATTGAACTTGTCTTCAAAGTTCTTTGGTGTTGACCAATTTGAGGAGAAATAAGTTTAGGCTCATTATTTTCTCTCTTTAAAACTGTTTTATAGGAATGGAGCATCCCAATTATTATAGGACTGTATATGGGTCTGTTTTCATATATCAAAGTAAATATACAAATCCCCGAAGTCCCACCTCAGGATCTTGGAAGTTTAGATGAATTTAATGGATCTTCTATAGTGGTTGTATATACACCAATATCTAACATAACCCAACAGATAATGAATAAAACAGCTTTTGCTCCCTCTATGAAAGGTAAATATGCTAATGACAAGAATTAGCCTTATTGATTTATAATTTTTAATAAGATATGTACTTGTTAGTTTGAAGTTCCAGTATAACATTATAATAAATTCAAGTATCAAGATAATATATAATCTTCTTAGGTTTTTATTTTTCTTTTACAACAAGATTTTAAAATTCTTTCAGCTTGATAGGGATTCAATTTATGTAGGCCTATGTTTGTATTAGAGCATACAAAAAGCAAAAAACTTACAAATTTGAAAAACAACAACTGGGAGAAATGTAGCTGTTGGTGCATGTATATTTTTAACATGTATATCCAATGATAAAGATTTATAGCTTGTTAAAAATCTAAGTAATTAGTTCATGACTATTTAACAATAAGTTTATAAGTATGAGCATTATTGATGTGTAATCTGAAGGTGATATTCTTTCTTATATATAGTATAGAATGCAAAACCTTTAAAGGTTGTGATTTTGTGACCAAGACTAATAAAATACATATTTCATTTATGAGCAACCTGGGTGTAGTCTGGCTATTTATTCTTTAATATTCAGTTACTAACTGATGAATTTCTGGTTGTTATAGAGTCTGTTATTTTGTTTCTGCATAAGACAAAAGTCATGTAAATTGATTTTGCTTCAGGAAGAATTCTGGAATCCTCAGGGGTATAGTAATGACAATAGTGGATTACTCTTATATTTAAGGGCATAGTGGTCTTTTATTCTTCATCCACCACTTGTCTTATTAAAACATGTAATTTGCGTACACAGTTGGATTCTATGATTTGAAACAGTAAAATAATGTATTCTAGGTTGCTTTTTAGTTTGTTTAGTTTAAGTGTAAAAGTCTATAAAAACATGGCTCAGCCTAATAACACATTTTGTTTTGGTAGAATATTGTACACCCAGTTTTTCACCTTATACCTCACAGGGACAAGAATCATTGGGGTACCAAGTAAAAATGACTTGGATGAAGTGCTTCTGAAGAATATTCCCCATGCTCTTGGAATCATATTTAACGACACTTTCTCTTACAAGTTAGAGGTATTTCTAACGCATGGAAATCCATTTTTGAAAGAAGACTTATTAGGTGACTTTTCATATAAAATACTATTGTGACAGTCTTTGTGTTTTCAACAAGAAGAAACAGGTCGGGCAACAGATACTTTCAATTTCATAGGAAAAAAACAGATGAACATTTTATTGCTGCCCTTATATTAATTTTAGAGGTTTATTTCACAGTACTGCATAATAATTCAGCATACATCTGTTGAGCTCACAGGTCTAAGGGAGTGATTAGATGCCAATGTCAGATGCTCTAGCATTTGACCAGGAGAGACAAGCATTGAATAATTAGTGGCAAGTGCAAGGGAAAGTACTTGTGGTAACTTGGATCCAGGATTCTTAATTGATTGTTGCATTAGAGAAGTAACTTTTAAAATAAGACCAAAGGAACAGCAAGTGTGAGGAGCTAGAGATACCGTATTTCAGTAGGATAGAGGCATATTAATAGCTGGAAGAAGAGCATGAAAAGCCATGGGATGTGAGGGGAGAATGATTTTGCAGTCACATAAGGACTAGGTCTAGTTTGGCATTTTGTAAGCCTAGGCTATGGATAGTCATTGCAGTACTTTAATCAGGGAAGCATGTGGAGAGTTGTCCAAGATTAAGAGAGCACTCCTAATACAGCCCAGAGAATTCAAGTTGCAGGAAGTTCAGGGAGAATGTAATGAAACCTGAAGACCACTTAGATGATAGTGGAGGCAGCTGAAAAGGCGGAAGGACACTTGAGGACATAAAATTGATGTAACCTGTAGAATCAGCTCTTCACTACTGTTCATATACTGAGTGCAGACTGCTGAGTTCCTGAAGAGTATAGTGAATGAAAACCATGGAGCCTGTTTATAAGAATCATTCTAGTCAGGGGCAGGAGGTAGGAAAGGATAAAAAAGGATATACAAATAAGATGATAGCGACAATAGAGGTACTTAAGAAATTAATGGTGACTCAGAAACCCCTCTAGGATGAAGTCGCTTTCTGAGGAGATCAGGATCAAGGGAGAAGTGGTCTTTGTAAGTAAAATTGCCACAGACTTGTGGATCTTGTCACTTGTAGCAAAGGACTATTCAGAGACATTCAAATGCAGAGTAAAAGCTGTATTTGAATGCTATAGCACAGGGGAGGCCACATGAAAATATTAGTAAGAAAATTCCTGAGACTTCCAGAGTATAGGTAGCACACCTTGTTTTCTGTTTCTCCCCCAGAAAGGGTTGTGGTCCTTTGTCTTCATCATTACGTGTCTGTGCAATAGCTTGTCACAAGTTTTCAAACACTGCATCTCATTGGCATCTCTACTTCCTACCTGGAGGTGTGCATTTTACTATAATTGATTCTAGGTTATTTGGGACAAAATTTTCTTCTCATGCACATATCCTACTCTAGGAAAGTTCCAAGCCTTTAGGCATAGAAATGGAGGTTTTTTTTTTTTTTTTTTTTTTTTTTTTTTTTTTTTTTTGTGTGTGTGTGTGTGTGTGTGTGTGTGTAGCTTTGCTATAGAAACCCTAAAGGCTTGTTTGTCGTGTCTCAGGAAGTGATTGCTCCATCCCTAGTCTCGTGGTGTGTGAGAGAACAGCTGCTTTTTCTAAACCATTCACCTTAACATATTTGCCTCTTTTCAAAATTACCTTGTTGGTTTGTTTGTTTGCTTGCTTGCTTTGGAATAGTATTCTTCTGCTTCAGCCTTCTGAGTGCTAGGATTGCAGGTGTGCACCACTGTTCCTGTGTTCTCTATGAGGTTAAAAACTCTGACTAGTGGAGTCTCCATCATTTTCTCTTAGGTTCTTATTCCTCATTCCAAATCTGCCTTTATCCCATAATGATGGTTATACTTTTCCTTGTGTTTACAGTTCATTGCTGGAATGTATATGGTGGTGTTTCATGTTCATTGTCCAGATACTGGAAAAGCGGATTTGTGCCTTTACAAAGTGCCATCAATGCTGCTATTATAGAAGTGAGTGCTTAATTGCAAAATTCTGGTGGCTACTATAACTAATTTCATAGGCATCAAAACTATTAACAAAGATGAGTTCACAGTTCATTTGCCTTGCAATAACTAGACACTCAAGGCTGGGTAATTTATAAAGAGCATCATTATTTTTCACAGTTCTCAAATCCGGCAAGTATATGATTAGGCCTCAACAAGCTTATTTCTCACAGTTGTCACAGTCTAGGAGTTTTTGCATGGCAGAAGAGATGAAAGGTCAAAGAGAAGAAGAACACTGTGTTCTCACTTGGCAGAAGAGCAAAAGGGCAAATTGCACACTAGAAACACTTGCCAACCCTTTGATGAGTCACTCATCCATCCACAAGAGTGGGCCCCCATGACTTACTTCCCCAAACATCTTCCCTCTAATACTACAGTGAGGGTGAATTTTCCAAATGCGATGTGGAGGGGCACATTTAAACTAGCAATTATGCAAACACAGATTTTTAGACAAGGAAGAGACCACTTGATTTAAAACTTCTAGTTCTGAAATGGTTAACCTGCAAAACAGCATGCCCAGTTCCCCCTGACAGTGATACTTTGTGTTACTAGATTACAACATTAAACTAAAAAAGACAGTAGTGCAATCTTAAACACTCCAGTTTGGTCAATTTATGTCCTTTAATTTCTGTTTGCTTATGCTTTTCTCTAGATCACAACAAACCACTCTGTGATGGAGGACTTGATGTCTGTTAATGCAATAAATATGAAGACATTACCTTTTATTACTAAAGATGTTTTTCAATATGAAGTTTTTATTCTATTCTGCTTGCTTTATTTCTCCTCATTCATATATTTTGTATCACGTAATATTACTACAGAGAGGAAAAAGTATAAGGAATTGATGAAAATAATGGGTCTACAAGACTCAGCATTCTGGTGAGTCATACAGAAATCATAAAACAGCAGAAGTGTTATTGTTTTATAATTCCACAGTTTAAATTTGATATGTGGGCTACTTGTTCTTTTGCTCTGACTACTAGATTTAGTCTTTGTTAAATTTTCCACGGAAGATAGTTAACTGTAACTCACTGAACATGCTTTTAATTCTGGCTTTTTTTATGCAGCCTCTAAGATGTAGGCACTATTATCAAGGAAAATAAAGGCAAATGAGATAAGAGAGTTACTCAGTGTCAGGTAGATGGCAAACGCCAGAGCCGGGTCTCAGTGGTGCAGTTCTGATGGCAGTTCTGCCTGATCTGCTTCTAGTTATAAACTGACTTCTCCCCACTTCCTTATGTGAAGAAAATAGTCTTGTAAAGGGTGTGTTGTGTGCATGGGCTTGGCCAACCAGGGGTGTTTTGAAGTAAGTAAATGCTGTATTAAGTGATGCATTATGATCAGGACATAACATATAGGCTGGTGTTTAGGAAGAACTTAATAACAGCACCTGAACTACTTATTAATATTTATTCTTTGTCTCACCCCACAAACACTTTAAAGTAATTTTGAAATATATGTATAATGTTTGTATATATACAGGAATGTATCTATTTATGTATTTGTGACATAATAAAAGGGAGTACTTTCATAGAAATAAAGACCTAGGAAAATACTGGATGAATTTAATAGATAGAAATACAAATAGTATAACATCTAAACTGCTCTGAAACAAAGCACAGAATTTGGTAAGTATCAGTGACAAAATGTATATTATCAGGTCAAAAGGAAAATTATGTGTTAAGAAGTGTAGCTAAAGTTTTCCTGCCTGGCCCACAGTCAGGACAAATCTCTCTCACCTGCCAGTCCCACAGCCGTCAGACCCAACCAAGTAAACACAGAGATTTATATTGGTTACAAACTGTATGACCGTGGCAGGCTTCTTGCTAACTGTTCTTACAGCTTAAATTAATCCATTTCCATTAATCTATACCTTGCCACGTGGCTTGTGGCTTACCGGCATCTTCACATGCTGTTTGTCATTGTGGCGGCTGGCAGTGTCTCTCTGCCTCAGCCTTCCACTTCCCAGCTTTATTCTCCTCCTTGTCCCGCCTATACTTCCTGCCTAGCCACTGGCCAATCAGTGATTTATTTATTGACCAATCAGCAACACATTTGCCATACAGAACATCCCACAGCACTTCCCCCTTTTCTTTTTCAAAAAGGAAGGTTTTAACCTTAGCAAAGTAAAATTACATATAATTTGGGAATTTGGGCGTAGCTTCTCTTACTACTTCCTGCTGGAGGGGGGCGCTGTATCTTATGGGGATACAAAGAAAATTTTAGAATTATGGAATAGTCCATGAGGGTGTATCGTCTGAGCCAGTTGCCTTCAAATCGTTCTGGATGTTGGATCATCTGGGCCATGGTGTCATCAGAGACCTTTCAGGGGGTCTTGGCTGGTCAAACCTGATGTATCTTAATCTGGAACAAATCCATAGCCTCTGGCTTTCTGTGGGAACAAAAGCAGAGACTCTTTTCCAAAGCAACATATCCTTATATAACATATCTTTATATCCAAATTTTGAAGTCAAGGTATCTTTAAAATATACATATTGGTTTAACTCAACATCTTTTACAATCAAATGTTTTTCTGCAGTTAAAAATCCCAAAGACAACACAATCCAGATTCTCTGTGTAATATTCATCTTCACGTGGCTTATTTTTTATATTAATTTTACTGTCTCTTTAAAGACTTTATTTTTTAAAACTATGTATTTGTTTCTATAACTTTATATATCACCTTTTTTGTCTCTTTCAAGCCTACGTATCTTTTACACACATTATAAACTATTACATCTGAATCTGTCTTATTGTGAATCTCTTGCTTTAAACTGCAGCAGCTGTGGCTGCTGGCTCCGCCCACCTCAGCTTCCCAACATGGCGGTGGTTTACCACCAGCTCTGGGAGCTATCGTGGGTCTATGCTTTAGCCAAGCAGCGTGTAGCCCAGAAACCTCTTTTTTTGTTTTGTGCTAGCAAAGTCTAAATCCACCATGCAGCTTAATCTGCCACTTGCAAAGGCCTCATTCCCGCCATAGGGCAGCAGGTCGAGCGTGCACGCTAGGAACCCACCAGTAGCTCAAACTGGCAGCTGCCACTCATTTGAGAGAGACAATTAGGAAGCTGTTTTTAGTTCCATTTTAGAATCTTTTTTCTCAGTTTTTAGGTGGAAACTCTTGCCACCATGTTGGACGCCATTTGTAGCTAAAGTTTTCCTGCCTGGCCCACAGTCAGGACAAATCTCTCTCACCTGCCAGTCCCACAGCCGCTCAAACCCGACCAAGTAAACACAGAGACTTATATTGCTTACAAACTGTATGGCCATGGCAGGCTTCTTGCTAACTGTTCTTACAGCTTAAATTAATCCATTTCCATTAATTTATACCTTGCCACATGGCTCATGGCTTACAGGCATCTTCACATGCTGTTTGTCATTGTGGCGGCTGGCAGTGTCTGCCTCAGCCTTCCACTTCCCAGCTTTATTCTCCTCCTTGTCCCGCCTATACTTCCTGCCTAGCCACTGGCCAATCAGTGTTTTATTTATTGACCAATCAGGAACACATTTGCCATACAGAACATCCCACAGCAAAGAAGAAACATGGCATGCTTTGATATTGATTCTTAGGGGATAATTCTCTCTATATTACATAAATCAAGAAAGCACTTGGTTGAGCTTGGAAGTACAGGCATGTAATCTTAGTATTGGGTAGGTGGATTCTGGAAGATGGAGAGTTTTTAGCTTACCTGAGATGTTTAGAGAGAACTTGAGACCCTTCTTGATAAGCCAAACCTGATGAAAACTCAAACACATACCACTTAAAATATACACAAACAAAACCCAAAACTATATGTGTGGAATGATAAAACTACATGGATTGGATGAATAATTATTTATTGAACAATCTAGTAACTTGTATTCTCTGAAGTGAAATTGTCTAGAAATCTTTCTTTCTGTGTAGAATATATTTACCAACAAAGGTAATTTTAGTTCTAAGGTATATGGATTGGGAAATAGAAAAGGAGGAAACCATGTCTTTAAAAAGTGAAGAATTTTTGTGTGGAAGCATTGGTAATGACAGAAGAATGGATGTATATCCTGTCATTCAAGTCTGTTAGTAAGGAAGAGAGAGAGCAGACTTCTTTCAGGGGACTCCTTTCAGTCCAAGGCAAGTCCTAGGGGACAGAATGCCTAGGGTCACCTTTAATTAGGGAGGTACCAGTCAGGCTGACATGAGGACCAAAGAGATACTAAACATTCTGATGTCAAGTCATTTTCTGGATGATTCTTAGTATGCATATAAATTAAAACCTGGAAAAATGAATTGATATGTATATTATTAGAAGTAGGAAAGAAAATGCTTTGGAAATATGTTTTCCAAGTGTCAGACATCTCTTGGAAATAAATATGACTTCAACTAATGCCATAAATATGAAATGTAGTAATTATTTTTAATAGTATGATGCTTATATTGCTTTGCAAGCAAGAATATTTTATGTAAGTTTATTAGTATCACTTCTCAAACTCCACCCCTATAGCTAGTTCCCCCTTTCAGTAATTATTTTAATGTCTTTATTTCATAATTCTCTTACACTGTGGTTTTTCAACCTGCATAAAGCAGTCCCATTCTGTACTTAGGAAGTAAATTCACAGAATATGATACACTTTTCATAAATGCTGATGTTTCTAAGGCCCATTCATTTTAGTGATATAAGGTTAAAAATTAAATAAGTAGTAAATCCAGCTAAACATACTTTACTTGGGTGTACTGTTGCAAAGCTTGCATCTTTTGCTGCATTCTGCAGGAGATGAATTCTTATTGATTATACAATTTTAAACAGAGGAAAGAACTCTGGGCAGAATAATGGCTGCAATTACATTCATACCTTGTGTATTTATTTTGTGACTTTTCATATACCCATTAATTAAAGGACCACAGTCTTATTATTTGTAAATGAGAAGCTTGGACACATGCATTCTTATAGTCTAGTCAGATCTAATAATGGATGATATTCTTTAACAAATATCTTGTAAAAAATGTGAACATCAACACATCTAAAGCAAAATTATGTAAAAGTGTAAAGATGTGCTGTAACATATTCATTCAAGTAAAGAAATAATAGGAATAGGAAGCATACAATGTCATCAGTGGAATTGTGGGTTTTTAGTTTTCTGTAAAGAGTGGTAGTGTTGCCTCCAGAGATGCTCAAGCTCCTGATGTTTGTAGAGCCATTTGATTGACATTTGACTGACCATCAGCTAGTAAGTCTTATTCCAGCTTTACAGTTAGGGTTATTTGGTAATATCTAATAAAACTGATGACATAAACTTTAATTCAGTAATTTAACTTTAGAGATATTCTTCTACATCTTACATAAAACAAATGTAATAAAATTCTTGACACCATTATGACAAAGAAAAATAGGAAACAATTATCTAATATCAGAAGAACACTAGAATATATTAATACAATGAAATATATAAGCTTCATATGTAATAGATAATGTTGCTTGATAAAGGCAAATTACATACAATTACAGCATAAACCATACAGTTTATACAATGCTCATAGTATTTGTGCAATAGATACATATGGAAGCCTGGCCTTCAGGTACCAGCAAGGGCATTTTTTGGTCTATAGCCACTTAATTTGTTGTGACATTCTTTCCAATTGGTTGGTGCCATAATAGTATTTGGCACCTCCCATTACTGTGTGGTAAAGGCAATCAGAATGCACAGGATTCATAAACAGGATGTTTGCTAAAGTGATTACCTTAGGGGGAAAAGATGGAGATTTATAATGAAGAACAGTATGCATAGTGGACTTCAGCCATATTATCAATATCATAGTCATTAAACTAGAGTGTACATACCAGAGTAACAGTGTTTTCTTTAGAAGCTTTTGTCTTTTTAAAAACATTTATTTAAAAGGCTAAATAATTTAAATGCCTTTTGTCTTTGTTTAGGCTGTCCTGGGGCTTAATCTATGTTGGCTTCATCTTCATTATTTCCATACTCATTGCAGTTATCATAACAACTGCTCAAATTGTAGTGATGACTGGCTTCTTTGTCATATTTACACTTTTTTTCTTATATGGATTATCTTTGGTAAGTGTATGCATTTATTATCATTTTTTACGTATTAGATCTTAGCTGTGAGTAGTAAACATTAATTCTCCATGATGTTAGGAAGGCACTTTTTTAATGTCTGCTGTGTGTGTGTGTGTGTGTGTGTGTGTGTGTGTGTGTGTGTGTAAGAGCATGTGGATGCACATATGAGTTTGCTTCAGAAAATTTCAATAGATATTAGAAAATAATGTAAACCCAAGTAAATTGGGCCTCTCTTTTTTTCACAGAAGTCTTGTGCATCACATAATGAAATGGGGCATCAAAAATATTTTTTCATAAAATCTTTTGAGATATTTCAAATTTTTAATTGTGAAACTTTTAATTACCTTAAATGAGTAAAACATATCTTGCAGCTAGTACTGCGGCTTAAGTTTACTTTTTATTTTATCATGGTGACCAACTAACACTGGTCTCACAGAGGTAAATTTTAAACTTTATTCCACCATATTCAGTAGATGTAAGTGAAGATAATACATTACTACTTAGAATTGACGAAAGAAAAAGCAAGGGGAAGAGTAGAAGGAAAGAAGGCTGATATATAGCTAGTCTGTGGACTGGTTTGATTATGATCATTAGAGTAACTCTGGCATCATGGGAAAAGGCCATTGTGAAGCATTGAGCTTCGCTGAGGTGCTACTTCAATCACCTTGTGTATCTGTAGTATGAATTAGACATAAGCAAGGGACTTACTCTCTTTTCTATTTTTCTTTTATTAAAAATAGATTCTTTTATATATATCTATATCTATATCCATATTTATATCTATATATATATCTCCTGATTATAGTTTCCCCTCCCTCCACTCTTCTCAGTTCTTCCCTACCTCCCCACCCCTCCAGATCCACTCCCTTTCCGTCTTTCATTAGAAAATAACTGGCTTTTAAGAGAGAACAACTAAACATGACAAAATATAATAAGACGAAACAAAAACTATCATATCAAAATTGGACATGACAACCCAAGTGGAGGAAAAGATTCTCAAGAGGAGGCACATGAGTCAGAGACACACTTATTCTCATGCTCAGGACTCCCATAGGATACTAAGCTAAAAGCTATCGCGTATATGCAGAGGACATGGAGCAGACTCATGTAGGCCCCCTACTTGCTGCTTCAGTCTCTGAGCTCATATGCACCTTGCTTAGTTGATTCAGAGAGCCTTGTTCTCCTGTCGTCTTTCATTCCCTCTGGCTGTTAGAATTTTTCAGCCTTCTCTTCCAGGGGATTCTCTAAACACTGAGGGCAGGGATTTGATGGAGACCTCCCATTTAGATTCTCTCTGAGTAATGTTGGGCTGTGGGTCTCTGCACCCATGCCCATCTGCTGCAGGAGGAAGCTTCTCTGGTGGTAACTGAATAAGGCATTGATCAATGAGCATAGCAGAGTAGCATTAGGAGTCATGTTATTGAATTTTTTTTAGACTATTAGTGTTTTGTTTTATCCTAGATCCTTGGGCTACCTACTCTCTGGTTCCTGATTATCCAAGCAATGTTGGGTATGGGTTCCATCTGGAGTGGGCCTTAAGGCAAATCAGACATGGGTTGGCTACTACCACAAGTTGTTAGCTACCATTTCCCTAGCATATTCTGCAGGCAGGACAGGTTTCTGGTCATTGGTTTTGTATCTGGACTCATGTTTCTTTTTTGGTAGCCTGCAGAGTATCTTCCTACACTAAAGTGGCTACAATGTAGGGGTGAAAGCTCCATGTAGGCACCAGCTTGATTTCTCCATGTTCAAAGAGTTGTTGGGTATTGTCCTCAGCAATGGGGCCCTATTGTCAGTTTACAGAGAGCAAACCTTTGTCTTAGCATCAGCCTGGGTTGTTTGGGGATTTCCATGGGACCCCCTTAGCCAACAACTCAACTGAATGCAACCCAGTCCCACCACTGGAAGCCTCACCTGATTACAAGAGATGGCCAGTAGAGACTCATATCCTCCATTACTAGGAGACCTCATTAGAATCACCTTCACATATTGCAGGAAGTTTCCACTGCACTGGGTTTCCCATTCCTCATATGCCCTGCATTTCCAGGGATCTCTGCCTGCAGTCTCCCCTCCCAGGGAGATCCATGCATCTACACCTCTTGTCTTTACCTTACCTCTCTGGGTCTATGGATTGTAGCTTGGTTATTATTTACTTAATGGCT
Source organism: Peromyscus californicus insignis (assembly GCF_007827085.1). Lineage (NCBI taxonomy): Eukaryota > Metazoa > Chordata > Mammalia > Rodentia > Cricetidae > Peromyscus > Peromyscus californicus. The sequence goes on from NW_026294551.1 coordinate 12,430,255, forward strand.
AATAACCACTTATAAATGAATACATACAGTATTTATCTTTCTGGGTCTTGGTTACCTCACTAGGATGATTTTTTTCCTAGTTCTATCCGTTTGACTGGAAATTTCATGATCTCATTTTTTTTAAATAGCTGAGTAATACTCCACTGTGTAAATGCACATTTTCTTTATCCATCCTTCTGTGAAGGGACATTTAGGTTGTTTCCAGTTTCTGGCTATTAAGAATAAAGCTGCAATGAACCTAGTTGAGCAAGTGTCTTTGTGATAGGATAGAGCTTCTTCCTTTGGGTATATGCACAAGAGTGGTTGGTATAGTTAGGTCTTGAAGTAGATCAAATCCCAACTTTCAGAGGAATTACCATATTGATTTCCGTAGTGGCTGTATGAGTTTGTACTCCCACCAGTGATGGAAGAATGTTCCCCTTGCTCCATATCCTTCCCAGCATAAGCTACCACTCGTGTTATTGTTTTTAGCCTTTCTGACAGGTATAAGTTGGAATCTCAATGTAGTTTTGATTGGCATTTCCCTGATGGGTAAGGATAGTGAAAATTTCTTTAAGTGTTTCTCAGGCATTTGAGACTCCTCTATTGAGAATTCTCTGTTTAGATCTGTACCCCATTTTAAAATTGGATTATCTGGGTTTTTTTGATATGCATTTTCTGGGGTTCTTTATATATTTTGGATATTAGTCCTCTATTGATTGTGGAGTTGTTAAAAATCTTTCCCTGTTCTGTGACTGCTGCTTTGTCTGATTGATGGTGTCCTTTGCCTTACAGAAGCTTTTCAGTTTCATGAGGTCCCATTTATCAATTATTGATATTAGTGACTGTCCTATTGGTGTTCTGTTCAAAACATCATCTACTATGCCATTGTGTTCAAGGCTATTCCCCACATTCTCTTCTATCAGGTTCAATGTATCTGGTTTTATGTTGAGGTCTTTGATCCACTTGGACTTGAGTTTTTTTTTTTTTTTTTTTTTTGGTTTTTCGAGACAGGGTTTCTCTGTGTAGCTTTGCGCCTTTCCTGGAACTCGCTTTGGAGACCAGGCTGGCCTCGAACTCACAGAGATCCGCCTGGCTCTGCCTCCCGAGTGCTGGGATTAAAGGCGTGCGCCACCACCGCCCGGCCTGGACTTGAGTTTTATATAGGGTGATAAGTATAGCTCTACTTGCAATCTTCTGCATGTAGATACCCAATTTGTCCATCACCATTTGTTGAAGATAATCCTCCTCCATGTATTTCTGGCTTCTTTACCAAAAACCAGGCATTCATATGTGTGTAGATTTATCTTTGGGTATTCAATTAGATAACATTGATCAATTTGTCTGTTTTTATGTCAATACTATGTAATTTTTATTACTATAACTCTGTAGTACATCTTGAAATCAGGAATGGTGAGGCCTGCCCTACCTCCAGCAGTTCTTTTATTGTTCAGGGTTGTTTTAGCTATCCTGGGTTTTTTGTTTTCCATATGAAGTTGAGTATTGTCCTTTCAGGTCTGTAAAGAATTGTTTTGGAATTTTGATGGGGATGGCATTGAATCTGTAGATTGCTTTTGGTAAGATGGCCATTTTTACTATGTTAATCTTACTGAGCATAGGAGATCTTTCTGTTTTCTGGTATCTTCTTCAGTATCTTTCTTCAAAGACTTGAAGTTTTTATCATACAAGTCTTTCACTTGATTGCTAAGAGTTACCCAAGATAGTCTATATTATTTGAAGCTGTTTTGAAAGTTGTTTCCATAATTTCTTTCTCAGTCCATTTGTCATTTGTACACAGGAGAGCTATTGGATTTTTGAGTTAATCTTGTATCCAGATACTTTGCTGAAAGTATTTACAATCTGTAGGAGTTCCTGGTGGAATTCTTAAGGTAACTTATGTACACTATCATATCATCTGCAAATAATGATACTTTGACTTCTTCCTTTTCAGTCTGTATCCCCTTGATCTCTTTCAGTTGTCTTATTGCTCTAGTTAAGACTTCAAGTACTGTATTGAGTAGAAATGGAGAGAATAGACAACCTTGTCTTGTTCCTGGTTTTAATGAAATTGTTTTGAGTTTCTCTTCATTTAACTTGATGTTGGCTATAGACTTGCTGTAAATTGCCTTTATTATGTTTAGTGATGTTCCTCATATCCCAAATCCCTCTACAACTTTTATCATGAAGGGGTGTTGGATTTTCTGTATCTAATGAGATGATCATATAGTTTTATTTTCTTTCAGTTTGTTTATATGGTGGATTACATTTACTGATTTTTGTATACTGAATCATCCCTGTATATCTGGAATGAAGCCTACTTGATCATGGTGGATGATCTTTTTGATGTGTCTTAGATTTTGTTTGCAAGCATTTTATTGAGTATTTTTGCATCAATGTTCATGAGGGAAAATGGTCTGTAATTCTCTTTCTTTGTTTTGTCTTTGTGTGGTTTGGGTATCAGGGTAATTGTGGTCTCATAAAATGAATTTTGGCAATATTCCTTCTGTTTTAATTTGTGGAATAATTTGAGGAGTATTGGCAGTAACTTGTCTTTGAAATTCTGGTAGAATTCTATGGTAAAACCATATGGCCCTATGCTCATTTTGGTTGAGAGACTTAATGACTGCTTCTCTCTCCTTAGGAGTTATAGATCTACTTACATTGTTTATCTAATTTTGATTAACTTTGGTAAGTGGAGTACAGATTTTTAAAGTATATCCTTATGATTCTCTGGGTTCTTTGGTGTCTATTGTTATGTCCCACTTCTCATTCCTGATTTTGTTAATTTGGATATTGTCTTCCACCTTTTAGTTAGTTTGGATAAGGATTTATCTATCTTGTTGACATTCTCAAAGAACCAACTCTTCATTTCACTGATTCTTTGTATTTTTCTCTTTGCTTCTATTTTATTGATCTGAGTCCTCAGTTTGATTATTTCCTGTCTTCTACTCCTCTTGGGTGTGTTTACTTCTTTTTGTTCTAGATCTTTCATGTGTGCTGTTCAGGTGCTAGTATGAGATCTTTCTACTTAGTGCTATGAACTTTTTTCTTAGCACTGTTTTCATTGTGTCCTATAAGTTTGGGTATGCTGTGTATTTATTTTCATTGAATTCTAGGAAGTCTTTATTTTTTTCCTTATTTCTGTCTTGACCAAGTAGTCATTCAGTAGAGAATTGTTCATTTCTATGAGTTTTTAGACTTTCTGATGTTTCTGTTGTTGAAACCCAGCTTTAATGGTGGTCTGATAGAATGCAGGGGGTCATTTCCATTTTCTTGTATCTGTTGAGACTTGCTTTGTGACCGAGTATGTGGTCAATTTTGGAGAAAGTTCCATAAGGTGCAGAGAAGAAAGTTTATTTTGTGTTTGGGTGAAATGTTCTGTAGATATCTCTTAGGTCCATTTGGTTGATAGTATCTGTTAGTTGCAGTATTTTTTGTTATTTTTTATCTGGATGCCCTGTCCATTGGTGAGTGTGGGCTATTGAAGTTCCCCCTATTAATGTGTGAGGGTCAATATGTGCTTTAATCTGTAGTAGTGTTTCTTTTACAAACTTGTGTCCTGTGTTTGGCTCATAGATGCTAAGAGTTGGAATTTCATCTTGATGGATTTTTCCATTAATGAGTATATAATATCCTTCCCTATCTTTTTTCATTAATTTTTTATGTGAAGTCTATTTTGTTAGATATTAAAATAGCCACAGCACTTGCTTCTTCAGCCCATTTTCTTGGAATATGTTTTTCCTACCATTTACCACAAGGTAATATCCTAGCCTTGATGGTAAGTCATATTTCTTGGATGCAGTGGAAGAATGGATCCTGTTTTTCCATTCATTCTGTTAGTCTGTGTCTTTTTATTGAGGGAATTGAGACCATTAATATTTAGAGATATCAATGACCAGTTAATGTTGATGCTGTTATTTTGTTGTTGTTGTTGTTGCTGCTGCTGCTGCTGCTGCTGCTTTGTTGTTGTTGCAGTGGTGGTGGTAGTGGTGGTGGTGGTGTGTGTGTGTGTGAGTGCATCCCTTCTTTTGATTTTAGTGGTGTGAGACTGAGATATTTGATTTAGGAGAACACAGAGAAAGAAGAGCTCAAAATTTTTGTTTACTCTAAAAATATTAAAGGATTTTTTAAAAAAAAAGTGTTACATATAATTCAAATAGTGCTTATTATAATTATTGACACGTTATTAAATAAATTACTGGAATTCATTGTGGTATTTCCATAGAGGCAGATATCCTCTACTGTTTGATCTATTCTTAGCAATCTCCATATAGCGTCCTTCCAGCTCCTTGAGTTTTTCATTCTTTTCTGTCCTTTTCCTCCTTCCCATCTCTCCATCCTTCTCTGAACAGTGGTTTCTGTATTTTTTCATCATCTAGGATGTTTTCTGAAGAAGTCATGTAGATGGATAATTTTCCTTAGTACCTTAATTTAGCTTTGCTTAATTCCCCAACAGTGTGTGTTCTACCCTATTCTTGGATTATCTTTCAGCTTTCCCTGTCTCTTTTGTAGAAACAAAAACCCAGCAAATGGGTAGGGCATGTAAGGATCTTATTTAAAAAAAAAAAAAAAGATTAGAGGGCAGAATAGAGTTGGTAGAACTTCACACTCCTCTCACTTTCTCAGTGATAATATCTTGTATGAAGTAATGAACCTGGTTGTGCTGATGTCCCTCAAAGGCTATTACCTGCAACAGCCAATGTCTTTTCTCTTTCAGATAGCTGTCACTTTCCTGGTGGCTGTTTTGTTACAGAAAGCTGTCCTCACCAATCTAATCGTATTTCTCTTTACCTTCCTTTGGGGATGTGTGGGGTTCACTGTACTTCATAAACAACTCCCCACATCTCTGGAATGGATTCTGAGCATTTGCAGCCCTTTTGCCTTCACCTCTGGGATGGCTAAGGTAAAAACATAGGTTATTATTGATGCTTTAAAAGGAATTAATTCTTGACGACTCCTTAGAGGCCACTCTGGCCCTAACCAAGAGCTTTTTACCAGAGTAACTGTCTTGCTACAAAGCTAAATTTGCTACATTATTAAAAAAATTGCCATTGAATAAAAGTTAAAATAAAAACAGCTAGTTAGTAAAAAATTCTGTGTAAACATATTTTAAAGCACATTATTGTGTAATTTATGAATCAATTATGAAAATCTTTGAAGATGTAAGTACATACTATAACAAAATTTATAAAGCCCATCAGTGTACTTATGAACTTTTTAAGAAGTAGAATACTGTGTTCATTGTGAAGCACCTCTAAATATACCATCATTCCACAGGTAACCATTTTATGAAAATTACCTCCTTGCGGTTTACTACCAGTCAAGTTTGGGCTTTGAAATACAAATATTTGTTTCATCCATTTTTAAATTTATGTAAGAAATGCTACACAAAATATATTTAAAAAATTAACTTTTCCACTCAGTATTATGTTAAGTATCATGCATAGTCTTGTATATAGCTATAGTATAGTGTTATATACCATCTTATTGTATGCCTATATTACTTTCTTTTTGATAAATGAGTAGAATTCCAGGGTTTGATGGTTTTTTGATGAAGCTATTACAGACATTCTTTCATCTGTTTCTGTATACTAGTTCTGTTTGGTGTATAAGTAGGAGTTGGAAAATGGGACTAGTGTATAGAAACCTTAATACTGTCACTAAATACTTTCTAAAATGATTACTTTATTTGACTTATATAAAAATGATGCTAGAATATTCCAGTTTTTCTCAGTGTTTACTAACATTTGTTATTGGTAAATTTTCAAATTTTAGCTATTCTAATGAATATGTGATTTATTATTGTAATCATTCATTTGTGTTTTCTAGACTTTTGATAAAATTGGATGCCTTTGATAAAATTGGATACCTTTTAATGTAGTATCTTTTTGTGTTTTTCTTTTGCAAATTTTCTATTCAGATGTTTTCTTTGAATTTCTACTGAGTTCTTTATATTTTCCTTATTACTTTATAACAATTTCCTACATATGCTGTGTAACAGACTGCTGTGGGATGGTCTGTATGTCAAATGTGTTGCTGATTGGTCAGTGGCCAGGCAGGAAGTATAGGCGGGACAAGGAGGAGAAAAAACTGGGAAGTGGAAGGCTGAGTGAGGGAGACACTGCCAGCGGCCATCAGGACAAGGAAGATGTAAAGTACCGGTAAGCCACAAGCCACGTGGCAAGGTATAGATTAATAGAAATGGATTAATTTAAGCTGTAAGAACAGTTAGCAAGAAGCCTGCCACGGCCATACAGTTTGTAACCAATATAAGTGTCTGTGTTTACTTGGTCGGGTCTGAGTGACTGTGGGACTGGCAGGTGAGAGAGATTTGTCCTGACTGTGGGCCAGGCAGGAAAACTCTAGCTACAACAGACTTTTTTTCAGTTATTGCTAACTTTTCTCTTTTCTTATTGATTCCTTTGATGAACAGAGATTTAAGAAAATGGTTTATTTATTTTTATTTTATATGTATGTGTGTGCACCATGTGCATGCAGTGCACACAGGACCAGAAGAGGGCATTAGATCACATGGAAGTGGAGGTATAGCCAGTTGTGAGCCCCTTGACTTACTGTACAGTTCTGGACCTCTAAGACAACACTGACTGGAAATGCAAGCAAAGGAAAATTTTCAGCATTTTACTATTAAACATGGTATTTCAAGGAGACATTTATCTTCTTAGTTTGTGAAGAAATCTCCTGCAATATGAATGGATACTTTCCTTCTCAAGTGCTTTCTCTGCATCTACTAGACCAATTACAACTCTCCCCTTCATTTGTTACATGCAGAATTATATTGATTTATATTCAAATATTGACTCAGTCTTGCATTCCTAGTAGCTTTATTTACTTGTATACTGCTTATTATTTACTACACCTTTATTAAAATATTTCTTTGAAAAGTTAACTTGCAAATGAATAATTATTGGTGCTATGCTGTCTTATTTATGAGTTTAGGAATTAATCATGATTTTTGTTTGAATCTTAGATTATCTTCCTGGATTATAACTTGAATGGTGTAGTATTTCCTGACTCTTCAGGAGAATCATATGTAATGTTAGTGACATTTTCCATATTGGCTTTTGATGGTTTTATCTACTTGGTTCTGGCACTGTATTTTGACAAAATCTTGCTCTGTAAGTATTAGTGGACTTTTCTCTGACCTTTCCCTTATTGATTACATAGAAAAGTTTTTCTTAAGATTATATTAAAATAGCTTTAGAGGTGAGAATAAATGCCTAATCTCAGTCTGAATTTAGTTGTATTTTCGAGTAAATAATATTTATGCAAAATTATTCTGATTTTAAAAACAATGATATAATTATATAAGTCAATTTTGAAATGTAATTATATATTAAGTTTTGTAACTCTTTCAAGTATTCATCAAAGTGTTTTGAAAGAGTGATAGCAAGAATTTATATCAGAACAACCTGAAAAGACAAAAAAAGAATTGAGAGTAGGAGTAGGTGAGGTTCCCAGGCCTGGGTGGACAGCAGGAGAGAGGACGAGAGGAGCCGAGTCGAGGACAGTGGGTAACATGTAAGTAAGGAACTCAAAATTGAAAAGCATTGCAGAAGAAAACTGCAAAAGCAATAGTTAGTTCTTACTGTGGTTTGGTTATTACTAGGTCATTACACTGTAGAAACATTTTCTAAATAAATATTTGTTAGTCATTATTCTCAACATTTCCACATTTTGTTTACATTTACAAATATATAAATCATGCAGTTAATTTTCTTTATCTTATCAATAACCAAAAAATTCACATAAGCCCAAAGTTCTCCCATGTATACTAGAATCAGAATGTTCATTTCTGTGCATGACTTTATTCATGCTTGTAATTTTTAATATTCCCCACTTTGATAATAGCTAGTGTTGTCTTGTATATTTACATGTATTTATTTGTATGCCCACTGTCCATTTTTTCTGGCTTATATATGAAGATCCTTAATAACAAATAATGTTTAATATCTTTTGTATTAATAAAAATTTACAATATTGTATTTGTCTTGGAAAAATAATTTCTGCATGTGTTGATTTTCACTCATTTACCTATATATGAATTTGTAGATTTCAGTATCATGTTCAATTATATTGGCATGGTCACCTTATTTAAGTTTATAACCATATCTGTAGTTTTTACATGCCATATTAATAATTGTGTTTCTAAAAATATTTGTCTTCACTTGTCCTCATAGATACCTTTTAGATTATATTTTTCAATTATTTGGTTTATATTTTGTTGAAAGTTCTATTGTATTAATTTTTGCAATTTACTTTATCATTGTTTATCAGTTTTCTTCTGAAGGAAAAAAATTTGAATGATGTTTGAAATTTCAAAATATTTCTTCTTTTCTGAGCAAGACTTCTTTATTCATTATACTGATCTGATATTTTATCATTCTTGACTAATTAGACAGGGATGAACGCCGTCATTCTCTACTGTTTTTCTTGAATTCATCATCTTGTTTTCGACAAAAGACTAGTAGTAACAAGGTCATTGAGAGAGGGATAGACTCTGAGCTTCCTTCAGATGATTATTTTGAGCCTGTGGCTCCAGAATACCAAGGAAAAGAAGCCATCAGGTAAACACATTTGTAACTGTGCTAATATGAATAAAAGGCTAACAAATTGTTAACCACCAGCTCTCTCTGGGTGGGTGGTAAATGTTGAAGGGGCAGGCATTGTTGTTATTAGCATCATTTTGAACCGTCCACACTCCAATGAAATCCCCTTTGATTACCTCTAGGCGGCCTAACCTTGTCATATCTTGTCTGACTTCCTGCTCCTATCTTTTGGGTTTGTTTTAAAACTTTCGTTGTTTTGCTTTTGTTTTTTGAGACAGGGTCTCCCTATAGCTCAGGTTGGCCTCATACTATGTTTAATACTCAAAGATGAGCTTGAACTTCTGTTTCTCTTTCCTCCACTTCCCAAGTGCAGGGGATTGTAGGCATGTAGCCCCACGCCTGGCTATATGTCCTTTAAGAGAGAAATTGGATGTATGGAAGGCACACCAAAAAAGTGTTATGTGATAGTAAGGGCAGAAGTTTGAACATTGCCAGAAAATCTACAGAATGTCTGCCCCAATGCAAATGATTCTTCTCCGCTCTGAAATCTGGAAAATATCATTTCCTCCTAAATGGGAGCTTCTTTATTAAGATAAAATGTTAAAGGCTGAATGAAAAAAAGAAATAAAAAGGAAAGGAAAGGACATGCTGCTCCTAGGTATGGTGGAGGAGAAAGTTTATTGTAGACATGTGAGAGAGCATAGCCAGAGGCAGGGACATCTGGGAGAGTCTAGAGTGGCCTTGACCAGACTCAGCTCCCCTCTGTGAAGAGACGGGAAGGGGATGAGGGAGAGGGGAACTAGGTGCAACAGCCAGGTGGCCAAAGGCACAAAAGGGAAGGGTAACCAAGATGTCTGGATTATATAGGGAAGTTCCTGACTGAGGGATTTAGGGAGAACCTGGGCCGGGTGCAGCTTTGATATGTTAAATAGGTATCTCAGCCATTGTCCTGGGTTTGAAACTTAACAAGGGCCAGCTTCAAAGGACATGCAAAGCCAGTGGACATTATAATATACAAAGAAGGCCTTAAATAAAGTTTCTGATGAGACCTAATCTCTTTTAAATTTTATTACTATTAATAGTCATATTGCTGTACTTGTATAAATGTAAATATGAGACTAAAGCCAAATTGCAGAGACAAAATGAGTCTGGAACTAAAGTCTAAAGAATCTCATTTATTTTCTGTTTCAGAAGAAATAATTAATTGAAAATAATTATTTATGTATCTAAGCAGTCAAGTTATTTCAAATGTTATTTGCTATAAAGTATTTTCTACATCCACCATCATATCTGTCTGTGCTATTTTTACTTGTGCATATGGGCTAATAAAATGCCTCTTTATTGTTTCAGAATAAGAAATATTAAAAAAGAATATAAAGGGAAGTCTGGAAAAGTGGAGGCTTTGAAAGGTAAAGAAAAATAGTCCATTCTTTACTTGACTTGATCAGTAATACCAAAACCTGGGAAGCTTTCAGGATGAAAATGTAAATATACTGACAAAACAAAACAAGAGAAAGAAGCAAGAATCCAAGTAGCCTAACTCAACCACCTGGAACTAATAATAATTCAGAATTTATTATAAAATCCTTCCAGATAGTTCATGGATTTATTAATTTACAAGAATGTGATCATACTGTGAAAAATATAGCTTTGTTTTGCTTTTTACAAGACTGTCATAAATACATTTTTATATTTGTAGTATCAGGAAAGAATGCTAGAATCTGATAAAATTTTTAGATTGTCATAGAATTTACAGTTTATTAATGATGTGTTAGTGAACTGAAATATTAACCAAAACAAGATTAATAAAACCTTTGACAGTGAATTAAACTAACAAATCAATATCCTATGACAAAAATTTTTTTAATTTTTTATGATTAAGCATATTGTAATACTAAATATTTTAAGAAGAATAGTTTTATATAACAAATATTAAGCAAGCATCAATTAACAGCTACATTTTGGAGGTTCAGTTGCTTTTATTAAAAAATTATTTTTAGGCTGGGCATGGTAGCATCTTTTTCTTTTCTTTCTCCCCCCCGTATTAAAAATAGATTCTTTTCTCATATAACATATCCTGATTATAGTTTCCCTTCCGTCTACTCCTCCCAGTTCCTCTCTACTTTCCCTCCTATCTGGAACTACTCCCTTTTCATCTCTCATTAGAAAAGAACAGGCTCCTAAGAGATAACAACAAAACATAACAAAGTATAATAAGAAAAAAACAAAAATCATCACATTAAAGTTGGACAAGGCAAACCGACAGAAGGAAAGAGCCCCAATAGAAGGACAAGAATCAGACCCACTCATTCACACACTTGGGAGACTCATAAAAATATTAAACTGAAAGCACAATAATATATACACTGAGGACTCATGCCAAGTCTGTTTGCTGCTTCAAATTCTGTGAGTTCATAAGATTTTTACTCATTTGATTTAGAGGGCTTTGTTCTAGTGTCCTCTATCCCCTCTGGTTCTTACGCTGTTTTCACCTTCTTTTCTATTCTTTGGGGGTTCCCTGAGCTCTGAGGAAAAGGATTTGATGAAGACATCCCATTTAGAGCTGTGTGTTCTAAGGTTTCTCTCTATATATAATGTCTGGCTGTGAGTCTCTATGTTTGTTCCCCTCTGCTGAAGGAAGAAGCTTCTCTGATGATGGCTGAATAAGGCACTGATCTATACATATAGTAGAATATCACTAGGAGTCATTTTATTGTTTCATTTTCTTTTTTTAAACCAGTATTATTTGTAGCTGGAGTTTTCCTGCCTGGCCCACAGTCAGGGCAAATCTCTCTCACCTGCCAGTCCCACAGCCGTCAGACCCGACCAAGTAAACACAGAGACTTGTATTGGTTTCAAACTGTATGGCCATGGCAGGCTTCTTGCTAACTGTTCTTTCAGCTTAAATTAATCCATTTTTATAAATCTATACCTTGCCACATGGCTCGTGGCTTACCGGCATCTTCACATGCTGTTTCTCATCGTGGCGGCTGGCAGTGTCTCTCTGACTCAGCCTTCCACTTCCCAGCTTTATTCTCCTCCTTGTCCCGCCTACACTTCCTGCCTAGCCAATGGCCAATCAGTGTTTTAATTATTGACTAATCAGCAACACATTTGACATACAGAACATCCCACAGCAATTATTTGGTTTTTACTCTAGGCTCTGGTCTACCTAGTCTCTGGTTCTTGGTCACCCAAGCAGTGTTGAGTATGATATTGGTTGGTTACTCCCACAAGCTTTGTGCCACTATTGCCCTAGCATATTTTGCAGGCAGGGCAGATTTTAGATCAAAAGTTTTGTGGGTGAGTTGTGTTTATATTTCTCTTTTGGTAGCCTGCAGAGTATATTCCAATACCAAAGACACTAGATCTCAGAGGTGAAGGTTCTTTGTAGGCACCAGCTTGACCTCTCCATGTTCAATGAGTTGTGTTGGTGTTGTCTTCAGCAATGGGGCCTTGCTGTCAGTTTGTGGAGAGTAACTGATAGTCTTTGCAACAGCCTGGGTTGTTTGGAGATTTCCTTTTGACCCAACTCAATTGTATGTAACCCAGTCCCAGTACTGGAAGCTTTGTTTGATGACAAGAGATGGCCAGATGGGACTATGTCTCCCTCATTGTTTGGAGACTTCATTAGGATCACTGTTATATATTTTAGGAAGTTTCCACTGTACTAGGTTTCTATACCACCCCTCAAATGCCCCTCAGGTTTAGCTGTCTTTCCCCACATTCCTTCTCTCAACCTCATCTCCCCTCCCCCTCCACATCTGATCTTTATATATTTTGGATTTTAGTCCTCTATTCGATGTGAGGTTGGTAAAAATCTTTTTCCATTCTGTAGGCTGCCACTTTGTCCAAATGACATGTCCTTTGGTTAGCATATGTCTTTAATCCCAGCATTTGGGAGGCAGAGGCAAAAGGCTCTCTGTGAGTTTAAGGTCAGCTTGGTCTTACTTGAGAGTTCTGGGCCAGTCAGGGCTACATAGTGAGACCATGTCAAAAATAAATATATAAAGAAATAAAATAAGACATGTGTTTTACAAAAGACTGAATCTTAAAAAGCTAAAGTGGATGGATCATAAACTCTACTTAAGATTGAGAGTTCTCTATCCATTCTGTTTGCATTGTGTTTATTTTCTAACAGTTGGGCTCCTCTTAGCTCAATATTATTTATTTCTCTGAGATTGGGTCTTGGAGAATTCAGTGTATATATGAACAACTTTATTTTACCTTGAAGTTTTTTTATTAAATACCATCATTTCCTTCTTAAATTTGGCTTAGGCTTTCTTGAAGTAATTTTAAATTTAATTTAAAATTTCAGAGCACATTATGAACTACCTTGACACTTACTAGAGTCACAAACTTTGCGTCTTTAAAATTTTTCTTCCATTTTCAGAATTAGTAGCACTTTAAAAAATTAAAGCATTGTGTGTCAAGACTTAAAAAAATATACAGATGTTCCAATTGGAGAGTTTCCATGTGGAATTACTCACTGGAAGGCCAGGAGGGAGTAGCTCTCTCTAGGCCTTCTCTTCTTGCAGCTGCTCCTTGTGGCCATTCTGGATCAATTTTGAGATCTTGGTTTTACAATTCCTGGGGCTAAATAATATTGCATTGTATCAGTAACAGGATGAGTGCAACTATCACACCAATGTTTGACATTTAGTTTATTTCTAAGTCTTCACTATCGTAAAAATACTAAAATGAATATCTGTTCAATCTCTATTAAGGTCACTGTCTCCAGAAGATGGGTTTATATGAGCAGAATCACTGAAAAGATCAATATTTTCAAGATTCCTGATTCATATTTTAAATCACTTACCTCCAAAGTCATAAAACCTATGCTTATAAGCTATATATATATTTAAAACAATGAGTTATGTGAATTATGCTAAGAACTTTATGTGAAAATTTTTATATTTAGTTTTATGAAAGTCAAATTATTTCTTTCACACTTTGATGATGAGGAAACTGAGTTTTATATTTAATTATTGCTGTGATGAGATCAGTTCCAGGTTAGCCAATGTCACTTTCCTCTTGCCTTGAAAATGCTATCATTATTTTATTGTATTTAATTTATCTCTTAATTAATCCATTAGTGTGCGTGCACATATGTGCATGATGTGTTTATGGAGTGTGTGTAGGGGGGTGCATGGACCCCAGTGTTTATGTGGAGGTGAGAGGATAACTTTCTGGAGTTGGTTCTCTCCTCCACTTTTACATGGGTTCTGGAGCGAAAACTCAGGTTGTCAGGCTTCCTCAGCAAGAGCCCCTACCCACCGATCACCTCATCGGCCCGTAACTGTGTATTTTCTTTTAATTTAAAAACAACAAATATTCCTGGCTAGCCAAGGCTACACAGCTACATGTTGTCTCAAAATGTTTAAATAAAAACAAAACACAAATATAAAAGTTGCTAATGTACATTTTTGTTGTGCAACATCTTGGTTTTTCTTTGTTTTTTGTTTTGTTTTGTTTGAGACAAGGTCTCTCTTTGTACCCTTGAATGTCCTGGAATCTCTATGTAGACCAGTTTGGCCTAAAACTCTTAGAGATCCTTTTGTCTTCTCTGCCTCCTAAATGTCTGGATTAAAGAAATACTCCATCACATCCAAAGTAACATTTTTTAAGTTATTCATCTTTTTAAAAATTATTCATTTGAAAGGTAATTTATTAATCTTTATTTTATAAATATTTTGGTCCCTTCCAGACTTCTGCTAGTCTCTGGATTCTAAACTAATACCATATTGTTGTATGTATTTTACTGAGGTCTGTGTGTCAGTAGCATTGTTTAAGTTACCATAGCTCTTCAGAGTATTATGTAAAGTTTCGATACATTCATCATGAAGTTCAGTTGTCCTGTTCTGTGTGCAGGACTAGCTTTGTCTAATACTCTGTTATTGATAATGTTAATATCTTATACTAAAACAGGCTTGTTCTTTGATATATATGAAAGTCAAATCACAGCAATTCTGGGCCACAGTGGAGCAGGAAAATCTTCATTACTAAACATCCTCAGTGGATTATATGTTCCAACAGCAGGTAAGCAAAAAGCAATATCTCAAAGACAAGATATTTAATAAGAGAACAGGGGTAGATATATGCCTGTCATTTTAGATTCTGTGGTTTGATGGGTATAATCTTTATCGAAAGTTGCTTCTAGAACTGTATGATTTTGAATATACTTCTCACTTTCCAGATTTCATGGGAATCACTAGTATCTCATTGTGTGTTATCTCAGAGAAAATGTACTGCACAGTGTGAGCATGTACTTAGGCTGACTAGTAATTGTTAACAAAGTTGAATTTTATATATTTATGAGCATATGCCATGATTTTATTGAATGAGATCTCTAAATATAAATGAAATATGTTACCCTGCTAACCTTAAAGTATTTTAACTTCTACTTTTTAGGATTAGTCACAGTCTATAATAAAAATCTCTCTGAAATGCAAGACTTGAAGGAAATCAGAAAGATAACTGGTGTCTGTCCTCAACATAATGTTCAATTTGATGCACTCACTGTGAAGGAAAACCTCACCCTCTTTGCTAAGATAAAAGGGATTCTTCCACAGAATGTAAAACAAGAGGTAGACTGTGTGCTTGTATTATCTGAGCTCCCAACCATTCTCTCTGTTCAATCATACCACAGAATTCTCTCAGCCATTTATCTATCTTGGTATGAATGAAATTTAGGCAAAGAAATTCTATAAAATTGCCTTCTTTAATGGCCAGTTAAATTTGTAAAATGTGGATCATTTTGTGTTTTGGGCTTTGTATGTTTCTTGTATAGGTACAACAAATTATATTGGAATTGGACATGCAAAATATTCAGGATAACCTTGCTGAACATTTAAGTGAAGGAGAGAAAAGAAAGCTCACCTTTGGGATTGCCATTTTAGGAGATCCTCGAGTAAGTAAAAGTATGTATGGGAAGAAAGGGTATTGTCAGCAAGAGCCTTGCTCTTCTGCTACTAATGGCGGCAGTGGCAGAGCTTTGAAAGCAGTGTATCAGGTGAGAACCTGCTGTGTTTGCTTCTACAAAGACATAGTACAGTTACAGTTATTTGTTGTGTTTTACTCATTTTCCATGCTATTATGTGGAATTAGTCAACGTGGAGGAGTCACATTTTGACTATCTTTGTCCTCTATAGATTTTGCTCTTAGATGAACCGACTGTTGGACTGGATCCCTTTTCGAGGCAGCGCGTGTGGAGTTTCCTGAAGGAACGCAGGGCAAATCGTGTGATCCTCTTCAGCACTCAGTTCATGGATGAGGCAGACATCCTTGCTGGTAACTGATAATTATATTTCAGTGTTGTGATGAAAACTTTGGGAAATTTATATGTCACATTTATTCCTAGGGTAAGAAACTTGTTCTCATTACCTCAACTCCAAAGCAGGTTAGAGGATATTGGAATCCAGTCCTGTCCTAGAGTTCTTCACTGGCTGTACATTTGTTGTTGAATTGTGGCCAGTAGTGAAAACTTGTGGTGACTTTTTCAGATCATGTTTACTTAAACTCCCAAATCTTTAATATATGTTTACTTGAAAAATAACTGCCTGTTCCTCATCATTCAGGTATACTCTTATGTAATCTGAAATGATAACTATTTTCCTGTTTAGGAAGTGCAAGAGGAAGCTTAAAATGCTTAGTGTTGGGAGCTCTAATCACATCAGTTTTATGATGTATTTCAAATTTTCAAATGTCCAGCAGGCATGGTTATTTCTCATAGGGCACTTCTCCTTTGGAATTCTGAGCTTTTATTTCTCACCTTTCTTTGCTAGAGAGAAAAGAAATGACTGCTAATATTCCTTCATGTTTGCTTCCTTTTACCCAGACAGAAAAGTGATCATGTCCAACGGGAGTCTAAAATGCATGGGTTCTTCCATGTTTCTGAAGAGAAAATGGGGTCTTGGATATCACTTAAGGTAAAGAATTTTGGAGAAAACACTAAATAGATATTTTAAAAGGTCTATTTATTTTACTTGTGTCTGTATGCTACATGTGAGAAGGCCAGAGGAAGACTGGAGTTGTAGGGAGTTGTGAGCCACCAGACTTAGATGCTGGAAATGCAATCTGGTCCTCTGGAAGAGTCTCAAGTTCTGCTAACCACTGAGACGTCTTTCTAGCCCAACATAACTGTTTTAATAGTGGTATACCAGGGGTGGACATTTCTAAGAGAGAATAGGTCTCAAGTTTTATCTCTGACAAAATCAATTGAGAAATGTTTAGTCTAATTTCTTGGCTTCTGGTAATCTGTACTAATGTAAACTCTAGCAAAATTTCTACATTAGAAGTCAAAGCTGTCTGTTCACTATGGGAATATTTTATTACTTTCCAGTTTGCTGTTCTGTGCAGCCTAAACTTCAACATTTTCATTCTTCATTTTCCTCATTGGGTTCACATAATATTGCAGTATTTTCATTCTTTCTTAAGAATCCAAGGCAATACTTTCAGAAACCAGTATTAGCAGGGAGCGAATATGGTTCCAAAGAATTCTGACAACTGTGTCTAAAAAGAAACTGAGTGTAGGCTAAAAGAATTCTAAAAGACAAAAACCTACAGAAAAGTAAAACAGAAATGTCTTGATAATACACTAATTTCTGATAGTCCACTGCCATTTCCCTATGAAATCTCTTGTATAACACCATCCTGATTATCTGCTCATCTTTATAGTGTGTACATAACATTCACTACAATGAGAATGAATTGGAAGGCAGCTATGCTCACCCCTAAATCACCAACGCTACTCTGAGCATGTGTTTGTGTATTTGTAGTTGTTCAGAGTTTGTACATATTCTGTGTTTAAATGACAAAATTTTCAAGTTGGTGGATTATTGTTATTATTACTCATTTTGCTTATTTCATAAAGCTAAGAAAAGTAATATTGAAAGAATTTTTTTGTGTGGTAGCAGTCCAAAAATGTAATAATTTATCATTTTTTGGAACTATTAGTTTGTTTATGGATGAAACATGTGATTCAGAGCAGATAGCATCCTTCATCAATCTTCACATCCCTGATGCTAAACTAAAAGCAAAAACCAAAGAACAGCTTGTGTACATTTTGCCTTTGGAAAGGACAAGCAAGTTTCCAGGTAACACATATGACTGTGATGGGATAAAATTAGAGAAAAACCTTGAATTTTGTTATAATTTTTGTTATTTAATGGATCTAAATTTTGTCTTAATCTTTATGATTCAACAGAAATTAGAAATGAAGATTTGGGTGCACTGTATTGATTTGGTTATTGATCAGTGGAAGCACCAGAGGGGAGGAAACGTGTAAGAGGAAAGAGGAAAAACTAGGAAAATGTACATTATAGAGCAGGTTACTGTGACAGGCAACGGAACTGTAGTACCATTGGAGGAAAATGAGAGTCAGTGTCCTCACAGTTACACCATGGGAGGAAATGGAGAGACTGAGCAGAGTGTGGTTAGGAATGGGTGAAGTTGCAGAGCAGATAAACGACTCATGGAATTGAAGAGGCTTTGATTATTTGATTATTCACATATTTAATTCCAAACACATTGAAAAACCAGGAAAAAACATCAAAGAGGAAGGAGCTAATGTATGACTTGCATTTTCATTCTTGGAATAAAGAAGACCACTCCAGATACAGGTGAACAAGAACAGACCCTAAGAGACTAGCTGTGGAGCTAATTTAGAGGCCCAGAAGGTCTTGATCTACCACAGTGCTAATAAAGATGGAAGAGAGTAGATGTTTGTAAAGTAACCTTGATGATGAAGCTGAAAGGTCTGTCTTATGGGATGCATGCAGAGTGTGACCTGTAGATTTTGGCTTTGATGAGTGAGTAGAAGGCAATGGTATTTATTATAAAGTAGTGCATAGACTAGTTAGATCACAGTGAGAAGAAAGTATCAGTGTCCTGTTTTAGAATTCAACCTGGGAACGCGTTTTGATTTATCAAAAGAGACTTACAGTACGTACCTATACATAGGACAATGGAAATCAAGGGACAAAGTGAGGCATGAATCTGAGGCACGTCGGTATGGATTAGGAACTGGATTTGTATGTGGGTGGAGCAAGAAGGTTGTTTAGAACCAAAACTCTGAGAGAAAGCAAAGGAGAAGTCATGAAGGATGTAGGAACTGAAAGTTCTGCATGTAGTTAGGTGGAAATGAGATGCGATTAGTCATCCTTTTTTTTTTTTTTCTGCTGATCTGTAGCCACAGCCCAAGTAAACTGCTTTGTTAAAGACCAAAGGAAAAGAAAAAAGAAAGATGAAGAATGGGAGAGGGAGTAACAAGGAAAAAAGATGAATTTAAAACTAAATTAGAAAGGGGATGTGGTGGGGTGGGTGGGTGAGAGGACCAGGAGAGGTTGGACGGAAGAGTGTGGTTGAGTATGGAAATACGTTGCATGCATATATAATAATTTTCAAAGAATAATTGAAATATTATATTTGAAAATAGTAGAAATAAAGACTTGTTCATCAAATGTAAAATATGAAAGTCTTGGTGACCTAGAAGAGAGCAGCTTCTGTGGAGGAGAATGACATATATGGACCTGAACTGTTTGTAAGATGTGACAGATTAAATGTGGACAAATTTTTGGAGCCAAACTTGTATACAGAGAGGGATGGGAGGAAGCTATTGTTTGTCTTTGTTTGGTGGACACCATAACATTCTGCCTGACCCAGCAGGTACAGAAGAAAATTATGATGGAAGGGAAAGGAGTTCACCTTGAGAGATCCTTGGGGGATAAAATTCAGAGCATAAGTAAAAGGGGTAGCCTTTGAGGGAGCAGTTGCAAGAGTTACACTCATCCAAAAGGAACCCCAGATATGGGCAGAAGCTTACCTGGGTTTTTTGACTGGTGGTAAAAAAAAAAAAACAAAAACAAAAACAAAAACCACTATAGTCTTTATGACTGCTGATATTTCCTCAGAGAAGTTTGTAGGAAAGTAATAATCTAAGAATTCAAGATAGCCCGGCGATGGTGGTGCACGCCTTTAATTCCAGCACTTGGGAGGCAGAGCCAGGTGAATCTCTGTGAGTTCAAGGCCAGCCTGGTCTACAGAGTGAGATCTAGGACAGGCACCAAAGCTACACAGAGAAACCTTGTCTCAAAACAAAACAAAAAACCCATGAATACGTGATAAAGTGAGACACCTTGAAAATGAAGTTTGGCATAATAATTTCTGAGAGTGTTTTTTTCCTTTAAATTATGATTATATTCCAAAGATATGAAATTTCTGAACATTATTAAATATCATATTTAAGATAAATGTTAATTTATTAGGGTTAGTATATTTATATTGTTCTAAAACTTTATATGTTCCTTCTGTTGACTTAGACTTCTTCAGAGATCTTGATAAATATTCTGGCCAGGGCTTGATGAATTATGAAGTTTCCATGTCAACTCTGAATGAAGTCTTCATGAATCTGGAGGGAGAATCAACTACCAAACAAAGTAAAACTATTTGTATAAGTCACAGAATCAATTAATAAATGGCTATGTGTCAAATTAGCTTTTATGACTTTTTAAGGAGTGTGACCCACTGTAAATTTGACATGGACCGTTAGGTTTTCTGACATCATCAGTACAGCTAGCCACAGGTCCATTCTTAGGTGTTGATTCTAACTACTTGGTATTGCAGCAGTTCTGTCTCCTGATATTTACTGTTTCTTGGTCACTTTGAAATTGTGAATGTTCTTGATCAAAGGTATGGGGTCTGAGTATCACTTCTTATAAAAATTAGTTCTTGCTTGTTAAGAGAAAAAGACCTAAATGGAGAGAGTTTTTACCAACTTCCAGGTAATTTAATGGGATATAATAGCTGCCATTTTGGAGATCTTCCTTTTACAGGCACTTTGATCAATGTGGATAAATATTGGGATATACCCATAGCTCCCTCCTATAATAATTCTTCCAACAATTGTGATTGACACAATTTTACAGATGAGGATTTCTGATTGAAGAACAGTTAGATGATTCTTCCCAAGCCAAGCCATGCTGCTTATAGCCCACAGATCTGGGTAGCATAGATATGTTAAGTATTTTCAGAGCTAATGATCCTTTCCTAACAAGTCCAGATTATTGATGCCTTAGTAGTAAGTGTTTAAGCATTAACAACTGCTGATCCCTGTGAAAAGGATTATCTTGAACTCCTTCAGAATAGTACGACAATTGAATGTTTGCCTTTCTGAATTCTGCTTTTGGCATATATTTGGCAGATATTCTCAGGGAGTATATAGAGTTTTGATATTATTGTATGTTTTTACCATGTTTTGCAATGTAATGCAAAACATTTTTATTAATCTTTAAATTTTCATTGTGTTGGAAATTATAAAATATAACTATAAAGAGAAAACACTGAAGCCAGTGATGGTGTATAAGCTTCATGAGAGAGTGCAAATGTTATTAAAATAATTACTTTGAATAAAAATGTAAAATAAGATCAGACATAAAATTATTTTATTAAATATCAAAATATTTAAAATTAGAAAAGTCTATTACGCCTTAGGATGATATTTGTAATATGTGTGTGTGTGTGTGTGTGTGTGTGTGTGTGTGTGTGTGTGTGTGTGTGTTCATACAGACTTTGGGAAAAGAGAAACAAGAAGAGACTCAGAAAGCTTAAATGAAATGGAGCCAGCTTGTCCTTCTCTTTCTGAAGTGCAGAAGACTGTGAGTGTCATGAGCCACTGGAGAATGCAGGTCTGTGCAATAGCACGGCTTCGCATCCTAAAACTGAAACGAGAGAGAAAAGCATTTTTGACCTTGTGAGTATCAGAGTACCATCAGTTTTTTAAGACAAAAAAATTTTAAGGTTTTAAACTATAAGGACATCTAAAAGTAAAGCACAGTACTTAGCATTCCTGCTAGAGAAGAAATTGATACAGTATTGATTTTACTGACAGTGGGATTGCCTGTATATTAATTCTTGATTGGGCTTATGAATACATGCTGTTTAGTTTTTGGGTGTTTTTTTGAGACAGGGTTTCTCTGTGTAGTTTTGGTGCTTGTCCTGGATCTCACTCTGTAGACCAGGCTGTCCTCGAACTCAGAGAGATCTGCTTGCCTCTGTCTCCCGAGTGCTGGGATTAAAGCGTGTGCCACCAATGCCTGGCCTGCTGTTTAGTTTTTGTAGTGAGATTAAATAATGTTTATTTAACGATGCCTTTTAGTACTGTGACATGTTGAGATACTACTTTTAGAACATTAACACTTAAAATTATAGTTGCTATAAAGTAGAATTAATATCTAACAAACAGTTGTAGACTATATTGCTGAGGACAAATTGCTATAGCTTCCTATGGTAACTTTTCTTTATTGTTTAGTCTATTGATTCTTGGAATTGCACTGTTCCCATTGATTATGGAAAAGGTGGCTTATGCTGTGACAGTGCAAAAAACCAACTGGGAATTTAAACCAGAATTGTATTTCCTGTCCCCTGGACAACTCCCTCAGGGTCTGCGAACAAGCCTATTGGTCATCAACAACACAGGTGAATAGAGATCAGCATTTTAATGCAGAAATAAATCTTTAACTGTTAAAGAGTACATGAGGGGGGCAAAAAAATCTTGGCAGAAGAAAAATGTGCATTTATAGAAAATGACTTGTGAGGAGCAGTGCAGTTTCTTTGATTTTGGAGAGGACAAGGCTGGTGGGAACAAGGAACAAGGGACTTGTCACTGTCCAGTCTAACCTCCGTCCTTTACACCTACAGCCATAGCTGTTCTGAGGGAGAGAAGTAAGCCTTTATCTTAGCTGAAGACTGTCTTTAGATCTCTTTGTTCCCACCTCTTTGTTACTTACCCTGTATCATGTATACAATACATACTGATTGACTTGCAAAGATGACATGTCTCCACTTCATGCTCTTGAATGAAATTCAAGATTCAGGAATAGTTACTTTGTTATATCAGAGAATGGATAATTGTTGTTTGGTTTGGTTTGGTTTAGTTTGGTTTTTTGAGACAAGGTTTCTCTGTGCAACAGCCCTAGCCATTCTGGAATATGCTTTGTAGACCAAGTTGGCCTTGAACTCACAGAAATTTGTCTGCCTCCCAAGTGCCAGCAGTAAAGTGTGCACTAGCATGCCTGGTAGTAATTATTTTATAACTGCTTAAGTAACTAGAAAGGAAAGATTTTATGTTTCTTCTGAAGATGTTAAAACATTCACAGTAGCCGTCCTTTCTTAAATTTCTTGCTGATTCCCATTTTCACAGGTATTTTTGATTCAAGATTGTAAAGTGTCTTCACTTTTATTCTTCATTCTTTTTCATTTCATGTTTGGGGAGTAAAATTTACTGTTTCTTTAAAGCTGAAAGTTTTGAATTATATGTTATTTCCTAACATTTAGAATTGTCCTTTGCCCGTCAGATTGTTGACCTCTCATAGCTTATTCTCCATTCAACCTGAGGGTAATACACTGTATTCACTCATTCCCGCCCCCCTTGTACTCAGTTGTCAAGTATTTGGGGGATTTATTCTGTCATATTTCTTTCTCCTCTAAGTTTGATGGGATTGTTAACAATGTGTTCATCTTTTCATATGAGAGAAGACTGACAAACCTTGTTTGGTTTGTATGAATGTGAGCTACCATTATTGTGCCCTATATGAAATGGAGTTGTGATGTGTGACTGCCCCAGGGGACATGGAAACATGGTTTTTCTATATGTGTCCCATCACATTTTGGGGAACTTAGATTTGTTTGAAGTTTAATCCTATTTGTCCAATTCTAGGGCTCTGTGCAGAAAAAAGGGGCTCTTTTTTTTTTGTCCATTATGGTTTTCTTTGATTGTTGCTTGGGGTTACTCCAAGTCTTGCCCTGTTGTTCTTCTTAGACATCATCCCTTATATATGAGGAGTGTTCCCAGAGACGACTATAGCAGCTGTCACTGTGGAGCATGGATGGCCCTTGACTGCTCCTCTTGCTCCAGCTCTACCTGGACAGTAACGACCCTGACTGTGGCTCAGAGCATGCTTTGATAACTCAGTTATCCCCTTGAATTTTGATGTTGTAGAAACTGGTTTCCTATTACATCTTTTTCTCCTCTGTGCACCAGGCTGTGGGTTTTTCTCAATTTTTATTTTTCTCTCTCTAGTAATTTCACCCATTTTCTTCTTTTAGAATACATAAAAATTTTTAATTTGATAGTGGTACTCTTCTAATTTCCCAAGAAAGATACATTATGAAATATGTATGCAAATGTGGAAAACATGAATTGTATATGTATTTTTATTTTTATTTTTTTGGTAAGAATAGGGAAAAGAGGAAAATGTTATTAAGCTGAATAATCTGTAGTATTTCTCATATTAATTTCCAGAAATTTTAAATTTATACACATATTAAAGGAAAAATTACAAAAATAGAATTATTCTTGATATTAATGATGATATTAATTCATCGTAATGTAAGATTTACTAAATAGAAGATGGATGAGTGAGTGATTTATCTTTCTAGGCCAATAGTATTATTATGTTGTACATAAAGTACACCTCTTATGGTATACTAGGAATGTTAACTTTGTAGGGCTCATAAACAATTTGACTTGCTTTCACATTGCCTTTTGTTGTTTCAATCATACTAGAATCAAATATTGAGGATTTCATACAGTCACTGAAGCATCAAAACATAGTTTTGGAAGTAGATGACTTTGAAAACAGAAATGGTACTGAAAGCCTCTCATACAACGGAGCTATTATAGTTTCTGGGAGACAAAAGGTATGTTTTCCACACATACTCAAACAATATCAAAAGGCTACATTTTATTTTTAAGACTTTGGAAAACTAGTGTATAGTAACTCGACTCAGCAAAATATATGAGTACGTATTGAATAAACTATGATATTTTGGTGAAACAATGTTTTAAATTAAGTAATTTTGCATTAAAAGGGAATGAGTGTGTTTCTTAAACTAAATGACTTTTTATACAACAGAATCATTAATGTAATTATGAATTTAATCTTATTCAACAGTCAAGTGGATGATATTTTACATATTGAAAAAACACATTAAATTCTGTAATGAAATCTAAAATAGGAAAGTATTCTCCATGTGCTATCTTCATATATTTCAAGTTAAGTGAAAGCCATTGGGGAGTCCATCAAGGAGCACATCTGTTGCAAATACATCCTAATTATAAGAAGAACTTGAGTCTCATTTGCATTTCAGTAAAGTTAAGAGACAAAACTAATCAAAAGTATGTCTTTCTTTCCTTCTACAAGTAATATGAGACTAAACTAGAAGTCTTAAAAGATTTCTCATTGAGTTCAGTTTTAATACATTGTGAAAAATGGCATCATTTTATGTCAACTTTGGGAAACTACTTGCTTGACAGATGCTTGGTGTATCTTGTAGATTTACTACACAAACTATTGATAGTAGCACTGTAACCATGAAAATCTCTTTTTTTCCATATTTACTTCCTATCTGCTCCCTCACCAGAAACTGACAATATTTCCGTGTTAGGGCAGATTTAAACCCTACTTACTGAAGTTTCCTTATCAGCAAATCAGGGATGAAGTGATACAAAATTAGTTACATTAGTAAAATTTAGTATTACGTGGATTCTATTTCTGTCATACCCACTGTGTAAGGATCTAATATATATAGTCTAACTCAAACCATGTATGATCCCATTTAGACTCCTCTTTCATAGATGAGAAATGAAGGCATAGAAAAGCTAGTTAACTTGAAGATCAACAAATAGCTAAAATGTGACTGTTTGAACTGTGTGTGTGTGCACATGTGTGTGCAATAACTTTATTTTTCAAGGATTTTATCTTACTTGTTTGTTTTGGTTTGTTTCAAGGATTACAGGTTTTCAGTTGTGTGTAATACCAAGAGGCTACACTGCTTTCCTATCCTAATGAATATCATCAGCAATGGGCTCCTTCATATGTTCAACCATTCACAGTATATTAGAATTGAGAAAGCTATTTTTACATCTGTAAGTATTACATTCATTTATCCCGAACAATTAAGAAATTGACAGTGAACCTACATTGCTCATATTTAATTGTTGATCCTAAGGATGGTTATTGTGTTCTCATAGTTTGTATGCCACCGAGCTCATGCCTTCAACTAGTCAGTTTGTTTGCATTGCAAGAATGATATGTACGGACTGCATTTTTACAACCCTGGCTTTAGAAGTTTATAGAAGGGAAGCATTGGTGAGAAATAGAACAGAGAAAATGCCATCATGCTTTACAGTCACACTACTTCCTTTCTTTGTGGTTCCATCCCAGAAGTGACACTGACTTTCCATTTCTTTGAGAAAGTTTCAGTTTATTTTTGACAATTTCATTTATGTATAGAATGCATTGTGATAATGTTCATTTTAATAATTCCCTGTTACTCCTTTCCTACCTCTGTTGATTCCCTTCTTCCCTAGTAGTCTTAACACCTCACCCCACCCTCACGTGTAGATGCTTTGCAGGAAGCTACAGCTACTTTATGTTTGTGGTTGCAGTGGCCTTAAGATTAGCTTGGAGACAGAATTTCATGGCACTTCCCTCCCTCCTGCTAGTCTTTCTACCCCTCTTCTATGATTGTCCCCTTGGTCTGGGATGGGATGATATTGATGTGTTCTTTAGGGCTGAGTATTCAAAAGTCAGCACTTATTCTCAGTCAGCACTTTGACCAGTTCTCTGCAGCAGCTGTCACCTTCTGCAAGAAGAAACTTATTTGACCCTAGCTGAGAGTAGCATGAGTCTATGGGTATAAACATGTATTTAGGAGGCATTATGACTACCTGTCTGTTCATTAAAACGTCAGTAGTACATTCATTCTCCCATAGGTACTGTGACCTCCCCAGTTATAGGTGTTTGACCAGATTTACAGTAACAGTCACTTAATTCCCTTCCATGGAGAAGATCTCAAATCTAGTTGCAAAACGATTAGTTACTCCCTTAATGGTCTTGCTACTATTGCACTAGTGGTTCTATCTTGCCTGGCAGGTAAGTATTGTAGCAAGCAGGGTCCATTGATGACTTTTCTTCCCTAGCAGCTTTTTCTGCTGTTAGGTCTAGAGTCTTTTGGATAATTCTACAGGAATGGTATACCTGTGTCAAATGGTAGCTTTATTTTTAGCTTTTTGAGAAACCTCCACATTGATGTCTCCAGTAGCCTCACCGATTTATACTCCCACTGAGAGTGAATAAAGCTCCCCTCTCCCACTTCCTCTCCACCACTTGTTCTTTGTTTTCTTGAAAGTAGCTATTCTAAGTGTGGTGAGATCCAGTCTCAAAGTAGTTTTAATTTGCATTCTTTGCCAAGGATGGATGAATTTATAGATGCATATGCCATACCAAAATGAGATAAATAATTTAAACATACCTGTAACAAACAATAAAACTGAAGGAGTAATAAAAACCTTATGACTAAAAAAAAAAGTCCAGGTCTTGATGGAGAATTCTACCAGATTCTTAAAGAAGAGTTAAAACCAATGCTTAGCAGATTATACAAAAATAGAAGAGATGAGAATGCTTCGAGTCTCTTTTTATGAAGGCACCATTATTCCAGTACCAAACCCACATAGAGACAGAGACAACAAAATGAGAAAACTACAGACTAATCTCTTTGATGAGCATAAATGTAGAAATTCTCAACAAATTATTCATATAGAAAATTCAGGAACAAATTAAAAGGATTATGATCAATCTGACTTCATTTCAGAGATGCAGAGATGGATGAAGATATGTACATAAGTAAAATTAAGTAATCATATAAGTGGCTTCAAGAACAGATGTTACACAATCATCTTAATAATTGTAGAAAATGAAATGCCTTTGACAACTCCAATGTCTTCCATTATGAGCTGAGCAAAGACAATACCAGTAGTCATGCTAACATGGATGAGGTTAGTGGGGGAGCTCATGAGGCCTCAGCCCTACACAAAGAAATGCAAACAACTAAGGAGTGCTGAGAGCAGGAGAATCAGTCTTCCCCAGGGAAGAGCACGCCAGTTGATCATCCAACACCAAATGGCCAACCCTGAAAACCTATATATACAAGTAATAGTATATAGACTGAGCAGGTTTTATTTTTGTATGCAGGAATACATATGTGCATACCCACATGTACATAACACCAATTATGAAAAAGAGAGCAAGGAGGGATACTATAAGGGTTTGGAGGGAGGAAAGGGAAGGGGTAAATAACATAATTATGTTATAATCTCAAAAAATAAAAGAAATAATTAGAAAAATGCTAGAGAGAATAGGAATATAGGCAACATATCTCTATACAATAAAGGCCATTTATGACAAACCCAAAGCCAACATCATATAAAAGGAGAAGAATTCAAAGTTTTTCCATTAAATTCAGGAACAAGACAAGGGTGTGCCCACTTTCTCTGCTCTTACTCAATGTTATGCTTCATGTTGTAGTTAGAGCACTAAAGCAGTCAGAACAAATGATGCAAATAGGGAAGGAAGAAGTCAGTTTTCTTATTTCAAGATGATTTGATTTTGTATATAAGAGACCCTAAAGACTGCAACACCTTGCCAGTGACATGGCTTACTGGGAAGGCAAAAGCTTTTACAATGAAAACTGGATGACATGAGTTTAATCCCTAGAATTTACATAAAGATGGAAGGAGAGAACTGACTCCAGGAAGTTGTCCTCTGCTGATGTGGCTTACACTCACTCATGCAGACACATTACACAAAATAATAATAATAATAATAATAATAATAATAATAATAATAATAATAATAGTAGTAGTAGTAGTAGTAGTAGTAGTAGTAGTAATAGTAGTAATGATTAAACATTTAAAGAAGACTATGCTATGAACTCCTAAAACCAATAAATACTGCATCATCAGTAGTCTACCTAAATACCAATGAAATACTGAAAAGGAATGCAGGAAAATAATCCCACTCACAATAGCCTCAAAAGCATGAAATGAGGGCTGGAGAGATTGCTCAGTGGTTAAGGGCACTGGCTGCTCTTGCAAAGTTCTTGAGTTCAATTCCAGCACTCACATGGTATCTTACAACTTCCTATAATGGGATCAGATGTTCTTGTCTGTTGTGTAAATTCACATACAGAAAAAGACCCATATACATAAAATACATAAATGAATAATGCTTTTTAAAATATTTTTTTTTTTGGTTTTTTTTTTTTTTTTTTTTTTGAGACAGGGTTTCTCTGTGTAGCTTTGCGCCTTTTCCTGGATCTTGCTCTGTAGACCAGGCTGGCCTCGAACTCACAGAGATCCGCCTGGCTCTGCCTCCCGAGTGCTGGGATTAAAGGCGTGCACCACCACCGCCCGGCTAAAATATTTTTTTAAGACAGGGTTTCTCTATGTAGCCCTGGCTGTCCTAGAACTCACTCTATAGACCAGGCTGGCCTCAAACTCATAGATATCTGCCTGCCTCTGCCTCCCAATTGCTGGGATTAAAGGCATATGCCAACAGTGCCCAGCTAATAATTCTTAAAATACGTAAAATGGAATAAACTTAATCAAGGAAGTGAAAGACCTCTATAATAAAAATTTTATACATTGAAGAAACTATGTTTTATTCAGTGGCAAACTCCCTGATTGATCAGCCCTAAACACATAGCATCACTAAATGCTTAATGTACTCAGTAGGTTATATATAAGTATAGATGTGGTGTGTGTGTGTGTGTGTGTGTGTGTGTGTGTGTGTGTGTGTGTGTGTAACCATAATAATTAGAGGAGGTAATGGATTTGAGATGGAATCAGAGGGACATAGGAGGGATTGGGGATGTAGAGGAAGGAGTGGAAATGAGGAAAAAAACAGTACTTATGCATGAAATTCTCTACCCCCCCAATTTCATTTAAAATAAACTAAGGAAGACAGTAGAAAATGGGAAGATATTTCCTGCACATGGGTGTACTTGAAGAATTAGTGTTATGAATATGGCCATCCTACCAAAAGTAATCTTGAGATTCAGCACAATCTCGGGTAAATTCCATTGCCCCTCTTAGCAAAACCAGTAAAATAATCTTAAAATTCATATAGAAACACAAAAGACCCCAATGTAGTCAAAACCATTATGAGTAAAATTAATATTGCCAGGGATTCCACTGTATATGATTTCAAGTTATACTACAGAGCCATAGCAATAAAACAGCATGGTATTAGCACAAAAACAACATTTAGATCAGTGGATAGAAGACCTAGATATAAATTGCTACAATTTCAGCCATCTGATTTTGACAAATATACCAAGAATTCACACTGCAGAAAAGATAGCATTTTCAACAAATATTGAAAAAACAGCATATCTGCACATAGAAGAATGAAACTAATTGCTCACTCTGCACTACAATCAATGCCAAACAGATGAATGATCTCAATGTAAGACCCAAACCCTGAAACTTCTAGAGGAAAAGGTTGGGAGTGCACTACAAGATACTAACCTAGGCAGGGACTTTCTATGTTGGACTTGATTGTACTGGACATAAGGCTAACAAATGACAAATGGCACCCCATAAAATGTAAAAGCATCCGTTCCCAGTGTTTCCCATTTCATCATTTTTGTTGGACAGTCATCGTCTATGTAGCCACTTAATGACAGCTTCCTTCCTATTTTAAGTATTTATGGTGATTATCATTTTCTGTTTGACAACAAGAGACATATTTAAAACTGTCTCTAGATATTTCATATCAGAAGCAAGATTAGAAATGGACCAGCCAAGCTAGGCAGTGTTGGCACAAAGCTGGGCAATGTTGGTGTATGCCTTTCATCCCAGCACTTGGGAGGCAGAGGCAGGTGGATCTCAGTGAGTTCAAGGCCAGCCTGATCTACAAAGTGAGTTCCAGGACAGCCAGGACTGTTACACAGAGAAACCCTGTCTCAAAACAACAACAACAACAAAAACCAAAACCAAACAAACAAAAAAACTACCAGAAGTGGACCGGCCACGGGTAATCTTGCTTTGAAAAATGTGTCAGATTGGCTTCCACTGAATCAGCAGTGCTGGGAGTCTATGCCAGTGTGGATTTTCTGCTGATAATGGGAAAAGTAAGGCAGAATATACTTGATGGGTTAATAATGAATATATGTGTGTGTCCATACCTGTGAACTAAGGTCTTATATTACTGGCCCTGTGATCAGGGAGGACATGGAATGACTCAGCAAGTGGGGATTTAAGGGAAGTCTTTGAAAATTTAAACCAGGGGCTGGGGAATGTAGCTTGGAGTTATACTTAGCATGTTTAAGGCCCTGCTGGGGTTGATCACCAGGATCCCAAAGAGAAAAAGAAAACCTGGACAGAAGAAATAGTTCTTAACACCTTCTTAATTTTCTTTTTCATTAAAAAAAAGATTTATTTGTTTTTATTTTACATGTATGTTTATTTTGCCTACACGTATGTCTGTGTACTATGTGCATGCAGTGCCCAAAGAGGCCAGAAGAGGGCATCAGATCCCATGACTGTAGTTACAGACAGTTATAAGGCTCATGTGGATGCTGGGAATTGAACATGGGTTCTCTGCAAGAGCAACATGCACTCTTTAACTGTTGAGCCATCTCTCTGGTCACCCCCACCCTTTGTTTTTTTCCATTTTATTTCAAGGTTTCTCAGAATCTAAATGGACAGGTGCACTTTGTGCCATCTCCAATGGCACTCATCTTCACTCCTATAATGACACTGGGAAACACACTTCCTTACCTAGAGAAAACCCTGGGATTTGTACACATAGACTCCAAAACCATAAAGTTTGAGAACTGTAGAACTCTTGAAAGACAGGCCGGTGTTGTTTTCTGCCATTATTTCCATGGGATAGTTCTATATTCTGCTTGGGCATATTTAGGAGTAGTGGTTTATATTTTAACTCCAAGGTAGGTTCAGTGACAGTTTCCTTTACAGTTCTGAGTTACAGAACATGTCCACCCAGTTGCTGAGGTCTCTCTTCCTGTCAACCTCTAGTTTGCTGAAAGACAGACCTAACATATCTGTTAACCACAGGTCACAATTCCTGAGTTGTTATTGCTGTGTTTGCATCATTTGAAACACATAACATTAAACTGAGCATCTTAAATTCATTAGTTTTAAGTATATCCATACTATTGTGAACTTAACATCCAGATTTTCTTCATCCAAGAGATGTTCTGTATCTAAATAGCAATTTCATTCTATAATCTCTTAATTCTTCTCTGTTCCTTCCACCATCTTGCTTTCTGTTTCTAGGAATGTGACTATTTTAAGTATATCATGTAATAGAAATATACAATATTTGAACTTTTTTTTGCTTGGTTTATTTCACTTAGTAGTATATATTCCAAGTGGATCTATCTTGAAACATTTGACAAAATTTTCTTCCTTTTAAAGTTGAACAATATTCATTATACACCTATGTGCTTATTTAGTTTTGTTTCTTCATGCATCTACTAATAGCATTTGAGTTATTTCCACCTCTTGGTTATTTTAATGGTGTTTTTAACATGAGTATGAAGGTATCTCTTCAAAACCTCTCTGCTTTTTTTTTTTTTTTTTTGATATATACTCCCAAGTAGGTCCTGAAATATTTCTAGCTTCTTTTGTTATTTTGAGTTGAGGTCTCATGATAAATGCTACTTTGATTTTCCACTAAAGTTCCGTTTGTATTTGCAGGACCTGGTGATATTCTGGTTTGGGGAAATGGATGGTTTCCTGTTCTTGCTGTTTGTTGCATGCAGCATTTCGCCACATATTGCCATGAGTAGTGCCAGTGATTACAAAGTAAGGAAGTGCGGGGAGGGGATTTTAAGAATGCCAGTAATTGTATTTTTAATGCTGTGAGTGCAAAGTGTTTTTCCTCTGGGGTATGGACAAGCACTGAAACATGCCATTACACTATACAACGTAGTTTACAATTATTTCCAGCAACTCAAACGCCTATTTTTAAAATGCAAAATGCTTTTACTTCAAAGTTACGTTGAAAGTGCAATGATTTTCAGAGTGTCACATTAAATCTCCAAAGTTGAACAACATTATATATCTTTTGGATGAATTATTTCCTAGCTGCAAGAAAATAATTCATCCAAAATGTCATAATCTCCCCTTTTCAGATGCAGAGGCATATATATGAATGCATGTATCTATAGATACAACCTGCTGAGTCCACTTAGTGCTGCCCATATGAGTATGTGTTTAGGGCTGACTACTTGGGACTGGAGAGCCTAGTGAGGGCTAATCCCTGGTGAAGACTGATTCTCCCTCTCTCAGTAACCATGATTGCCTCTAGCTCTTATCTAAGGGTGCAGCCTTGTGAGATTTCCCCCATTCTGTTGCTATGTTAACTCGTACTGCCATTGTTCAGGTCTTGATTAAGCAGCTACCCTTTTCATGAGTGCAGCTTTCCTGTCAGATCTAGAAGGCACAGTCTTGCATCAGTCTTCTTTGGTCCTCTGACTAAAAATCCCTCAATGGACTTCTATTCATTCTTTTTCTTTCTTTCTTTCTTTTTTTTTTTGTATTTTCGAGACAGGGTTTCTTTGTGTAGCTTTGCGCCTTTCCTGGATCTTGCTCTGTAGACCAGGCTGGCCTTGAACTCACAGAGATCCGCCTGCCTCTGCCTCCCAAGTGCTGGGATTAAAGGCGTGCGCCACCATCGCCTGGCCTATTCTTTTAGACCTACTATTTGCCTCTCTACAGCGTACTTTCTATCACGGTTTCTTTTTACAATTTTATTTTTTTACAAAAATTAAAAATGTCGATTAAATCTAAAGATCCAAAATGTAGAATCCAAAATTTTCAAAAGCTGACACAATACCATTATTGGAAAATCCCATACCTGACTTCCTGCAATGAGAACTAGAAAGTATTTAGACTTCTTTTAATTATTCATGGGTTAAAGTGGTATTGCTCATCAGTGTACCAAATAAATCACCGTTAGGGAACTGAATCTGTAGGTTTCATGTTCTTAAACACTTTGTGTATAGTTATTTTCAATAATACAATAATACGAATTTACCTTAAAAATCCTTGCATTTTCACCCAACTCCACACATGTACATTTATGCAATACATAAGCCAGTCAACATTAGTAGTACATTTTTTTTTTATTTTTTTTATTTTTTTGGTTTTTCGAGACAGGGTTTCTCTGTGTAGCTTTGCGCCTTTCCTGGAACTCACTTGGTAGTCCAGGCTGACCTCGAACTCACAGAGATCCGCCTGGCTCTGCCTCCCAAGTGCTGGGATTAAAGGCGTGCGCCACCACCGCCCGGCAGTAGTACATTTTTTAAGATGAGCAAATAAAGTAAATCTATACCTTCATTATGATAAGACTCACTGGCCCAGCACTTGGTGCACATGAAAAAGTCAGTCATTTCTCCTTGTATTGAATTTAGATTGAACGTTGATACCATATTTTATGTCCTATATATCAAAGAGTAGATTAACATTTTATGGGCTTTGCATACATGGACTATCCTCACTTTCTGTTTCACAATAGCAACTGCTTGAGGAAATAATCAAATATCTCATAAAAACATTCCTAGAGATCAGGAATTTTGGGGAGGATTAGGTTCACTGCTAACAAACACACAGTAATGATTCCAACAAGGGAGAGGTCTGTTCCTAAAGCAAGAATGCAGGTGCATGTGGACCAGATGTATCAAACCAGAACTGTGAAATAGCTTGCTCTCTAAAGGACTAGGAACACAGGACTGGCAGGAAAAGAGATATTCTAGAACCATTTATGCCCCTTCCTTAGATGATCAGACTTAAAATAATAATCTCCAAAGAATTAAACTTTCCCCAGAAACCTCATGTTGTGAAAAGAGAAAGGCTAAAGCTTGATGTCATACAGAAAAGGATCTTGTCCCCCAGGAGAGATTTCACACAGTTCTTACAACTTTGCCAGACCACCTTGCAGGAGAGATGGAGCTGAGATAGTTATGGGTCAATAATGGCCCACTCCTTGACCATGCCTGCTTAGTTATGCATACCACTTGCCCACTATGGAAACCTAAGCCTCATGTCAGTTTCCCTAACTAAACCCCTCTTACCTGTTTCCTGTCTTTCCAGTGTGACTGCATTGAACATGCACTCTTCTCTGCTTTTCAGTATTCTTTGTCTCTCTGATTGGCACATTGGGGTGCGTGGCCAGCCCTAGTTCATTGGGGCTGCCAGAGGCCAGCCTCTGACCCTAAAATGTCCAGTAACAATAACTCTGACATTTCTGAAGATGAACCTTCACTTCATGGTGTAAGATGACAGAATTCCAACAACCACACCACAGTTTGACAGCACACTGAAGAAAGAACAAAGATAAAAAGGCATGGGAAACTTGTTGGTTATTGTCTAAGATAATTAACTGGAAGAACTGTTTAAGACCCACTAGCTCTCAGAATGGGAGTGAGTAGTTTCTTAAAAAGAATTTGGGGATATCATCTTACCTTAAAGATAGCAAATAGATACTAGAGACACATGTCTAGTATATAGATATTTGACACAACATGGAATTTGATTTGATTTTCCAAGATTCAAAATTCAGTACTTCCTAAGACAAAGCTTGTGAGTGGAGCTAACAATAAAACCAATCTCACAGGCGTGATATGAGTACCAAATTATATAATATACTTAAAAATGTAAAGCATAACTGTCCAAGTAGGGATGAAGTTTGAAAAAACCCAGTTCTCTGAAGGTTATCATCTGCTCTGTCAAGTTAGATCATGAGAACGCTGTTGGTGTATTCTTCATAGAACTAGAAAAGCAATTCTAAAGTCTATATAGAAGCAAAAGACTCTTGAGTAGCCAAAGCAACCCTCAGCAGAAAGAACCATGTCAGAGGAGCTGGCTATAACCAAGCTTGTGTGGAGCCCTGGGTTTTATCCCCATCACTGATATACGAGGCAGAGTGGCACATGCCTGTAATCCTAGTACTTGGGAGATGGAAACAAGCAGGTCAGAATTCAAGGTCATCCTTAATGCATAGTGCCAGGCTAGCCTTGACTACATAAAAGCCTAGAAAACAAATGTCTTGTATTTTAACAGAACTCATGTACCTCCTGTGTTTTCTCATCAGAGGAAAGCCGATTCTCAGCTGTGGATTTCTGGCCTCTACCCTTCTGCCTACTGGTGTGGGCAGGCAGTGGTGGATGTTAACATCTTTGGCGTAATTCTTCTCTCAGTCTACTTCACATTTTACATGATACATATGATGCACATTTACTTGACAAGTGAAGTTGTGCTATGTATAGTAAGTAATATGACATTGACCAAATTCTATATAGTAATTAAAAATAACAAGCAATGTTAGTTATTTAAATATTTGATAAACCTAACTGCATGCATGTTACCAGTTAAAATATTTTAAATGTATGTAATTTCAATTTTTCCTCAGATGTTTCATTTTTAATGGATATTACCTCTGTTATCTTCAGGTTGTTCTTTCATTCGGTTGTGCTGCTTCTCTTGTCTTCTTGACATATGTGATATCATTTGTTTTTGGCAAAAGGAGAAAAAACAGTGGCCTTTGGTCAGTTGGCTTCTTTGTTGTAAGTATGACCAGTATCAAATACAGTCACTTTTTGTCTTGAGCAGTGGTAAAATTAAAAATGTATATTAAATTTAAAGATTCAAATCCTGTGCCCAAATTTTTTTTTTTTTTTTTTTTTTTTTTAGTTTTTCGAGACAGGGTCTCTCTGTGTAGCTTTGCGCCTTTCCTGGAACTCACTTGGTAGCCCAGGCTGGCCTCGAACTCACAGAGATCCGCCTGGCTCTGCCTCCCGAGTGCTGGGATTAAAGGCGTGCGCCACCACCGCCCAGCTTCTGTGCCCAAAATTTTTGAGAGCTGATACGATACCACAATACCTGACTTCATGTCATGGCTCCCTGTCAAAATGCAAGAGTACAACGAAATTTACTCAGCATTACCAATGGACCATTTAAAGTTATGTATATAAAGTACACATGAAACATCATTTAGTTTTGTATTAAGGTTGAATTCGATCCCAAAGTCCACCAAAATCTAAATTATTGTTCTCAAACATTTCAGATTAAAATTACCCAGTAGAAATACCTAGAAATGTAGCTTGTGTTTATGAAGAATTCCAGTACAGATCTTTGAATAGAATTTAATGAGAACTTCATAAAAGACCCAAAGTTTAAAATGTATCCAAACTGGCTTCCTGAGCAGTTCTGTAGTGCATGGGTGCTGACTTTAGGCATTGTGATATGCTCTTGTCATCTGCAAATGTGTTGGGCTGCATTCATAGGTATCCTGGGACCCCTGTTGTCTGCATGCCACACTTTGGGTATGCCTGATCCAGAAAGTTTGTCTTAACTACAGCTGTGAGAGTTTTAGACACCATATTTTTTTTTTTTTTTTTTTTTTTTGGTTTTTTTCGAGACAGGGTTTCTCTGTGTAGCTTTGCGCCTTTCCTGGAACTCGCTTTGGAGACCAGGCTGGCCTCGAACTCACAGAGATCCGCCTGGCTCTGCCTCCCGAGTGCTGGGATTAAAGGCGTGCGCCACCACCGCCCGGCAAGACACCATATTTTAATTCCCATGTCAAATAATTTATTAATATCCATATCTATTTCATCTCTCTCTCTATGAAAATAGAGAGCTTGTCTGGTATTATGAGAAACTTTGCTGTGAATATTTACCCAAGCAATAAAGACCCAGACTGTTTTTCAAGCTGACTTTAAGCTGCTATTCCTAAAACATGATTGAATGTCTGTCAGTATCATAGCTCTAAATTTTTAGAATGGGAGCTCTAAAATTATGAAAGACCTCAACCCAAGACCAGCTGTGAGAAAATATACATGTCTGATACCACCCGGTGACTCTACAGGAAATGGGTGGACACAACTGGCTGTTGTTCCATATTAATATACAGCACTTGTATTTTATGTCTGTGGATTGAGTTTAGCTGTATTCATCAGTGGCATTTATTACTCTTACCTTTATCTTCACAATCCATCCTAAGTAGAGAAGCTGCATGAAGTATTACAGAGTGCTGCTTCACTTGAAAGACTACCTTTGAGGTTAGCCATGAGAATCTGTATACCAAAGTCACTAGAGAACATTTTTGATTACCCAGCAGGTTTGCTGACATTATCCAATGGTATCCCCAATAATGACTATGCTGAACAGAAATGATTAGAAGATAATCTTATTGTAACTCACCTGATTTTTCAACCAATACTCTTTTATACATCTAGCAAAGGTGAATAAAGCAATCATGCCATGCTGATTCCTTAGGTTTGCCAGTAATCTCAACTGTGAATGAATTATTTCTTGGAATTGATGGTTAAGTATTTCAGGGTTAAGGTCAATATGGCTGCTGGCAAGTGTGTTACTACCAGCCTCGAAGATGGCAGAGGTGATCTTTCAGCTACTTTATCTTCAGTTCCAAGTAACTGGCAACCTGGAATAAGGATTTCTTCTGTAGCATTTTCCTCTCTTTGTGTTGTCTCTATTCACAAAGGAATCACTTAAGATTAGGATAAGCACTTACCTGGCTTAGCAGTTTTGCTGCATGTCAAGTCAAAAGTCAACCTATGGCCTTATGCACATAGATTATGGTCATTTTCAGAGAGCAAGCTCTCAGATGAAGAGGCAAGCATCATTAGAAACAGTAGAAGC
The DNA here is from genome assembly GCF_007827085.1 of Peromyscus californicus insignis. Taxonomy (NCBI): domain Eukaryota; kingdom Metazoa; phylum Chordata; class Mammalia; order Rodentia; family Cricetidae; genus Peromyscus; species Peromyscus californicus. The sequence continues at coordinate 12,468,328 of NW_026294551.1, forward strand.
ATGCCTCAACATTTTGTGACTCAACATTCAGGGGAAAAGCTTACTTAGCAGGACCAATTTCTCCATGGATGTAGGTTCTATTGTTATGTTTTGAACTATACTAAAGGTGTTCAGATGATCAGAAGTAGGAAATATTTCTTAAAAAGAAAATAAAAATGCCCTGGAATTTGAGAGAAGAGAAAAATAAACATGGACAAATGTATAATGCCTTGGCAGAGAAATTGTAGAGGTTGTTGCAAAATGAGAGCAGTCCTTCAGACTATCTAAATAATTATTGTGCTCTAACTTAATATTTAGTTATTATGTATTTGGTTCTATTCTAAATTGTATTTAGCATATGATCAATCATCCTGGGAAGACATAAAGATTTAAAGGACAATGTACACAACCTATACAGGTGTGTGCATATTATTGTCTTGGATTGAGTGAGGAGACTGTATTTAGTCATTTTAGCGCTGTTCTTTTTTTTTTTTTTTTTTTGGTTTTTCGAGACAGGGTTTCTCTGTGTAGCTTTGCGCCTCTCCTGGAACTCACTTGGTAGCCCAGGCTGGCCTCGAACTCACAGAGATCCGCCTGGCTCTGCCTCCCGAGTGCTGGGATTAAAGGCGTGCGCCACCACCGCCCGGCTTAGCTCTGCTCTTAATCTCTGGCCTTTTCATCTATGAAAAATTTTCTTAGTCTGATTAATAGCTGGGGATTAATATTTACCCAATTCTATGTCAATATTTTACTTTTTTTGAGATTATAATTTAATTACAACATTTCTCTCTTCCCTTTCCTCCTTCCAAACTCGCCTACATGTCCCTCCCCAGCTCCCCAGTCTTCTTCAAATTCATGGCCTGTTTTTCTTTATTAACTGCTATTGAATGCATATGTGTATTTGTATTTACACATGTATTTCTAAATATAACTTGTTTAGTCCATATACTGTTACTTGTACATATCTTTTTAGGGCTGTCACTGGAATGCTGGTCAATGTGCTCTTCTCTGGGGAAGACCACCTCTCATGCGCCTAGCTTCACTCAGTTGCCTGTAGTTTTTGTGTAGGGTTGAGGACTCGTGGGTTTTATCATGTTTGGCATATTAGATGGTGCCGTGCTTGTTCAGCTCACATTTAGGTGCTCATGTTGGTGAAACTTTATGGGCATAGCTTCTGATGTTCCTAGGTGAAACAATCTCACAGCGAAGTCTCTGACCCTTTGGCTCTTAGAATCTTCCCACTCCCCTCTTCCACAGTGTTCCTGGACCCATAGATGCAGGAACGTTATGTAGATGTCTTTTGTTGGGATGGGTCTCCACAACTCTGCATTTTGATTAGTTGTGTTCTTTTCTGTAGTAATTTCCATCTGTTGAAAAGAGAAATTTCCTAAATAAGTAAAGACTCTACTTATATGTGGGTATAAGGAGAGATAGTTCTTAGGAAGTATGCAGGTTTAGTAAAGTAGTGGTTGTAGATTCTCTTCTAACAACCATGATTTCACTAGCACTGAGTAGTTACCTAAAAACACCAGACATTGTATCCATCTTGTCATCTCTTTACTCTGTTGATAGTCCCCTTTGCTTTGAGGTTACAGAATTCCATTTGTCTATTTTTTTTTTGCTTTTGTTTCCTGTATTTTTGGAGTCACATCCTAAAAGACAAATGGTTAATAGCCAAACTATATAAGGAACTAACATAATTCAGTGACAAGAACATAATATCCAATTTAAAATGAGCAACTTATCTGAATAAATAATCAAAAAGAAATGGAAATGGATAGCAAGTATATTTTGAAATATTTAGTATCATTACCCACTAGGAAAAGGCAAGTATTATACCGTTTATATTATTAAAAAAAAAACCCAAGAAGTAACATGTTGGCAAACATTCCAAGTAAAGGAAAGCTCATGTGTGCTCTGTTGAGGAGGTATAAATCAATACATTCAGAACAGAGTATAGCATAGAGGCTCCTCACTTTTGGGTGTGAGTATTAAGGAATTTAAATCAGAATACCAAAGAGATAGCTGCTTTCTGTGCTTAATGTGTCACTATCCACAACAGCAAACACATGGCTTCACCTTTAAGTGCCAATTGACAGGTGACCATGTAGAGAAAATGTCACACAAAAATGCAAGGAAATAGTATGTAGCCATAGATTGAAGTCCTGTCCTTTTCAGAAAAATGGGTAGTATTGAAGATGTTATATTGGGTGAAACCAGATACAAAACACAAACAGCACATGTTCTTCCTCCAATGTGAAAGCAAAGAAAAGTGATTACAGTTGTGGAATAGTGGTCATTAGGCATTGGGGACAGTGGGAGATGGAGAGCTGATAAACCAAGATTGGGTGTTAAATTCCCAAACACAGTTAGATATAAAAAAATAATTTTGAAAAGTCAATGGCACAATGGAATCAGCATGAGCATGTGCACATGGTATCAAACACACACACACACACACACACACACACACACACTGGGTATCTAGAAAAGATTAACTCAGAGGTTGTAAATATAAATGATAAGGTGAGGGAAGTGCTAATTACCCTGATTTGATTGGTGCATGTATTCAAATATCACACTGGCCAGAAGTGCTGCTTAGTGGTATAGTACATGTTTAGCATGCAGGAGGCTCTGTGTTCATTGCTCAGTGACCCTATCAAAAGAAAGAAGGTCATACTGAACATATAATACATATAATTAACATGTGTTATAAAAATTAATTTTGTATTGGGGAGATAACATTTCTGTATATTCTTATTAACAAAACCATTTCCCTTTTTGTCTCAAAAAGGGAATTGTTACGTATTTGTATCATTATATGGGAAATTGTGGAATTTGTCATTTGATGTAGTATTCTTGGACTTGCCCTATAGGTCTTTATCATCATACTTGACATCCTTTTGAATTTTGACTTCAGCGAAACACTGTTAATTACCGTCATGACATTAGTGCCTTCATTCTCATTGACTGCATTCCTGATTGTTTTGGAAATGGTAAGAAATGTCATTAGCTGTCCCATAGAAATTGAATATGTAGGCTCTTTGCTCTGTGAAGATCTACAGAGATAGAAAGTGGGTTAGTGGGTTTGGGGAGTGAAAGCAAACAGGCATGAGGGATTACTTTGCAATGACTGGAGTGCTCTGAAGTTGCATTGTGGTGATGTTTACACATGCTATTAAAAAAGTCCTGAGTCTGCAGACTTAGAGTAGGTACAATTTATAACATGAAAATAAACTTCCATAACATCATTAAAAAGTTGTGCCTTAGGCACTCTGCAAAATGTAGGCATGGTTGAATGCTCTTAGAAGCTAAATCCAGAATGTAAAAGAACTTCCTACTTCAATGGGTGTTTATTAATTGCCAAGGATAAGTTCATACACAATACTCTTCAACTATTCAAAAGCATATGTCATTCTGTGGTAGTCACTATGCTAGTAATTAGAGACACCTGATACTGAGAGCTGCTGGTAGCAATGGCTTTACCAGAGGCAACAAGAATAAACAGCAGATGACAATTGATAGTTCAGGTGTCAACTCACCAGATGGATAATTCTCTGAAGGAGGAACCCTGTTCAAGCAAGGCTTACGGGACCACAGACTCTGCAAACTGGTTGCTTCTGTCTGAAATTTTTCTCATGTGCCACTACATTTCGTCCCTAAAAAGAACAGCTGTGGGGTTCTTTCCACAGCCCATTGGTGATGTGTTTTCTACTTTTCGGGTACATATATCTGTGAATGGTCAGAAAGATGATTTCTTCTTAAGCTGTATAATTGGATAAATAGAAAATATTTGATAAATATGACTGAGTTTAATTAAGAAAATAGTCAATATGCAAAGTGCATATTATTTAAATGTAAATTGTGAAGAAAATGTATTTAGCCTTTTTTTTTCTTTTCAGAGAGTCCACCAGCACTATGAAGAATTTGGAGAAATCAAATATGGTTTATCTGGGGCTGATTATCTGTTATGCCTAACAGTAAGAATTTTTCCTCACTATATCTCCCTTAGAACAGAAGTTCTTTACTATAACTCTATGGTCTTGTCTGAAGTGTGCTATCTCTGAAAGTGTTGTAAACATTGTTTTAAATAAAGCAATGACTTTCAGACAGATTTACTCTTAGAGTAAGTTTTGTGTGCATATATATGATAAGTTAAAAATTCAGTATAGTATCCATTTTGGTTTGTTTAGTCTCTTCACCATCCTACCTCTAAATGTAAAAGTGTAAAAAGTCAGATGCAATGTAAATTTTCTTAATTATGAATATAAGCCAAAAATTGAATATGAGTGAATGGGAAAATTATTATTTTAGACTTAAGGATGATGAAAGCTACTGCCTTTCCAAACTATCTTCCCTTGATGCTCTTGGCAAAACAGTAGACACCAAGTCCCTGCCCTCAATGGGGCTTATATTCTAGAAGAAGTATACAGATAAGCTAAGTAAATAGTAAATACTGTTAGTTGGAAAAGTGTCTAAGTTACTTTCTACTGCTGTAAAGAGATACCATGACCAACGCAAATTATAGAAGAATGCATTTAGTAGAGGCTTACAGTTTCAGAGGGTGAGTCTATGACCATCATGCCAGGGAGCATGGCAGCATGTGGGCAGGCATTGCACTGGAGCAGTAGCTGAGAGCGACATCAGATCCACAAGCACAAGGAAGAGAAAAAAAGCTAACTGGGAATGATGTGGGCTTGTGGGCTCTTGAAATCTCAAGTCCACCCTCAGTGACATGCCTCCACCAATATGGCCAAACCTCCTAATCCTTCCCAAACAGTTCCACTAACTGGGGACCAGGCATTTAAAAATATGAGCCTAGACAGCCATTCTCATTCCAACCAACCCACAGATAGTCAGGAAGGATTCAAATGACATTCTAATCGGCACTAGCAAGAGTGACCCTGTCTTTTGTCAGGATCCTCTAGGAGAAAGAGGGAGCTTAATCAGAAAGAAGAGCATACAAGTAATGTGGTAAAGTGTGAGATAAGCAGAATAGGGTCCACATGGGGTTCTAGATAACTCCAAGGATTTTGATGCAAATTTCAGTGGTTAAGGAATCATTGGATGGTTTGAATCAAAGCACAATGATCAAACATAGCTGTGGAAGCATTAACTACAATTTCTGTAATGAAAGTATATGTGTAGGACAAGAGGAGTACATGGAAACCATGTGGAAATGCATTGCAAGCTGAGAAAGAGCAATGACATGGGTCTGGATGGGCATAACACAGCAGAGAGAACTAGTTGCATTATGAGAAGTAACAATTAAGTAACTTGGTTAACTTATGTCTCAACAAAACTTTTTGTTTGCTCCTAGCCGTATTTTCATGCTTTGCTGTTCATTTTTGTTCTGAGATGCCTGGAACTTAAATGTGGGAAGAATGTAATACAGAAAGATCCCATTTTCAGGTTAGGATAATATTTAATTTTGTATATAAGATCATAGTTTAATATTCCTATTGTGGTGGCTGCACTTCCAATTTGTTGATAGGGATTGCTATTTGCAATGCAAGCAATATAATGATTGGCATTATAGCCCATGGATTTCTGGCTTACTGTCAAGAAATAAAACCTGCCACTAACCAGTAGAAAGATACTTCAATTTCTCAAATATGTAAAGATTTTCTAAGTATGCTATCATTCTCCCATAAAAGGTGATATTCAGCCTCACATAGAAGAGGTGGAAAGAAGAGATAATAATTTACAACTGAATTGATGGAGTTTTACATGTGGGCTGTGGAAAGCGTGAGCAGCAAAAGATGCTGAAACAAATATCTGATGTGACTAGGGTGGGGCTGTAGTGACCATTGGCAGTAAAAGTGACTGGTAAAATCACCAGGAAACTAAGTTTTAGCAACTAGAAAACAATGTGCAACTCAACTGTTTTCCACAGGATATCTCCACGAAGTCTAAATGTTCAACTAAATCCAGAGGAATGGATAGGTGAAGATGAAGATGAAGATGTTCAAGCAGAAAGAATAAGGACATCATCGGCTGCCTTGAGTACTTCAAATTCAAATGAGGTTTGAAAGCCTGGATGCTACTGAAAGCATACAAGAACTGTTCAGAAAAAAGCTTGATATGTTGATTTTAACTTTGAAAGTGTGATGTTTGCTACATCCCTAAATATGCAGTTACCCTAGAAGGTTCTGGAAACTAAATGAAATTAAAACACATTGATTTTGCTGGGCAGTGGTGGTGCATGCCTTTAATCCCAGAACTTGGGAGGCAGAGGCAGGAGGAGCTCTGTGAGTTCAAAGCCAGCCTGGTCTATAGAGAGAAACCCAACTAGAATTATAATTTTAGAACAAAACAAGACCTTATAAGTTGAAGAATGTAATACTTGGGGTAAAATGCTTAATAGAGACCAGGAGAGTCAACCATGCTTCATGAATCCTAGGCAGGTGCTATATTCTCCAATGCAGTCAATTCCCTTCTGCCAAAATGGTGAGTTGTCTTCCATGGTGTTCAGGTACTTCCCTAGTGTGTTTGGAAGCCAGAGACACTGTAAGTTAATTAATGTGTCTTATATTGGTACCAATGGTAATGATTACTGTTAACTCAGAGCATGATTTGATTTGTGGTAAACATCATGAGAATATAAGAACATAACACCTCTGGAATTTAGAGGAAAACCTCATTTCTATCTCTTCTAGAGACCAGTCATAATTGCTAATGGTCTGTACAAAGAGTACGCAGGACAGAAGAAAAATTGCTTTTCAAAGAGGACAAAGAAAGTAGCAGCAAGAAACATCTCTTTTTGTGTTAATAAAGGTTTGGAACAACCACTTCTTAAATTTATCGTTTAAAGTTTTTTGACTAATTGACTTTTGTGGTATTGGAGAATAGAACCCAGAGCCTCGTGTGTGTCAAGCAAGTAGTCTACCCCTGGGTGGCATTCCGAGATTTCTCTTTACTTCTTGTACTGAGGCAGAATCTCACTAAGTTGCCAAGGATAAACTTTTGAACTTACTCTGTAGTTCAGGCAGGTCTTGAAATTGTGATCCTCCTGCCTCAGCCTTTTGAGTAGATTGGATGACAGGTGTGCCACACAGCAAGCCAATAACCATTTATTTTTAGGAATGAACATAAGGCATAATTTCACTTGCTATAGCCTTAATTCCTTCATTTGTTCAATGTAGATTGAACTTCAAATTCAAATGAGGTTTGAAAGCATGGATGCTACTGAAAGCATACAAGAACTGTTCAGAAAAACATTTGTTCAATGTAGATTTTTTTTCAGTTGTAAGGGACTGTTGTAGGGAAAATCAGGAAACTTCCTGCCCTTGTGGATTTTGCATTCTAAGGAGTCCATAAAAATAACCTGTCAATAAAATATCAAATATTACATAAATTCTATGTGGAGCACTGAACCTTGTGAAATAATGTGAGTGACATGGAACTGTGTTTGATTAGAACAAGGGAAGGCTTTACTTGAACAATGACATTTAAGTCAGTATCTATGTGACAAGAAGATGGGCACAGCAATGGCAAAGATTTAGATACAGTGGCACATTTGGATTGGTTGAGTTTAAAGCAGAGAGGCCAGCAGATGCATCTGTATGGGGGAGGGAGGGATGAAGTCAAGCAGGGTTGGACTAGGCACAGTTCCTTAACTCAGCAAGAATGATGCAGTTTGCACCAGGCCAGCAGAATGTCATTAGAAGGTTGTTAGCACACAGTTCACATTTTGTATAGAATTGCATACTGATCCTTGTGTTTGAATTTTAGAAGGGGCGATTTACATCAGTTCAGATGAAATATCATGGTAGTTTGGGTACATGTGGTTTATTTTTGGTGTAAGAATAGTGTTCCAGCCTTCTAAGGTCTAGAAATCTTTTGCATGGACACACAGGTATACATACACTATGGGAAATAATGGAAATAGAAAATCTTGGGGGGCTGATGTGTCAATGTGAAATTAATATGCTTTTAATAAAATTTAAATGATGAGAATTAACTAATATGTTTTCATGACATATATTGTGTATGTTTTAAGTTAGAATTACTCTATTTGAGAATTTTAAAGACCTCTCAAGATTTCACTGAAAAACTATAAACCTGCATTTCATTTCCCAAATTGATAATCTTATTCTTTCTTTCAGGTGAAATTTTGGGATTGTTAGGACCCAATGGTGCTGGTAAAAGTTCCTCTATTAGAATGATAGCTGGGATCACAAAGCCAGCAGCTGGAGAGGTAATAAAAAATTAAGAAATTGTTTGTTTCCATTTCCAAAAAAATAGTCATAATAAATATAGGTTATATATTTGTAAGACTTTTATTGATATTTTGGATATACATATTTTTCCTTTTATTGTTTTGGATGGTATTTAAAAGTTTATAATAGGAATTGGAATGTTACCAGGAGCCAAGTACCTGTTATACACCACAGGTTCTTAGGTACCGCCTGAATTTGTACATCTTTGCTACCCCACTCACATGTGAAATAATGCTCATATATTAGCAGATTTCATTGTTTTCTGTGATACAAATGGATCAGCTTCTGTGACATGTTCTTGTTGTTTTAATAGTTCAGGTGTTTACCAGCTGCATGTCAGTTTCTAGATTGTGTGGAGAAAAGGCCTCACATACCATCAGTGAAGCTGCTTCCTCTTCTAGGTGGAACTGAAAGGATTTAGCTCAGCTGTGGGTTTCCATGGTGATGGCACAGTCAAGTTTGGATACTGTCCTCAGGAGAACGTGCTGTGGCCCATCCTGACAGTGAAAGAACACCTGGAGCTGTATGCTGCTGTTAAAGGGCTGAGGAAAGAGGATGCTGTCATCGCCATTTCAAGGTATAGCAGAAGGGCTGTGTCCTTCCTTTTTGTCAAGAGGTGGGGAGGCACTACTCACAATGAATTTATTAATGAAGAACAGGAGTGGAAAGGCATTTCTACCTTTTCAGAGCATTGGTGGTCGAACAGAAATGAGAGACAACACCTGACTCTCCACATACTCAGTGTGGGAGCTTAAAAATCATTGAATAAATTAGTTGACAAAGAATGAGTAAGTCTCTTCTCATGAATAACCACTGTTTTCAGGTTTCTAGTGAGAAAATGGAATAAACATCAGTTTAGTTTCTCATTCAGAATTATAATGAAAAAACTATTTCAGGAGGCAAAAAAATGAAACAACTTTTTTTTTTTTATTTGGAGAATTTGGAGAACAGTAGTGCTATGCTTCTCTCCAATATTCTTATAATTATGGGTGATTCTTTTTCTCTAAGTTCTCTCTTAGTGTGATATTTGCATCTTATTTTCTATCAGATTAGTGAATGCTTTTAAACTACATGACCAGCTGAATGTCCTAGTGCAGAAACTAGCTGCAGGAGACACTAGAAAGGTACGTGTGGTGTCCAGTGTTCTTTTGAGGGCTTATGTGGTATGGAAGCAAACAGGGGACTTTTTTTTTTCCTGCATTGCAGCTGTGCTTTGTGCTGAGCATCCTGGGAAATTCATCTGTCCTGATTCTGGATGAACCTTCTACAGGCTTAGATGTGTCTGGGAAGCAGCAAATGTGGTGAGCATTCTTAGAGGTCCCAGCCCCACAGCAGTAAACATGTAAAACTGCAACAAATCCACTGGTTCCTGAAGCAGGGGAAATGGTATTAGTTAGGGGCTATAGCTTGGCAATAAATGTTCTTTAAAGGCCCATTTGTTGAAGGTTTGCTCCTCAGACAATAGTGCTACTGAGAGGTGCTAGCTAGCACCCTTAGGAGGTGGAGCCTAGTGTAGGGAAGCTAAGATGACCTTGAAGAAGACATTGGGCCTCTGGTCCTGAAGAAAGCAGTCGTATTTCCCCTGTGGCATTCACTACCATGGTGTTCTGCCTTCCCACAGGTTCAAGGCAATGGATCTATTCAACCATGGCTTAGAATATCTGAAATTTAAATGCAAAATAAACTTCTCCATTTGAGTTGATTATACCAGGCATTTTATCATAGTGATACAAATCTGGTATGTACTAACATCATATCAGCTGCTATTGTAGCAAATATTTCAGGCAATCAACTTACCAAGAGGAAAGATTTGTTTGAGCTTGAAGTTTTGTGGCTTTAAGTCCATATTTGGTTGACTTCGTTGCTCTGAGGCTGTGGTCAGGTAGCATGCCGTGGCAGGAACACATGATAGCTCTGGTCACTTTATAAGTCAAGGAGCAAGAGCATGAGAAAGACACTGAGGCACCAGAATCCCCTACAGAGGCTCTGATGTCCTGAAAGCATCCACCTAGACCTCAACTCAAAGATTCTATCACCCCCTAACAGCACCATCTGGGGACCAATACTTTAGGTATATGGACCTTTAGGTGACCCTCAAGACACAAACTCTTATCTACAGAGATAGTTCATGTTATTAGGAAAGCAAATGTTTAACAAGTGGATGATCCAAAATGCTCCACATTCTGCAGTTTTGGGCTTAATAATAATTTTAATTTTGTATTTTAATTATTGAGAATTCTGTAACAATTTATTTTACTGCTTAGACTGTTTTCCTAAAGACCCTCATCTTACTGACATAATTTCCTTTTTTCCACATCTGCCAAATTTACTTATCTAACTTATATCAGTTTAGTATTTTCCCATTTCTTGCATGTGAATCACCCTTTTGACTAATAAAACCTCTGATTTAATTTCATATTCATGATTATCCAGTATTCTCTCCCATTTAAAATAAACCTTTGTTATCACTATTTAATGCAAGTGTTGAAAGACTTATTTATGACTCCATTATACCTATCACTCAGTTTCAATCATTGTTACTAGAAGACCAACTTTCTTTTCATCTATTTCTATTTCTCAACCCATTTCCTTTTGCAGCTTCTATTAAAGGAAGTATGAAGCAGCAAATCTTTTTATTCATCATTATTTTGGTTAGCATTTATAAAAGACAAGGAAGCTTCTTTTTAAAGTTTAATTGTAATACCATGGACATACCTAAAATATTAAAAAAATTCTCTGTATTAAAAAAAAGTAGTCAGCATTTATTTCCCTGGTGTTTCTGAATACATGAATATGATTTGTAAACTGTATTCTATCTATACATTTCCCCACTTTTTTAATCTTTCCTATTGTTCTTTACTTTTGGTTTTAAATTCATTCTATTAATTTTTGCTCACTCCAGGCAGGCAATCCAGGCAGCTGTTAAAGACAATGAGAAGGGTGTCCTCTTGACTACCCATGACCTGGCTGAGGCTGAGGCTCTGTGTGACCGAGTGGCCATCATGGTGTCTGGAAGGCTGAGGTGGGTGTCTTTCCAGAGCCTGATTTAGGATTGCTTGTAGAAAGAGCAACTCACTGTTAGCAGCTAGTTCCTTCGCTTTGCCTTCCCCACTGACACCATTTCTGCTATCTCTGACATTTAAGAATACAAAAATTTAATGACAATGTTTTTTTTTCCCTCATCATGTTCTTCCTACTCATAGATGCATTGGTTCAATCCAGCACCTGAAAAAGAAGTTTGGCAAGGATTACATTCTAGAACTAAAAGTGAATGAAACTTCTCAAGTGCCATTAGTCCATGGGGAGATTCTGAAACTGTTCCCACAGGCCGCACATCAGGAAAGGTGAAGAGAGCTGTTAATGGTGGAGAATTATGTATGCTTTCCACACTCTGTGGTTTCTGTTATCTCTGTGCTAACACTGCTGATTGAGCAACACAGTACTAGTCAGGGACCTCAAAAAGAGGTATGTTGAGTCTTCCAGATGATAAAAGATTTGCTAACTACACAGAAACTCGTGTCTTTTCCTCCAGAAAATAGCAAACAAAGATGAAGGGTCTTTCTTTAATAGAATTTTCTTGATTCAAAATGGAGACTATGCAGGAGTGTATGTATGTGCACATGCATATGTATAGCTAGCGTTTTCCTGCCTGGCCCACAGTCAGGACAAATCTCTCTCACCTGCCAGTCCCACAGCCCCTCAGACCCAACCAAGTAAACACAGAGACTTATATTGGTTGCAAACTGTATGGCCATGGCAGGCTTTTTGCTAACTGTTTTTACAGCTTAAATTTATCCATTTCCATTAATCTATACCTTGCCACATGACTCGTGGTTTACCGACATCTTTACATGTTGTTTGTCATCGTGGCAGCTGGCAATGTCTCTCTGACTCAGCCTTCCACTTCCCAGCTTTATTCTCCTCCTTGTCCTGCCTACACTTTCTGCCTAGCCAATGGCCAATCAGTGTTTTATTTATTGACTAATTAGCAACACATTTGCCATACAGAACATCCCACAACACATATGTAAACTTGTTTCGTGTGTGTGTGTGTGTGTGTGTGTGTGTGTGTGTGTGTGTGTGTGTGTGTGTACCTGTGTGTTATTAGGAGCAGGACAAGATGATAAAGCAGCTACTGAATTTAAAATTTGAGAGGTAAACACATCAGAGAAACAAGACACAAAACTGTTATTCTCATCTTCACACTATAAATGTAATGATTAAGGTATATTCCAAAACCTGCTCTTACTCTTAAACTTTCAGTATCACTAGTTAAAGATACATATATATATACACACACACATGGGAATATAATGAATGGTGAGAAAGGAAGAGGGGAGTCTGGTCTGAAGACAGCCAGCCCTGGAGGTCTGCTCAGTCTTACTGCCACGTGGGAACACTGCACTGTTAATCTGGGAGCAAGCTGAGGCAGTGGCAAAGGGTGCTGTCGGAAGCAGCACCAGAAAGGAAAATGCCCTAGACCAGGCTGCTCCTTAGAGGCTCCAGGGTTTTGACATCTTTCCACAACTGTCCTGCCTTCTCCCCAGCCTCAGATCTCTGATCAGGAGTTAGCTTTAGGGTGACAAATACTGAACTCATTTGAAGTTATTTTCCAGACTAATTTGGACTGGTCTAAGGATGTAGTTTAGAACTTCTATTCTAACAAGAAAACAGTTTGAGTTAAATGGGCTATGTAAGAATATAAATAGTAATACTCTGCTGTTACTAGAGATGTCTACAACAGCCAGTTCTCTTCAGTTATTTCAAGTTTTTATTAGTAAATAATTTGGTTTCACATTTAACCTATTTTTACCTTCTGCCAATTTTATTTTAATTAATTAATTTATTTATTTATTAACTTATTTATTTACTTTTGGTTTTTTGAGACAGGGTTTCTCTATGTAGTTTTGGTGCCTGTCCTGGATCTCACTCTGTAGACCAGGCTGGCCTCGAACTCACAGAGATCCGCCTGGCTCTGTCTCCCTGAGTGCTGGGATTAAAGGGGTGCGCCACCACCACCTGGCTGTGCCACCACTGCCTGGCCCAATTTTATTTTTAAAAAGAAATGGTTGATGATACAAAGATTTATTCTGATGTTTATCATTCCCACCTTGAAACACAGGTTGAATACAATGTGTTCCTATTCCCAGGTATTTCTCCTTGTTGACCTACAAGCTACCCATAACAGATGTTTATCCTCTGTCTCAGGCCTTTCATAAACTAGAAGCAGGTAAGGACAAACTTTTAAAGGACTTAGAGAATAATTTAATGAAGGGTAGATGTGCAATACATTTATAAATAGGCCCTGCCAGGTGTTGATTTTAAGAATTCTAGCCGGGCGGTGGTGGCGCACGTCTTTAATCCCAGCACTCGGGAGGCAGAGCCAGGTGGATCTCTGTGAGTTCGAGGCCAGCCTGGGCTACCAAGTGAGTTCCAGGAAAGGCGCAAAGCTACACAGAGAAACCCTGTCTCGAAAAAACCAAAAAAAAAAAAGAATTCTAATGGTGATGAATCCAGCTCTCTGGAAGGAGGTTCATCTGCAGTGGGGACTGGAGCTGTAGAGGAAACACAGTGGAGCTTAGCTCTTCTCCCTTCACATCCGCATTAACACAGGAAAAACCATGACCATGGCCTGCCTTGTCTGTGTTCATATTCCATTCATATCAAGTACCCTAAGTGATTGCTTCACTCTTCTTACCCCAATCCCACCTCCTCCCTCACTGATGTGCTCAGATTACTGATGAGGTGAAAGCAATAGGAACCACTTACCAACATTGTTCTGTCTGTGCTGATGGACTTAACTTTCTGTTACTCAATGACAGCTAAGGTCATTCTTTGATTGAACTCCTCTTGCTACTAACCCTATCCATCTGTTTGTCTGTCTTACTCTCAGCTAGCTAGATTGTTCCCAGAAGCAGATCATCATTGTGTAATTTGCTGTAATGCTCTAACCCTGAAGCTAGTCTTTCTGGGTTCCCATCACAGTGCTGCTGCTTGCTAGCTGGGAGACATTAGATAAAATTACCCAATCCCTGCATTTTTATATATAGCTTATCTCTATAGTGATGGACATTATCAGTGTCCTCTCTGCAAGGTCATTAGGAGTAAAGGAGTTAATTTGCTAAGTGCCCAGAACAGTGGTTCATTGTCCTTGAGATCATATTAATCTCTGCTTGTGTCCATTCTTAACAGCTGGCTTCTTGGCTCTTCCTAATTGTTGCCAGTCAAATATGCTCTTGCTCTGGGACTCTGCACTTGCTCATTCTTCTTTTTGAAATTATGTTTCCTAAATATTTAGGTTGTTGCTTCTTCATATTTTTAGGATTCTGCTAAATTATCAAATTATTACTATAACTTCCTCAATGGTTTTATATAAAAAGAGTATGTGGTAAGTTTTTGTTTTGTTTTGATTTTTCTCCATAGTTTCACTTACCATTTATTTTATTATGCATTTAAATGCATATGAATATAATGCCCACATTTCTCCTGCTGAAACGCACAGACAAAGGCCAAGGGTTTTGTCTCTTCCCCTTACTGTTCTGTGACTGGCATCTAAGAGTGCCTCTCACACTGAAGATTCCCACTATATAAGTGGTAAACTTCAAACAAGTGAGTATCTGAATCTAATGACAACTGTCATGTTGATCTCCTGATGTCCCCAGTGGAGACCTGATAATGTAGATGACCACTGAAGGGAATATTGATTGGGTTCTCTCAAAGAGTATGCAGTGAAATCTTCATCATATGTAAGAACATTTCATCAATGGTGTGGTTCCTCAAAGAAAATACATATTTCCCAAAGATATATGTACTAAATAGCAAAGATTAGCAAAATACAGTATGAGAAAATCCCAGTACTAAGATGAATTTGGTATGCATTCATATTAACTTTTTGTTAATGCAACCTCTATTTGAAAATATTTACTAAAACCCTTCAAATCCAGCACTTAATCTGTAGAAACCCTACATGACTCCTCCTATGTGAACTCCATATAAACTTCATGGCATTGCTCTGTCCTCCATTTATTTATTCAATTTATCTTTTATTCATTTTAATAATTTCATTTTTGTGTATATGACTTTGAAATTTTTCTTGACAATAAACTGTAATTCTATGCTCATGTCTTTTATTGATTTATCTGTTTTTCAGTGAAGAATAGCTTTAACCTGGAAGAATACAGCCTCTCTCAGTGTACACTGGACAAAGTGAGTCAACATGTTTGACTTTGTGTCATCAATATAAATTTCATGAAAGGAGCATGGGTCTTCCCTGTTGGTTTGGAGGACAACGGACAGCTCAGTAATCATGTTCCTGCTTTGTCTCCTGTTTAGGTATTTTTAGAACTTTCGAAGGAACAGGAGCTGGGAAGTGTTCATGAAGAAGCTGATACAAGTGTGAGATGGAAGCTCCTCCCTCATTTAGATGAACTGTAAAGTCTCAGACCTAATTGTTCTGTTACCCTACAAACCTACGTTTTATATAGTAATTAACAGGATTAATGATTTCAAAGATGTTTTTATATCAGTGTTATACATATTTTTATCTGCTTAGTCAACTACAAAATAAAATTTGTAATAATCCATGCCCTAAAACTTAGAGGCCATAAGGAAATACAAAATACTAGTAAAGTACTGTGGAAACAAAACTACAAACTCAATTTTAAAAAATATTAATTTGTAACAATTATTAGAACATTGACTTGCTGAAATAGGTGAGGAGTATGTTCAGTAGCCATTAGCTGCATGGGAACTTCATGATGGTTTATAAATACAAAATTTATGAATTTTCTTTCTTTAAATTTAATTTTATTTAATTAACATTTTTCAGTTATTTTACGTACCAACCATGGTTTCCCCTCCCTCCTCTCCTCCCGTTCCCCCTCACACACTGCCATCTACCACCCTCAACATCCACTCCTCCTTCTCCATTCAGAAAGGAGCAGTCCTCCCATAGGCTTGAACAAAGCATGACACACCAAGTTGAGGTAGGACCGACCCCCCCCCCCCCCCCCCCCCCCCCCCCCCCCCCCGTGTCAAGGCTGTTCGAGGTAATCCAGCATGGGGAACAGGTTCCCAAAAGCCAGCTAAGTACTAGGGACAGGTCCTGATCTCATTACTAAGAGCCTTACAAACAGACCAAGCTACACAACTGTCACACACAGGCAGAGGGCCTGGGTCGGTCCCATGTAGGTTCCTATCAGGTTCAGAGTCCATGAGCTCCCAGGAGCTCAGGTTAGCTGTCTCTGTGGATTCCCCCTTCATGACCTTGACCACCCTAGCTCATACAATCCCTCTTCCCTTTCTTCAGGAGGACTCTGGGAACTTGGCCCAGTGCTTGGCTGTGGATCTCTGCATCTGCTTCCATCAGTTGCTAGATAGAATATCTCTGATGACCATTAGGGTAGTCACCAATCTGGTTACAGGAGAAGGCCAGTTCAGGCACCCTCTCCATTATTGCTAGGAGTCTTAGCTGGGGTCATCCTTGTGGATTCCTGGGAGTTTCCCTGGCACCAAGCTTCTCTCTAACCCTGAAATGCCACCTCCCCACCATCAGGGTGTCTCTTTCTTTACTTTCCTCTCTGTCTCGCCCCCAGCCCACCTCCTGCACCCAACCTGCCCAACCCACTCCCTCCAGTTCCCATTGCCCCCATTCCCTCATCCTTGCCCCCAGTTTGCCCAGGAAATCTCTTCTATTTCCCCTTCCCAGGGAAATCCATGCATCCCTCTTTGGGTCCTGTTTGTTATCTAGCCTCTCTGGGGCTGTGGATTGTAGGTTGTTTTTCCTGTACTTTACTCCTAATGTCCATTTATGAGTGAGTACATGCCATGTTTGTCTTTCTGGGTCTGGGTTACCTCACTCAGAATGATTTTTTTTCTAGTTCCAGCCATTTGCCTGTAAATTTCACGAGGTCATTTTTTTTTTACAGCTGAATAATATTCCATTGTGTAAATGTACCACATTTTCCTTATTCATTCTTTGGTTTGAGGGGCATCTAGGTTGTTTCTATGTTCTGGCTATTATGAATAATGTTGCTATGAACATAGTTGAGCAAGTGTCTTTGTGGTGTGATTGAGCATCCTTTGGGTATATGCCCAAGACTGGTATAGCTGGGTCTTGAGGTATATTGATTCCCATTTTTCTGAGAAACCGCCATACTGATTTGCAAAGTAGTTGTATAAGTTTTCACTCTCACCAGCAGTGGAGGAATGTTCACCTTACTTCACATCCTCTCCAACATAAGCTGTCATAAGTGTTTTTGATCTTAGTCATTCTAACAGGTATAAGATGGTATCTCAGAGTCATTTTGCACAGACACTGAGATCAACAATTAATAAATGGTGGACATCCTGAAACTGAAGACCTTCTATAAGGCACAGGACACTGTCAGTAAGACAAAGCAGCAGCCTACAGCATGGGAAAAGAACTTCACCAATCCCGCATGTGACAGAGGGCTGCAGATCTCCAAAATATTTAAAGAGCTCAAGAAACTAGACATCAAAATACCAAATAATCCAATTAAAAGATGGGATACAGATCTAAACGGAGAATTCCTAACAGAAGAATCTCAAATAGCTGAAATACACTGAAAAATTGTTCAACATCCTTAGTCATCAGGGAAATGAATTTTCTTTTATATAAGATATGAACTATTATTTTTCCTAAATCCTTTCCAGGAATTATTATAACAGCAGTAGAAGATATAAGGCCCTGGACTCACAAACAAATAAGCACACATCTTGAAAGCAGTTCAAATACAACTTTTGAAAACAAAAGGAGTCACAGTAATAATTGTTCTTTTTAAAAAATTTAAATACTAATAGCATGTTCTTAGGATTTCCATCATCTCATCAATAGTCTTCTTTGTATTTGATACTAATTTAAGTCCATTTTCTACTTATATTAGTATATGTACATATGTGTACTTTATATGCAGGCCTCTCATATGTCAACTTTACATATTATTTTAATTTTCTCTTGAAATAGCTATGTAACCCTGACATCAGAAAATATTTCAAAGGCCAGGCAGTTTTTCTACTCTAATTTTATAATATTTTATATAGCTTAAATATAACATTTTTCTGTTCACTAAAGAATTTTTTATAGGGGCTAGAGAGATGGCTCACTAGGTTGAACTCAATCCTCAGGGGAGTCTTTGCCCTGGAGGAGATGGGAATGGGGGGTGTGCTGGGGGGAAGGCGGGGTGGGGGGGAGAACAAGGGACTCCATGGCTGATATGTAGAATTAAATTAAATTATAAAATAAAAAATAAATTAAAAAAAGAGTTCTCTTGCAGAGAACCTGAGTTCAGTTCCTAGCCCTCACATGGCAGCTCATAACTGTCTGTAACTCCAGTTCAGAGGATCTGATGTCCTCTTCAGTCATACATGGGCTCCTGAACACATGTGGTGTACAGAAACACACTCAGGCACCACATATACATAAAATAAAAAAAAATTAAAAAGAATATTCGTATAATGGAGAAAATATGGAAATTAGATAAAATTTAATAAAAGAGCCCCTATAGTTCTTTCATAAAAATTCAATTGTTTACTTTTTAAATCCATTTTTGTAGAGTTGTTACTATATACAGTATACATATTTCCTAACTACATACTTATATTTACTGATATAACACTGCAATTTTTACCTGCTTTCAAATTTATAGTAATGTCGAAGCATTATATGTTTGCATTTAGATTTGTGTTAATTATATTCTTCATTCATTTGCTTTTGTGCTTTAGTCTTTTCACTACCCATTTACAGGATATATATGTAATAAACTAGTTTAGCTGTGTATCTCACAGTTCACCACCACTATCTTGGAAGGCTGATCTGTTCAAGAGCCAAATATTTTAAGTGCTTACTTGTCAGAGGTAAAGGAATTAAATTATGTATTATAGATTTTTAAACTAATGAAAATGTGTGTTTAAATCCTTACTTGGGGCTATTATCTAACATATTGGATAGTGCAATTCCAAATTAGTATTTTGGCCTCATCTTCAACTGTAAGTTTTATAGGAAA